>NC_092723.1:149312101-149612101 GCF_047496885.1 Scyliorhinus torazame | reverse complement strand
CTTCATGGCCTTAATGGCAGATACCTTGTCAGCATCCGGCTGCACGCCAAACTGTGAAATGTGGTCTCCGAGGAATTTAAGTTCTGTTTGACCAAAGGAGCATTTGGCTCTGTTGTGGCGGAGGCCATGCTCATGGATTCGTCGGAAGACGCGTTGGAGGCGATCAATGTGCTCCTGTGGGGTGGTAGACCAGACGATGATGTCGACAACATATACGCAAACCCCTTCGATACCTTCCATCATCTGCTCCATTATTCTGTGGAACACTTCCGATGCAGAGATGATGCCAAACGGCATCCGGTTGTAGCAATACCGGCCAAATGGGATGTTAAAGGTGCAGAGCTTCCGACTGGATGCGTCGAGTTGGATCTGCCAGAACCCCTTGGATGCATCTAGCTTGGTGAAAAATTTGGAGCGAGCCATCTCGCAGGTGAGTTCTTCGCGCTTTGGAATGGGATAGTGTTCTCTCATATTATTGCAGTTGAGGTCCTTGGGATCAATACATATGCGTAATTCGCCGGATGGTTTTTTCACGGACACCATAGAGCTGACCCAGTCAGTCGGTTCTGTAACTTTCGAAATTGCCCCCTGGTCCTGGAGGTCCTGCAGCTGCTGCTTGAGGCGGTCCTTGAGGGGTGCTGGTACCCTGCGAGGTGCGTGCACCACTAGCGTGGCATTTGGTTTTAACAAGATTTTATAAGTGTATGGGAGTGTGCCCATGCCCTCGAATACACCGTGGTATCGGGTGATGATGGCATTCAGCTGTGTCCGAAAGTCAGCGTCCTGAGATGCGGAAGCGTCAGCGGGTGACAGGGAGTGAACCCTTTGGACAAGGTTTAGAAGTTTGCAGCCTGAGCACCAAGCAGGGAGGCTTTAGTGGATCCCACCATTTTGAATGGCAGGTTAGCCTTTAATGACCGGTGCGACACTTCAAGCTGGCAAGAGCCACTGGCAGCAATGGCATTACCATTATAGTCCAGAAGCTGGCAGGCGGATGGCAGGATGGTTGGCTTGACATGGAGGCTTTCGAGGTCAGACCGCGCAATGAGGTTGGCTGAAGCGCCGGTGTCCAGGCGGAATCGGATGCGGGATAGGTTGACCGTGAGGGTGGCACACCACTCGTCGTCCGGATCAATGCGGAATATTGGGAGAGACTTGGCTTTTATCTTCTGGAGCATCTTGTGTTTGGTGATGATGCCCACCCGAAATGGTGCTTTAGGGTCCTCGGTGTCACGGTCCGGAATCAAGTCGGAATCGGTGACCGGTGGCTGCATGGTTCGGACATCCCTGCGTGGCTGGTTGGAGCGACGAGAGGTAGTAGGTTGAGCAGACCTGCATAGGCTGCATAGTGGCCAAGCTTGCCACATTGGAGACAGCGTCGGGATTTTGCAGGAAATTGTTGCTTTAAGTGGGTGGAGCCAGAGTTGCCACACGTCGTGATGTCAGAACGTTCGGTACGCCACTGCGCACGCGTACTGCGCATGTATGGTGCGGTCGTACATAGTGCGCGCCTGCGCAGTGCGGTCTTCGGCCTCGCCGTCCCCTCGGTCAGTGCGCGCATGTTTAGGTGCTGTTTAGGTGGGAGTACGGGGATAGGGTAGGGAATGGGCTTCGGTAGCGTGCTCTTTCAGAGGGTTGGTGCAGACTCGATGGGCCAAATAGCCTCCTTCTGCACTGTAGGAATTCTATGTTTCTATGACAATGAAATCATACATGCAACAACATGATAAGAAGAAAGTCCGCATTTCAAATTTTCCAAACTGCAGAATATCAGTGCAAATCTCTGTCATCAGTCAACTTAACAAAGCCCAAGGCACTAGCTGAATCATCAAGAGACCGAATGGAATAGTCAGATATCACTTTCAGGGTTTTAGAGTACTATGCGTGGCATAATTCATTCCAGCTGCCCTGAGTTACCTTCGGACTTCATCGAAGCCTCAAGGCTTTAGCTGCTTCACCACCACAAATACCTGCAAAATGAAAATCCTCACTCCCTCATGGAGCCAGGTCCCTCCACACCTCACTGTCTCCAGGACCCCTGTGCAATGTCTAAAATTGTGGAAGCAAATGATTATAGGCCTGTGATCTGATTGTCCTTCAGCCTCAAAGACAGGAGATGGTGTGCCCTTTCTTTTGCCCAGCACTTGCTCGCCCAGGATTCACATTCAGCTTAAGTAAACGTGACAGCCAGTTCTCAAAAAACTTACAGGAGCCTTACCCTCCACTCCCTCTGGCAGATCAACGACTTGGATATTCTTTCTCTGGACTCGATTCTCCAAATATTCCAGCATTTCCAACATGCCACAGAGCTGGTTTTCCAGGTTTTCAGCTGAGGGAGCAACATTTTCAACTTTCAGCATTCCTTCGTCTGTTTCATCGTGCCTCGTATTAGTATTCTGCAGTTCAGCCTCATGAGCGCTCACATTTTCCGTCAACAAGCCGAGTCTCTGATCTATTACTCGGAAAATGTTTGCAGTCATCATTTTCAGCACCTCAGCGAGCGCTGGGTCGAGATAACTCTCAGGATCAAGTTGCCATTTTGCAAATGGGAGCACAGTGGTTAGCACTGTTGCTTCACAGCACCAGGGCCCCATGTTCAATTCCAGGCTTGAGTCACTGTCAGTGCGGAGTCTACATGTTCTCCCCGTGTCTGTGTGGATTTCTCCAGGTGCTCCGGTTTCCTCCCATAAGTCCCGAAAGACGTGCTGTTAGGTGAATTGGACATTCTGAATCCTCCCTCTGTGTACCCGAACATGTGCCGGAATGTGGCAACTAGGGGCTCTTCATAGTAACTTCATTGCAGTGTTAATGTAAAGCCTACTTGTGACAATAAAGATTATTTTTATCAAAGAAACATTATTACAAATGCGGTTCCACCCCCGCCGAATCTAACTGCGCCCTTCGAACGTCTGATTTCTTCACGTTTTTCAGCATTTTCTCTCCAATACTCATCCAAAAGTCTTTCAGGGTCACACCACCAAATATTAACTTTCCAATTTAGCGAGCAAGTGCTGGGCAAACAAGATAAAAGATGGATTATAGAGCGAGTGGCGCCGGAACCCACGAAAAAGCTGTTTTCCCCTAGTTGAGCAACAGAAGCAAAATCTTCTCAAAGGGCTCTTCTTCCTCATTCTTTGTTCAATCTCATCAACATCAACTTTTTGACATGTGGGGCGAAATTCTCCGGAAACGGCGCGATGTCCGCCGACTTGCGCCCAAAACGGCGCAAATCAGACGGGCATCGCGCCGCCCCAAAGGTGCGGAATGCTCCGCATCTTTGGGGGCCGAGCCCCAACCTTGAGGGGCCAGGTCGGCGACGGACGAATTTCCGCCCCGCCAGCTGGCGGAAAGGGCCTTTGGTGCCCCACCAGCTGGCGCAGAAATGACATCTCCGGGCGGCGCATGCGCGGGAGCGTCAGCGGCCGCTGACGGCATCCCCGTTCATGCGCAGTGGAGGGAGTCTCTTCTGCCTCCGCCATGGTGGAGACCGTGGCGGAGGCGGAAGGGAAAGAGTGCCCCCATGGCACAGGCCCGCCCGCGGATCGGTGGGCCCCCGATCACGGGCCAGGCCACCGTGGGGGCACCCCCCGGGGCCAGATCGCCCCGCGCCCCCCCCAGGACCCCGGAGCCCGCCCGCGCCGCCTTGTCCCGCTGGTAAGGTAGGTGGTTTAATTTACGGCGGCGGGTCAGGCGTTTTAGCGGCGGGACTTCGGCCCATCCGGGCCGGAGAATCGCGCGGGGGGGCCCGCCAACCGGCGCGGCGCGATTCCCGCCCCCGCCGAATATCCGGTGCCGGAGACTTCGGCAACCGACGGGGGCGGGATTCACGCCAGCCCCCGGCGATTCTCCGACCCGGCGGGGGGTCGGAGAATTTCGCCCATGACCTGAGAAATATCCTTGGCATTCACCTATCACTTTTATCATGCAATAGCTGAGAACCCTTATATTTAAGAATGAGTTACAAGTGAAACCGGACATTATCGGCTCATTAATCTAGAGCCAGAAAATGAGAAAATGCTCAAAAACATTTTATAGGATTCTATCAAAGCCCATCTGCGGAACATGGAAGGTGTAATCAGTTTTAAGAGCAATATGTTCTCCAAATCTCCTGGAATTCCTTCAGGAAGTAACTTAATTGTCAGATTAGGGCAATCCACTGGATACAATATAATTAGATTCTCATTTCCATTTCATTAAGTTTTGCAACTGGGATTTTCAAAAAAAAGGGGTCCAATCAATTAATGGCAAATTAACTAGCTTGGCTGAAAATTGCTTTCGCAGCTGAAGGCAGAGAGTGATGAGAAAGGGTCTAAACTCTTTCTGTGGGAACAGAAAGGGCATGTGCCCATTAAAGACATACAGAGGACGACATTTTCAGAAATATTTGACGCTATCACCATGATGAGATTAGGTCATCACAATAACTGAGAGTCAAACAAGATAACCCTTGCCCATATAATAATAATAATAATTGCTTATTGTCACAAGTAGGCTTCAATGAAGTTACTGTGAAAAGCCCCTAGTCGCCATATTCAAGCGCCTGTTCAGGGAGGCTGGTACGGGAATCGAACCCGCGCTGCTGGCATTGTTCTGCATTATAAGCCAGCTGTTTAGCCCACTGTGCTAAACCAGCCCCTAAAATCCCAGTGTTTCCATATCCTTTCCATGTTTTTTCTTTCTCAGCCTATGTAGTGGAACCTTGACTGTTGACATAGTGAGGAACTTTAATGAGGATGAGCGTATTGGTTCAGGTGCAGGTGGGAGGTGAAATTCAGAGAACTGAAAGTGTGTCAGGAAGCTGGCTTCAACCCACCAACATCCGTACTTAACTGCAAAACATCACGGTGTGTGTGAGCAACCCACTCAGGAGTTCAAGTTGTCAATTTCAAGACGTTAGTCATTCAATTACAGCAATATTTGTTTTGGAAATTAACTGCGGCGCCGTGAGTTTCCTGGAACCTGCCAGCGAAAGCAAGGTGAGGAGATGTTGGGCTGAAGAAATGACAGTGAAATAAGGCAAAAAATCCTGAGTGCTTATATTTGATTTCTTACTGCTTATGTGAAAGGGCTTGTTCACAATTCTTACATGCTTTGGAGGTGCTACCTCAGTTTGGAGATGAAGAGGTTTGACCTGAACTTTGGAGTTCTAATCTATCATATTGGCATGGCTGCCATATCAGACAACTCCAATCTACCAATTTAGTTACAATGCGTTACTTCCACCCACAGTTCGGGACCAAGATTTCCTTTTATAAATTTAGAGTACCTAATTTTTTTTTCCAATTAAGGGGCAATTTAGCATGGCCAATCAAACTACCCTGCACATCTTTGGGTTGTGGGGGTGAGACCCAAGACGGCACAGGGAGAATGTTCAAACTCCACACGGACAGTGACCCAGAGCCGGGATCAAACCTAGGTCCTCAGCGCCGTGTCTCAGTTGTGGACCAAGATTGAGCGTCCAAAGAGGTGGCTCAGCCCCACCTTATCGAGGATAATTAGGGATGGGCAACAAATGCTGGCCTTGCCAGTGACACCACGTCCTGCAAGAGGATTTAAAAATGGCCGACAGCTGCACCAGAAGCAGCAGTCTTGCCTCAGCAGCAGCAACAGCAGCAACAGGACCAGCAGCAACCTACTGCTCACAGGCCGACGAACTTCACAGCAGAGAAGGGATTCAGCAAAAAGTACAGCTGGAAGGTGGCCACATCTGTCACACAGGGTCTACAGGCAGAGGATAGGTTTCCTCAACATGTTGGAACACCAGTGATGTACCATCAATGATGACAGATGAAAGTCGGAAGAGTAAACTGTGGCTTTAATCAGCTAAAAGACACCTGCTGGCAGCAGGTCCCAGAATGAGGGCAGGGCTGGAGGTTAGCTACCTTTATACTTGAGCCCGAGGGGCGGAGCCAGCAGGGACAAACCCAGACATGTAACAAACAGTAAGAACAGTAAGTACAATATAATACAGTAGTTCACCACAACCAATGCCTCAGGAGATTCACCCTCACATGTCAGGTGGTTACAGAAATCTGCTGCCTGCTGAAACAAGGCCTGCTGCCGAGTGGGCAATCTGGGCAATATCAATGACTGTCAACGTCTCTTTTCTGGATCCTTCCGGGGCTCATCGGGAGCCAACTGCAGGATTTCAGAGTCAATGGCACACAGATACATAAGACATGTGGCTGATGGCTTCTTTACCAGGGCTGGCTATGATGTGATCGCCTGTAGTGATGCCAATCAAATTGAGCAGGCTTTCGGAATTGTGATTCTGGCCGACTTCCCATAGGGGCAAAGCATCATGGGATGCTTCTGTTTGGCAATTAAGGTACTCATAGGTCATACAGGAGGATTAATCGAACACAAGGATGTGACTTCTCCCTTTGAGAGACTAAGTGCTGACACCGGGACTGAATCACGGATGTTCTATGTGGACGAAAGCGGTGCCAGTCCCACAGCGATTTAGGTCCCGTTAATGGGCTTGCACCTGTGTCCGGTAGAACTTACACAATTCCAATGCATGCCGACCATCAACCCAGCCCAGATTACAGCACTGGTTGCGCTGGAGCACGCCCATCCTGTTGATGGGTCGGCTGCGGCCAGAGGCTACCTACGGGGGTGACCTGGGGGGCACCCATATGACCTGTGGTGCTACGTTCCCAGTGGACAGTGGACATGCCTTGCAGGCTGCGGCAATGGCGATCCGTGCCCAGCCACCCCCACCCTTTGCCCCACCTACTAACCACCCCCCTCTACTCCCCGGGCCCTGGCAGACACCCCCCAGCCGGAAGCACAAACATCAGCACACTATAGCCATGTTGGGCACTGTTTGTAACCCCTCCCACACCCCTAGCAGCCATGCCACCTGTTTCCTAATTTGCGATACCACAAGTGAACCTCGCCGTTGGTCACTACCCTGGCGGAGGTGGAGCATCGTGGCAGGCTCGATAAATGCTGCGTCAGGCCCGTTAATTAAATGCCAACGTCCTTCACTGTACAATTTGCATGCCCATGCCGGCTTGCGGTGTAGAACGCAGTCACGCTGCTGTTGAGGGACCTGAGCATACGTTCCGTTTGGCGCCCGGCACAAACTTCAATTTTCGGCTGAGGCCAAATTCTCTGCCCAATTGTATTTCCCGAATTTGGCGTCAGCCGACAGAAAATCCTGCCCAAGGACATGCACTCCATCTGTAAAACTGGTGCACAACACAAATGCAATCCCTATGCAGGCATGTGCAGGATTTCCCAGTATTTGTCTTTTCAACCTATGCCGATCCACCCTTCCAAATCATTAAAAGCTGGTTGCTCAGAGACAAGGAATGCCCACTTAAAACATGGCCCATGACATTTCCCAGGAACCTGAGGAATGGGACACAGGAACGGTGTAGTAAATGCACATCACCATTAGGTGTATCAAAATAACTAGCCATCAACAGATTGAAGATGTACGTCAGGTATCCAGAGTGTTCTGATGCTAGCCTTGGTCTGCAGAGTAATTGTGTGTCATGTACTCTGCAACATTGCCAAGCAGTGAGCTTTAGACTTCCAGGAGGGAAGAAAGAAAGCTGTGTGCTTAAGTAACACTTTTCACTATCGCAGGATGTCTTAAAGTGCTTTATGACCAATAAAGTATTGCCAAAGTGCAATCACTGCAGTAATGTAGGAGGCACCATCATCAATTCATGCACAGCAAGGATCGATAAACAGCAGTGTGATAATACACACTTTTTGTGATGTTGATTGAGGGGTGAAATTTGGCTAGGGTACCAGAAGTAACCCCCTGCTCTTTTTCACAATATTTGGGATTTTTAACATCCATCTGAAAGATGATACCTACTTTTTCAGTTTCCCTGTATGCAATGAGGAGCAGTAGTACTCATCTTGGCCCCATGAGGAATACCTTGGGTCTCCCCTTTCCCAAGCTTCACCCAAAACTCCCGCCCCTTGCCAAATCCCTTAGCTAACCAGGATAACTGACTGAACATTCTGATACACTTATCGAGCTGCTGGTGGCCAATTCTGTAGGTCCCTGACGCTGCCACGCAATTTTCTCTCTTGTACACGATTCCCAATGGATTTGAGTGGGAGTCAACCCTGGGTTATAGAACATAGAACATACAGTGCAGAAAAAGGCCATTCGGCCCATTGAGTCTGCACCGACCCACTTAAGCCCTCACTTCCACCCCGTAACCCAATAACCCCTCCTAATCTTTTTGGTCACAAAGGGCAATTTATCATGGCCAATCCACCTAACCTTATTTTGGGGTGGGGTAAAATAGCCTGTACCTCAGACTGGTGTGGTCATACAAGCTTGTTATTTACCCTGATCAGCCCCATCCACCCCCCAGCCAGCCATAAAAAAGGATTTGTATGCCTCCACCTTTTATTCCAGGACGTCTACCAAAATGGAATTAGTCCTTGTTCACAACATCCGTTTCAGATATGTAGGTCAAATGAACACAGACATATCCAACTTCCCTGTGTTGCCATACAACAGCACTCTCACAGGCCAGTCTTTGCAAGTTTCAGTACTGTCCGGGGTCAGCCCTCCTCTAACATCCTCATAACTTAGCTATTATTAGGATTATGCTTCTATTTGTTCTGCGGGAATTTGAACACCACTTTTAAACTTTTATCCTAAATATTTGATGGAAACAATTTAGTTGTGAAAGTACAACTACTTGGCTTTCTCTATTGCATACTGCTGCAAATATCTGGTCCATGGTTCATGTGTTTTAGTGCATACGTTTTATTTTAAGGAATTAAAATTTAATTGTAGAAAATGGGATAAATGCAATTAAAACAAGCTTGGAGTCTATTACACTACAGGTTTTGGCTACTTAAACTTACGAGTTTAACAGCTGATAAGGTAAGATCACAAAATAGCAATGAGTTTACTTAGCTAAAGAACTGGAGATGTGACGTCTGCAATCTTTGCAATAATGCCAGTTCAGAGAGATGTTCTTGTTTTGGGAGGTAGACCTAAATTAGTTTAATAACATTCAGTGAACCTTGAAAGGCTATAAAACACATTTACTTCATCAAAGTGATTAAAAACTTGTAAATTAGGGTGAATTGACCTAAATATTGGTGTAAGGACATTGCAGAGCATGCTATGTCAATGTGGAGATTGGTGGAGCTTCAGAAGGTTCTCTTGTTTCAATTTATCTGGGTGTTTGCTGAGAGAGCTAGTTGTAGTTGGGAACTTGTGTGTCTTACATCTCACTGAAAGAAGACAGCCAAAGTAAATGACAGTTAGGTCGACCTGCACCTCAAGCAGAGCAACAAAACTAACTTAACCATTCACTATGTAGAAAGCAGTTTGGATTTTGCAAGGGAACACAAACTACAAGCTCGAAGACTATCAAGTTTGAAACTAGTGGGACGATCAACTGGTCCTCCATGGAGTCTTGTGAAAAGTAAAGCAACAAGCAGATTAACTTGGAAGTATTGGAAAAGTAAGCAGACTGCGGTATCCATAGTCAAGAGATAGTAAATAAAGGGCGGGTTTCTCCATTGGCGGGATCGTCCGCTTCGCACTCACGCCCGTGGACTTTCCAAGGGCGTGGGGTGGCCACAATGGGAATCCCCATTGGCCGACTGCCGGGACAGAGAAACCCGCTGCCGGGTGGGGTCGCACTTGAAAACAGGTCTGGCAGGATGGCGAATCCCGCCCAAATATTTTACCTCTGACGATAGATGCAGCCGAGGAGAATTCTCCAGCAGATTGTGGCATACTTATGGATATTCCCTGCAGATGTAAGTAACTTTAAGATTGATGTCTCTTATAAGAGAATTTAGGGGGAAAGTAATAAGTGAATGTGAATACAGGACAAACATAGTATAAGTCATAAAAAGGTAACAGCGCTTACTTTATTTTTTTTTTCATATATAATAAAGTTTGTTTTAAAAAAAAAAACCTGCCAGATCAGAACTCAAGTATTGATTACATATAATTTTCCTGGAACAACACATGTGGGCTCCTCATATCCAAGTCCAATGAAGATGTAGCATGGTCTTTCAGGTACATGGAGGAACATTCCAGAATATGTAAGGGTCAAACGAGAGGGCTCACAGATCCTTGGATGTGACATTGAAGTTCCTCGTGGAGGAGGCCAAGCAGAGGAGAAATGTTGCACATCCACAGGCGAAGAAGAATGTCACCTCATCCTCTTGCCCCCTCTCTCCTGTAAGGGCTGGCTGCTGCTCTGCCTGTCCTCAAGTCACTCTTCTGTTCCTCATCCAGATCAAGGGGAATTCCCTAGTAAGATGACCACAATAAAGCACTCCCTTTCTCATGGTAACTCCTATTAAATGTCTAACAATGTGGAGTAGAACAGCACTTACTATTTAGGTGACCTCTTCGTAGAAATACCAGCATACATATTGCTCAAGTGTTGCTGTAGCTTTGGTCAAGTGCCCCAGTAAGTTTCCCCATGTAATTCACAAGTTCTCTTTACATCTTCTGCAGCAATGAGCCATCAACTGGTGAGTGTCCCTTCAAGTAGTGTCTACTTCTAAAAAGCTGGACCCTTTTAAGAGAAGCCAACAATTCAAGTGTGAGCTATCAAAATGACATGCAGCCACTTTAATGAGTGCTAGGAGGCACTTTAAGTGGCCATCATCAGATTAAAAGACCTCCAGACATTGGATTCAACTCATTTACCAAGATGGCATTTTGTGCTAATGATGAGCAAAAGCAATGTTCCAACATGAAACCCCATCGTGGTCACCTCAGAAATTCTTTAACATCCAATATATTCAGCAAAGTTGACAGGAACGTAGGAAATAGGAGCAGGAGTAGGACATTCAGCCCTGCAAACCTGCTCCGTCATTCAACTAGATCATTGCTGATCTTCCACCTCAAAGCCATATTCCCACACTACTTTAACATCTCAAAATTTGTCAATCCCTCTCTCCTAATTGAGCCTACCCCAAAATTCAGGGACCATTTGCCTTCCTGATTGCTGGCTGCACCTGCATGTTATCTTCCAGTGACTTATGAATAAAAACAGTCAAATCCCTTTGGACATCAACACTCCCCAATCTCTCCCCATTTAAGAAATACTCTGCGTGTGCGATTCAGCGGACCTGTTCTGCCCAGTGCCGATTCTGGCGCAACAGGTGAATCATTCCAGAGCCCCAAATTGAGCTCCGTGCTTGGCGCTGATCGAACGCGAGTCACCCGACTCACTCTGCCTGACACGCGACTCAGATTTGAGTATTTAAATAGGCCATTAGGAACTCACTTGTTGCATCTTGGAGACCTCACCAGGACGCCATTGAGTACTGGTCCACACAAATATGGACCAGGTGTAAGAGCACCTGGGGGGGTCTCTCAGGCCACTAGAAACCCCTGGGTGGTCGGGGACATTGCAGGGTGGCACTCCCCCTGGCACTTGAGCACCTTGGCAATGCCAGCCTGGCACTCTGGCAATTCCATCGTAGCACTGTTAGGGTGCCTGAGTGGCACTGTCAAGGTGGCCAGGTGCCAGGTCTGGGCCTTTGGGGGCCTTGCCAAGTAGAGGGGGGTGTGGAGCGGTTCCTAGAGACGTCCTCAACGTTGGGGGATGAGGCAGGCTGGGCCTGAAAGGGTGGGGAAAGCCAGTCCTGCTGGTGAGATCAGCTTACCAGCAGAAAATCCCTCTAAGTGAGACCTCGGCGGGAGAAACTCGCCAAGGGCAATAAAAATGGCAAAGTCCATTGAATCGCACCCTGCATTTCTGTTTTTCCTATCAACATGGATAAATTCACATTTTTTTCCACATTATGTTCCATCTGCCGTGTTCTTGTCCATTCACTTAGCCTGTCTAAATCCCCTTGAAGCCTCTCTGCATCCTCCTCAACAATTAAAAATCCCACCTAGTTTTGGGTCATCAGCAAACTTGGAAGTATTACATTTGGTCTGCACATTCAAATCATTGACACAGATTGTGAATAACTGGGCCCAAGGACTGTACTTGTGGTACCCCATGAGTCACAGCCTGCCCACCTGAGAATGAGCCATCTATTCCTACTATATGTTTTCCGTCTATTAACCAATTCCCAATCCATTTCAGTATATTAGCCCAATTCCATGTACTCTAATTTTGTGTCCTAAACTTCTATGTGTCACCTTAATGAAAGCCTTCTGAAAATCCAAATATACCAGATCCATTGGTTCCCCCTTATCTACTCTGCTAGTTACATTCTTAAAAAATCCTAACAGGTTTGTCAAACATGATTTTCTTTTCATAAATCCTACCATTATTTTCTAAGTGTCTAGTTATCATATCATTTAGAATAGATTCTCACATTTGCCCTACTACCACTGTCAGGTTAACGGTCTGTAGTTCCTCATTTTTGCTTTGCCCCCTTTCTTAAGCAATGGCATTACATATGCTCCCTTCCAATCTGCAGGGACTATTCCAGAATCTATAGAATTTTGGAAGATGACCACCAACATAACCGTTACCTCTGCAGCCACCTCTTGCAAAACTCTGGGATATAAATCATCAGCTTGGGGATTAAGCAACTTTCAGGCCCATCAATTTCTCTGGTGCTACTGTTTACTAATACCAATTTCTTTCAGTTATTCATTCTCGCTCGAGTTCCTCATGTTCACTAGATGTTAAACTCTTCAGGATCTCATGAAATTTGTGTTTGCAAGAATAAAAGTAAGTCATCAAGCATTTCCTTTCAGTAGCATGGGATGTTTCAAATTCTTATGCTTTTCTCCAGTGATACTGTGATGATATGTGAACTATTATCTGTGTATATAATATAATAACCAAACTGGATATAAATATTACTGCCTGTATGTATAGATTACAATTCCAGCATCCAACCACAGGTGGCATGGCGACAGGAGAACATTACTGGAACACAGACACATGTGAGGCAGAACTTGGATTGCAGGCGTAGAGTCCAATCGCATATCAAGTAGCTCCTTAGTCAATAGTAATTAATACTAGTTATGATGTGGAGATGCCGGCATTGGACTGGGGTGAGCACAGTAAGAAGTCTTCCAACACCAGGTTAAAGTCCAACAGGCTTGTTTCAAATCATTAGCTTTCGGAGCACTGCTCCTTCGCCTGAGGAAGGAACAGTGCTCCGAAAGCTAGTGATTTGAAACAAACCTGTTGGACTTTAACCTGGTGTTGGAAGACTTCTTACTGTAATACTAGTTAATCATAGTTATTTGTATTTAGTCATATTATCCAACTGGAATCATAGTAGACATCATAGAAACCTTTTAGTCTTTTAGTTAGTTAATAAATAGTTTTGTTCATTTACAAAGCCATATGTTCCCTGATCACTTCAACTACAAAGACATCGCCATCCATGCATACAGAGACCATTTTAGACATATGTTCCATGTGGCTATATTTATTGATTATCGGAGAAGGCATTCTCTGATAGATTGTTGAAGACCGTTTTCTGCGCAACTTTTTTTCCCTTTGATCTGTACAAAATATATGCAATAGGTTATGTTTTAGATTCTCAATTTAAACCTTCCTGTCATACAGTTGCCAGAGCTTCAGGTAGTCAAGAGGCAGTTCAGCAAAACACGTTTGTTCTGGAATGGAAAAGAGAATCAGGAGATGGCAACCCAAAAAGATTTGTTGAACTCCAGCTTAACAATTTTTAGTCGAAAACTAATATGATTCTTGTGAAAGATTAGTCAGCTCCAAGATTAAATCAAATTTCCACTGCAATCTGTCTTTATCACAGTGATTGCACGATATGATTAATGAAGCTCCTGACTGGAATTCCTGAGCAGCAATGGCCCAATGGTAATAACATAGCAGTAAATCAAAGGGTATTGGAAGAATTGGACTATCTATCAGATTCTAAAAACAAGGGACATTAATGATGAGGTGTTGAATGCTTATTTCACCAATGCCCTTTTCCATTCTATGTTGTCTATTCTAATAGGATTGTGAAGATCAAATGGCAAGTGCTAATCATTTCAGATTGGTAACATCAGAAAACAAACTGTTCGGCACAACTCTCCGTTCCAGAGACGCCAGGGCAGGATTTGCAGAGTACCACGACAGCAAAACTGGCGCCGCACCTGCACCAATTCAGCGGCTGTTAAGGGGCTCGCACCGGCGCCACGTGGAACACAATCGATTCCAATGAGAAACGGTGATGGATTTGCCGGATTCACAATTGACACTCAGGAGGCTGACAAGCTGCAGCCACCTATACACACTGCACTCCCCACACACACCATCCTAGCCATTAAGTTGACACTGGAGTGCCTATCCCATTAATGGGTTGGATGAGGCCAGAGGGCACCTGGGCATGGGGGCGGGGGGGGGGGGGGGACCTGTGGGGACCCATACAATCCAGGGCACTATGGTCACAGTGGGCAGTCAGTGACGTGCGCAGCTGCATGGCTGCCTTGCAGGTTATGCAATGGTGTTCCATGTCCATCCACCCCGACCCCACAGACCAACGCCTGGCCACGCCCCGCTACTCACATCCTTTCTTGGTGGAAGCCACCCCCCTGGCCAGCGGCACAACTGTCAGCACAATATGGCAATGTTTCCGTACCCCCTCTGTCCCCCTCAGCAGCCATGGCATCTGCTTCATGACTTTCGAAAGCACATTTCGCTGTCGGGAATTCATCCCAGTGGAGGCGGAGAATCGCGGAGAATACCAGGTCAAGTCCGCTAATGATATGCCAACGGCGCTTACTGTACGTGCGGAGTGGAACACATTGATTCTGCTGCCGAGGCACTGGAGAATAGCAATTTTGGCATCAAAACTGATTCTCTGCCCAATCACATCGCGGCCGGGATTCTCCGGTATCCAGCGGGGCGGGCCGTACCGGCGCCAAGAGCGGTGTGAACCATTCTGGCGTTGGGCCTGCCAGGAAGGTACGGAATCCTCCGCACCTTCGGGTGCTAGGCTGGCGCTGGAGTGGTTGGCGACGCACCAACCGGCGCTGAAGGCCCTCGGCCGGCCGGCGCGGGTTGCCGTATGCGCAGAACCGCTGGCGTGTTTCCTGCGCATGCGCAGGGGGTTTCTTCTCCACGCTGGCCATGGCGGAGCTTTAAATAGGCCAGCGCGGACGGGAATAGTGCCCCCACGGCACAGGCCTGCCCACAGTTCGGTGGGCCCCGATCGTGGGCCAGGCCATTGTGGGGGCCCCCTCCGGGGCCGGATCCCCCTGCGCCCCCCCCCCCCCCCCGAGGACTCCACAGGCTGCCCTCAGAGCCAGGTCCCGCCGGTACGGACCTAGTCTAATGCATGCCGGCAGGACTGGCTGAATCAGGCGGCCGCTCGGCCCATTGGGGACGGAGAATCGCCGGGGTGGCCCCCGACCAGCGCGGCACGATCCCCGACCCCAGCGTCGGAGCGGCGGGGCGGGATTCACGCCGTCCTCCAGTGATTCTCCGACCTGGCGGGGGTTTGGAGAACCCGCCACAAAATTCCGGTGTCGTCCGACAGAGAATCCTGCCCGTTACATTGAAGCAAACAACGTTAAAACTTATTTTCTTCCTCAGATCTGGAGTGGGCCGAGGTAGGGTACTCATTCAGCGGTCGGTGAAGATTCAATGGAATGAATGGACTGCTTCTGCAGTGTAGGAATACAGAGGGCGATTCTCCGATGTGGAGGCCAAGTGTTCGCGCCGTTGTGAACGCCGCTGCGTTTCACGACGGTGCGAAAAGGGCCCGGGCACAACCTATTCTGGCCCCCATAGGGGGCAGGCACGGCGCTGAAGCGGTTTACGCTGCTCCAGCGTCTTTACACGGTGCCAAATGGGTGCTGCGCCAGCCCGCGCATGCACAGTTGGGCCGCACCATCCTGCGCATGCGCGGGGAACGTCTTATGTACGCCGGCCCCTCACCAACATGGGGCCGGTGTTCTGGGGCCGCACGCGAAAGGAGGTAGGCCCGGGTGGGGAGAGGCCAGAACGCCGATCGGTGGGCCCCGATCGCGGGCCATAGCCCATCGGAGGCCACCCCGGTGAAAGAGCCCCCCTCCCTCCTCCACAGGCCGCCCTGTTGCTAACTTTTGGTTAGCTCTTAAATCGTAATTTGCTCTGTTTGTTTAACCTTTATTCTAGAGTCGCCAGGTATCTTTATGATACCGCCACGAGGTTCAAGTTCAAGTAATGATCAATAACTCAACACACCAATTAGTAAGATTCAAATCAAAACACATTTATTAAACACAGTAAATCACTACTCATGCATAAACTCTACTTTCTAGACTATTGCGACCACTAAAAGGCCTATACTCAGCTTCGGACTGGCCCACCAGGTCAAGGGAACAAATGGCCTTTCGTTCAGGTCCTGAGTCTGCAGGATTCAAAAGCTGGTATGGACTGGTAGCTAGGAGCGTCTATCTCATAGCGAGCGTTGACTTGAGACTTACTTGGTTGGCGGCCGCTGGACAGTTCACTCTCAAGGGTTGCTTCGCGTTGCTGAGTGACCCTGTCAAGAAGGACGATTTGAACTTGGGGGCTCTACTTTATAGTCCCCAGGGGCTTCCTGCCCTTTGGGGCGGACCCAGTACCTGGTTCCAAGTGATTGGACTGCGTTCCGATCATTTGGATCGATTTCTCCAATACTGGAGTTGTTCCCTGATCGTTGGGCAGTCCCTAAATGTCCATTGGCCTTCCTTTGTCTTGGCTCCTGCTGGCGCCGAGGAGTCTGGCTTGGCTTTATTCTCCTTAACTGTTGCCATTGTGCCTTGGAATCGCTCATTACTATGCAGATGGCTGCTGCATTACTATGCAGGTGGCTGCTGGTTTCAGTACTGTCTGGTTGTTTTGCAGGTTTCAATATACATGATTTCTGCACTTGCTAGTCTTTGCCTGTGTTGGCTGAATTTCCCTTCAGCCTTTGCGGTTCTCCATTTTAAGTCGGGAAGTGGCCAACCCAGGTGGCTACAGCCCTCCCAGCGTTCCCGCAGAGTTCCCGCCGGCAGCGACTAGGGGTTGACGGCACCAGCGGGAACCTGTCGTATCGTAGCGGCCGCTCGGCCCATCCGGCCGGAGAATTGCCACGCGCCGGTTCTCCGAGCGGCCCAGTGCGAATCGCGTGCCGCTGGTTTCCGGGGGGTGGCAGAATCGTGTGCGGGGGTCAGGGCGGCGTGGCACGATTTGCGCGGCGCCCCGGCGATTCTCCCACCCGGCGTGTGGGGTCGGGGGGGGAGAATAGCACCCCTCTATGCTTTTGTTCCATGGTTGCAGGAAACACATGCAGACATGCAAATATTACACAGTCATCCAAGGACCAATTTGAACACAGGTCCCTGGTGTTGTTAGGCAGCAGTGATAAACAATGTGCCACCACGTTACCCGTGTTATCGCGTTTCTGCCTTGTTTACTTCAATTATCGTATTCATTTATAATTAAATCATAATTAAATAATTATATATGATTTGATGCTTCAGTAAGACATTTGTAGAAGCTTGTAATGGAAAACATTTATAAACAAAAATAATTTTATAAACACCAAACTTTGAAGCCAATTAACATTTAACTCAACGTTTAACAGCTGAACAGTGATGTTTTGTGTAATAACCTCAACTTTTACAAAGTTCTTGCAACAAACTATCTTCTCTCACTTAAGCACAGCTGTCAATAAAATATATTTTTCCACATAAACACAATGGTTCTGTTTACGTGTAAAGGGGGAAGGGAAGGGAGGGAGGGACAGAAGGGAAGAGGGGATTAAAGGGAAGAGGGGATAAGGGGAGAGAGGGGGAAGGGGAGAGAGAGGGGGCATGAGATGAGAAGGGAGAGAGAGTTCAGACATATCAATTGTTAATTTTACAAGCTCACAGTCCGAAACCTGAAATGTAACATCTTTGCATACATCTCGTCTGACATCATTTTAGGATGTCCTTTGCCTGTACACTGTTATGGGTGAGTAATTGATTTGCTTCCTCGCCAGGCGGAGATGTAGCCTGACTCTTCTCTCAAGCTCCCTATGCCTATCTCAAAACCTGAAAAGAAGTTCAAGCTGTAAGCGTGATGCCCCAGTGAGATGACGCGTGACCGCAGATTTTGAATCTGCACTGGATTCTGCAAAACCTGTCAGAGAGATAGTTTGCATTAACTGACAGTAGGCTTACATACATTAACTAAGGAATTAAACTTTGTTAAAGCATTTGAAATAACAACAGGCTTGTTCAGATGAGCATTACATCAGGGGGACACTTAAACAGCACAGTTTAAAATACATTGCCAAATCCAAATGTACTCTAGCTCTGAATCATTTGGGACGACAGTCATGCTAACACTAGTGGCCTTGAAGAAATCAATAGCATCAGTATCAAGGCCATGATCATCAGAAACCAACTCTGCTAGGCCGCCCATATGCTTAGGATGTCAGAATCCTGAAAAAAGAAAATCTTCTTCACCCAGATCCAGGAAGGATCCCGAACAAGAGAAGTACAAAGGAAACTCTTCAAAGACACCTTGAACGTTTACCTCAAAAAATGGAACGTAGAAGACGTGTATGGAACATAGGGCGGGATTCTCCCGCGGGGCAGCCCGTAACGGCGGCAAGAGCGGCGTGAATCACTCCGGCGTCGGGCCGCCCGGAAGTTGTGGAATCTTCTGCACTTCCGTGGGCTAGGCCGGCACTGGAGGGGTTGGCGCCGTGCCAACCGTCGCCGAAGGGCCTCCGCCGGCCTGCGTGTTTCCTGCGCATGTGCAGGGGTTTTTTTCTCCACGCCGGCCATGGTGGAGACTTACAGAGGCCGGCGCGGAGGGAAAGAGTGCCCCCACGGCACAGGCCTGCTGTTCGGTGGCCCCCATTGCGGGCCAGGCCACCGTGGGCCCCCCCCCCCGGGCCGGATCCTCCCATGCCCCCCTGAGGACCCCGCTAGACGGCCGACAAGCCAGGTGATGGACCATGTCTATTTCACGCCGGCAGGACTGGCTGAAAACGGGCGGTCACTCGGAGAATTTCCGGGGGGGGGGGCCACTGCCAATGGCCCCCTACCGCCGCGATCCTTGCCCCCGCCCGAAAACCGGCACCAGAGAATTTGGTAGCCGGTGCTGGAGTGGCGGGGCGGGATTCACGCCGCCCCCCGGTGTTTCTCCGACCCGGCGAGGTGGGAGAATCCCGCCCATAGTCTCATTCCTGGGAGACCTACTTGGAGGAACCTCCTGATTAAGTTACGCAATTCTTTGAGAACATCCGATGGAAAGAGGAGGCCCGGAAAAGGAGCCTGAGAATGGTATACCCGTGACCTAGTGTCCAAGGATGATCCAGCTTTTGGAACTACTGCCAAGTGAGCGATTGAAGATGCAGTTTAGGATCGGGCTCATCAGCCACGCAAGAACCCACAGAACCCGTGACCAGTAACATGGAGTAGCTTAGATGGACAATCATGCTCATTAGAGAGTGATCACCACATTTTATCCATATAGTTTCTTTAATGGAATAACATCCACATGATAAACCAAAGTTTAAAAAATCCTTTCTTCCATCTACGCTGACTCCAAACTCACTTTATACAGTCAAGTACCTTTTTAATGGATTAACACTCACATAACAAACCAAAGTTTTTAAAATTTAAATATATATTTCCTTTCACTTTATTTGCATTTTCAACATATTTATAAATGCTAAACACTAATAATATAAAACATTTACCAACCAAACAAATGTCTCCCGCTATCTCCCTGCCTCTGCTCAATGATCTGGACCCAGGAGAAAAAATGCATAAAAGGATGTAAATACTTACCGAACATCGGGGCAAGTTGACCAAGGTGGCGCTGTCCCTAGATTTTTAATGCAGCAGGTTCGGCGCAGGCCAGGTGTTTGAACATCTCGTGCTTTCAGCGTGCATGCCCATGTGTCCGCACTGGCCAGACGTCACGCTGCGCATGTGCAGAGGACCAGTGACTTACGTCGGAGATCCGAAAGGAAGTTACCGACCATTAATATTTATTAAAACAAGGAACTGGTGAAATGTAACAATAGAAAATAAAACTGTTGCCATATGTAAAACAAAGTCATATTGCTATTGTGAGGAAGTGGGTAAGTTACTCAGAAAAAAGCAGCAAAACATTAAGATAATGCACTGAGATCTTTAACCATCAGAGAACCTGGAAAACCTCTCTGGTGCTTTAGTGAATGCCAATTATGTGTAAAGGAGAACAAATGAACAGGAATTTAATTTTTGTGATTGAAATTTGGAAAAGTATTATCAATCACAAGTTCCATGAGGATAGTGATTAATCTCACACACGGGCAGACTAATGGGGCGAAATTCTCCGGTATCGGCGCGATGTCCACCGACTGGCGCACAAAATGGCGCAAATCAGTCGGGCATCGCGCCGCCCCAAAAGGTGCGGAATGCTGCGCATTTTGGGGGGGCCGAACCCCAACCTTAAGGGGCTAGGCCGACGCCGGACGAATTTCCGCCCCGCCCCGCCAGCTGGCGGAAAAGGCCTTTGGTGCCCCGCCAGCTGGCGCGGAAATGACATCTCCGGGCGGCGCATGCGCGGGAGCGTTAGCGGCTGCTTACGGCATTCCCGCGCATGCGCAGTGGAGGGAGTCTCTTCCGCCTCCGCCATGGTGGAGACCGTGGCAAAGACGGACGGGAAAGAGTGCCCCTACGGCACAGGCCCGCCCGCGGATCGGTGGGCCCCGATCGCGGGCCAGGCCACCGTGGGGGCACCCCCCGGGGCCAGATCGCCCCGCGCCCCCCCCCAGGACCCCGGAGCCCGCCCACGCCACCTTGTCCCGCCGGTAAGGTAGGTGGTTTAATCTACGCTGGCGGGACAGGCATTTTAGCGGTGGGACTGCGGCCCATCCGGGCGGAGAATCGCGGGGGGGGGGGCAACCGGCGCGGCGCGATTCCCACCCCTGCCGAATATCCGGTGCCGGAGAATTCGGCAACCGGCGGGGCCGGGATTCACGCCAGCCCCCGGCGATTCTCCGACCCGGCGGGGGGTCGGAGAATCTCGCCCATGGTCTTCCTTAAAAGTGACTTTTTAAGCAAATGTTGCAGAAGCTAATCAACTAATTAATGTGTTTGAGGGCTCCACAAAGGATAAGAAAAGATTAGATGTTAAAAACTAGAATTTTGTGGTTTAGCAACCGCACAAATCTATCATCAGGCAGACCGAAAGGAAGCTACAAGTATTATTATTTCAGGTACAATATCTATGCATAAATGTGCTCAAGAACCTATTTATTTTCAGATCACCTATTTGTCAAGTGCAGCTCTTCCACCAATGTGTAAAACATTTAAAATATTAATAACTTAAATAATAAATAGCCTTATAAATATGCATATAATGATTCATATGTAGGGCACAAATGTTTACCATCCAATCAACATTTCAAATGAGGCTTAATATGCGCGAGGACCTCTATCCCAAATTACATGAAATAGTTTACTTCATAAAATCTCAAGTAGAAAAGGGCTGATATTTTGTTACAGTGTCCATCCATAAGGTTACCTTTAGTTGCATAATAGGTTGCATAGAGAGTTTGGTGTTCTGTGCACAGGCAGATAGCTCTGAAGGGTTAAACTGACTATTTGCTGGATAGCCTTTCTAATTGTCATTATGGGTTGTAATTGTAGCATTAGGGATTCTCTCACCAGATGACAATATTCTACCAGCCGCTCTTACGAAGTTTGTTGAATGTAAACTAGAGGCATAACTCCTTGAAGTGTCCAATTATCTACTAAATTATAAAAGTCAAATCTACACCACCAACTGTTCCCACAACTGCCTGAGTGTGTGGTGTTGCAAAACTGTGGTAAAATGTAAACAAACAGCACCATTAAAATAGAAAAAAAACAAGTCTTTCACGTTACACACTCCCAGTGGCTTCAATCAAGGGAGCACTTCAAAAATAAACCAAGTCAGTGCAACTAATAAACTCCAGCTCTAATTACTGGCTGCAGTTGTATCAACTGAAACAAATGAGAAACGTGCAACCATTAATTATCTAATGAGGCCAACAATACATCAGTTGAGGTGGAGCTGATTAAATATTAAACAGCAGCATATGGCGGGTGCTGTGAAGAAAAGCTTGGAATCAGAGCCCATTGAAGAACAAGCTACATCATTGTGAAAAGCAACTTTACAAGACAAAGCTATCAAGATACTAAAAATGGCAAGGACATTCAGAATTGTGATACAAAAGCTGTATCTACCAACAATGCATAATAGTTAGAACTTCAAATTCCTTTAGAGAAATGAGTAGTTGGTAAAAAGATAATGTAGAGGAATGATAGAAAGGATACCGGTCTTCCTGTGTACCAAATGGATACAAAATTGGTTGGATGATAGGAAGCAGAGTAATGGTCAATGGATATTTTTCAGGCTGGGGGAAGGTTTGCAGTTGTATTCCCTAGAGGTTGGGGCACTTGCTTTTCCTGATATATATTGATGATCTAGATCTTGGTATGTAAGGGACAGTTTCAAACTTTATGGATGATACAAAATGTGGAGGTATTGTAGAATGCGAAGAGGACGGGGTAGAACTTCAAAGGGACATAGACAAGTTATTGGAGTGGGCCGATTGGTGGTAGATGATTTCAAGACAGAGAGGTTTGAGGTGATGAATTTTGGTAGGAGGAACATGGAGAGAAAATGGCCGAAATTCTCAGGCTGTTGGGATTCTCTGTTCCCGACAGCAGTTCACCCCTGCCGGAGGGTTTCCCAGTGGTGTATGGTAGCATCAATGAGAAATCCCATTGACAAGCAGTGAGAAGAGAGAAGCAGCGCCACTGAGAAACACACGGCTCGGGAACCAGGGAATCCAACCCAATATAAAATAAGGGTTAAATTCGAAAAGAGGTGCAGGAGCAGAGGGACCTGGGTGAATATGTGCGTAGATCATTGAAGTTGGCAGCACAGGTGGAGAGAGCAGTTAATGGGCGTGATTCAGTGACCCTGTTGTGCTCAGCACGGAGCTGGGCACAACAGGTGAATCACGTGAGAGCCCAAATCAGGCTCCACGTCAGGTGCTGGGCCAATTGTGTCACCTGACTCATTCTGCCTGGAGCGCTCTGGATATTGAAATGACCCGGATGCCAGATTTACCCAGCACACGGGACTCAACAGCCGTGCCTGAAAGACCTCGCCAGGGTGCCATCTAGTTCTGGTCCACACAAACATGGACCAGGTATAATACACCGAGTGGGGGTCTCTCATGTCATTGGAAACCCCTGGGTGGTTAGGGGCAGGGCAGGGTGTCATCCTGGCACTCCCCTTGGCACCTGGGCACCACAGCATGGCAGGCTGGCAGTGACAGCAGGCAACCTGGCAGTGCCACCCTGGGGCCTCGAGTGAACTGCCTGAAAGTGTGATGGATACAGATTCAATTGAGGCATTCAAGAGGATATTAGATGATTACTTGAGTAGAAACAATATGCAGAGGTACAAGGAAAAGGCAGGAGAATGGCACTAAGTCATGACGCTCTTTTGAAGAGTCCATGCAGACATGATAGTCCAAATATCCTCCTCCTGTGCTGTAAAAATTCTGTGAGTCTATGATTCTGTGATAAATACCCTTTGAGATTTTCAGAACTCAAAGAGATTGGGAATGTAACAGGTTTTAAACAAGTACAGAGGAAGTAAAAGGGGCTGTAGTGAGGGATGGATATAATAAAAAGGAAGTGGCTAGATTTATTAGGAAACACAAACTCAGCAGGCCCATTTGAATATGGGGCTGAGTTCACACTATTTTTGCCGTTCTACGGGCCTTAAACTATAGTGTGGTTTGGAGTACTGATGGATTAATGGAGTATATATAAATGTTCTTGAAGGATGGATAAGGCCTTTTTAATTGTCATGATCTGGAAGTTTAAAAAAACCCTTCTCTCTGAAGTTGGAAAAAATATGCTTAGGTTGCCAATAAATGTTTAAAAAAATACCATTTGGTTGACTGCTTTGATTAATAGGTCAGCTGGAATAGGTTAGAACAAAAACCATCCCTCTACAACAGTTTCAATAGAGTTCTTTTTTGGCATTTCCTCAGGGTGGTTACTGTGTCGATATGAATGCTTGATTGAGTTTCAATATCTAGAATTATCTCAGCAGCAGGTTTTGAATTTACAGGCTATTAAAGGATTAGCTGTCCTACATGTGGCTACTGAGTAGACATTTGTTTTTAGTCCAGATTAGTCACTTGAAGAGGTACAAAAATCTTGAATGGGTTTCATGAATGGGAGCATTTTCACTATCAAGAACATATAAATGAGGGTTGTATTAGATTGTTTAAGCTTTCATTCATAATTTCTACATGGCTGCTGATTGGATACTGAGTGAGTGGCTGTGGAGGTGGTGGGGGGCAGTGTGAGGGTGCATTGTGGGGTAGATGGGAGTTTGAGATGGGGATATGAGAGGGGGGCATGGAGGTGGTATGGAGGTATGAGGGGGCATGGAAGTGTTTGGGATTAATGAGGTGTGTGGGATAAATGGGGTGGTCGGGATGAGGGCCATAATAATAATAATCCTTATTATTGTCACACGTAGGCTTACATTAACACTGCAGTGAAGTTACTGTGAAATTGCCCTAGTTGCCACACTCCGGCACCAGTTCGGGTACACTGAGGGAGAATTCAGAATGTCCAAACACATCTTTCGGAACTTTTGGGAGGAAAACTGAGCACCCGAAGGAAACCCACGCAGACATGGGGAGAACGTGCAGACTCCGCATAGGCAGTGGCCTGGGACCCTATGAAGCAACTGTGCTAACCACTGTGCTACCGTGCCACCTAATAGCAGCTTCTAAAACAACTGGAAGAAGTCTCAGAGAACTAAGGCTGGGCTTCTGACCAGACCACCTGAGCATTTCCCCATCCCTGTGGCCACCTACGCTTTGATTTTGGGTTAGGAGAGCCCGGGTGGGATTCTCTGGTCTCCGACCCCGGAATCGCGTTCGGCGATCGTCCGGAGAAGCCATGTTGGCACCAAAATCGGGGGGCGGTGCCGCTTTTGCGATGCTCCGCCCCCTCCAAAGCGGCATACTCCAGGAGTACGCCGCATACCATTAAGGATAAAGAGGACGTTACCTGAGGCCCTCCCCCAGATGGGCCGAGTTCCCGACGGCGTCGGTCGCATGTGGTATTTTGGGGGGGAACTCGGCGTGGTGGCTGCGGACTAAGTCCAGCGCCGTCACAGTTGGGGAGAGCTGATCCGTGGGTAGGGGGGCTTTGGTGGGGGCTGGGGTCACTGGTGGCGGGTGGTCAGGGGGTGGCGAGCCTGGCCAAAGGGAGTAACTATTTGGCAGGCTGGGTCTGCGCGCTGCCGGTGCCATGTTGCACGGGGTGGTCAATGCAGGCCGTCGCCGTGCATATGCGCAGCCATGGGCTCGGCAGTTCTCCGGCTGTATCTGCAGCTAGATCCAGGGGCTTTACTCTGCGTGCCTGCTAGTCCCTCACCAGACGGAGGATCGGTGGCCGTTTGTTTGGTCGTAAAATGCCACCGTTCGCACGCTGGCGTCAGCACTTAGTCTCAGAATTGGAGAAACCAGCCCCCCATATTTTCCCATCCTGCATCCCCATAGTGAAAATGGGGCCCAATGGGACGCTTTAAATGGATGCAGGTCTGCCGAGTCAAGGAACTCCGCAACTCGAGTGACCCACCTAAGTATCGTGAAAATCCAGCCCAAGATTTGTGATGGAGCTGGTTGGATAATGTTGCAGAACTAAACGAGGTGAGAATTTGACTGATAAAAAAATACAAGTTTGGTCTAGAAGTGCTGTAAATAACAACAGCATTTTCAGCAACTTCAGTTAAAAACAAAGGAACAATGATTATTATCTCAAAATGTTGAAGTTGTCAAGGATTGCAAGCCTCATCAACTCTTAGACATCAATACCCCTCTGGATCCTTCATTCACACTGGCTTTCTCCTGACCCCATATCACCTTTCAATCCTATTCTTTGCCATCATTTACTGTCTACGGTTTTGGTCTCATATTCAAGAAGGGGCATATTTGCTTTGGAAAAACATCAGAGAAAGTTCATTCGGCTGATTCCTGGGATAAAGAGGTTGACCTATGAGGAAACTAGGAGCAAGGTTGGCTTCGGCTCCTTGGAGTTTAGAGGAATGAGAGGTGATCTTATTGAAGTGTACAAACTTCTGAGGTAGATGCAGGGAGGATGTTTCTCATGGGAGAATCTAGAACTTGGGGATGCTGCAGTTTAAAGAGGAGTCACCTGTTTAAGACTGAGAGGAGGAGGAATTTCTTCTCTCAGAGAGTCATTAGTCTTTGGAAGGCTGAGTTAGAGAGATATGTAATTAACAAGAGGGTCAAGGATTATTGGAGAAGGTGGTGTTATGACCACATTAGATCAGTGATGAACTTACTGAATGGTGTAGCAGGCTCGAAATGGTCAGCCCTCAGCAAAGTCCTCATCCCGTTGCACACTCACCTCAAAAAATTTCTAGCTCAGTGTGGTTCTGACCTCTCCTTCCATCACCATCGCCTCCACACTCACTTCTGCCAACAAGAGTTTTCTCCCCTCACATTAGACCCTCCCTCCCCTCATCAGAATTCTCATTCCACTTAACCTCTCTTGACCTTTGTACTGAAAATCGCCAGTGTGATTACAACCAATTACATTTCTCTATTTCCATCATTCACTCAAATATAACTCCCTCTGAACTCACAGCACTCCGTTTTCTCAGCTTCTACCTTAACTTTGTCATGAAACCTGTTTAAAAGAGTGGCATTTGGTCTTTGTCATAGACATCTACCTTGTAGCGACTGAATGCCACCTCTCCAAATTCCACCTTATAATATGGTTGCCCAAATTATTAATAGATTACTTAGTCCTCCCCAGTATCATTCCTTGGACCATAACGCAACCATTGAAGATTTTGCCATAATTTCCGAGTCCGTCACTAACCTAAGTTTCTTTGAAATACTTTACATCACAGCCTGCAATGCCATATCCCCAACAGCCCGCTTCTACCACCTTCCCACGATCCACAGCAGGAAGGACTGCCCTGTAGAATTATCACTTCAGCCTGTTCTTATCTCACAGAACTTATTTCTTCCTCAGTCAACATCAATTTTTTGTCCCCTTTGTCCAGTCCATTCTAACCTACATCCACGACTCTTCTGAACTCCTATGCCACTTTAACACTTTTTAGCAACCTGGTTTTAACAAATTCCTCTTTACCTCAGACATTGAGTCCTTATACATCCTCATCTCCTACTCGAATAATCTGAGGACTCATCACTTAGTCCTTGAATGGAGGCTCAGCGAATCCCTATCCACCACGACCCTCCCCTGTCTGGCTGAACATTTTCGATTTTGGTCAACTTTTCCTTTCACTCCACTCACTTGTTCCAAGTAAGTATCAGGGGTGGGATTCTCTGATCCTGAGGCTAAGTGTTGACGCCGTCGTAAACGCCGTCGCGTTTTACGACAGCATCAACAGGCCCCCAGGATCAGCGATCCTGAGCCCTACAGAGGGCCAGCATGGAACTGGAGCGACTCACGCAGCTCCAGCTGCAGATACTGGCGTCAAACAGGTGTTGCGGGTCTGCGCATGCACGCTGCGACCGACATGAACCCGTGCATGCACGCTGCGACCGACATGAACCCACGCATGCCGCTGCGGCCGGTGTGGACTCCCGCATGCACGCTGCGACCGAAATGAACCCGCGCATGCCGCTGCGGCCGGTGTGGACTCCCGCATGCACGCTGCGACCGAAATGAACTCGCGCATGCGCGCTGCGGTCGGTGTGGACTCCCGCATGCACGCTGCGACTGGTGCAAACTCACGCATGCGCGCTAGGTTCCTTCTCCGCACCGGCCCCGACGCAACATGGCGGAGAGCTAAAGAGGCCGGCGCGGAGTAAAAGAGGCCCCCACCAGGAGATGCCGGCCCGCTGATCGGTAGGCCCCGATCGTGGGCCTGGCCACGGTGGAGGCCCCCCGGGGTCGGATCCCCCCTCCCCCCCCCACCAGGCCGCCCCCCCACAGGATGGGCGCCGAGATTCCGCCGGGTAAGACCACATGCGAACGGCGCCGGTGGGACTCAGGCTATCCTGGCGGCCACCTGGCCCATCCCGCACGGAGAATCGGCGGGGGAGCGCTCGATTCTCCGGTGACCGGAGAATCGCGGGGCGGCGTCGGGGCGGCATTTCGTGAATTGCGCCCGGCCTCGCGATTCTCCGACCCAGCCCTGGGGTCAGAGAATCCAACCCCGGGTCTCAGGGAAGAGCAGGGATTGGAGGCTTTGGGGGTAAGGAAGGGGGAGTCAGAGGTCATGATAGCAAGGTCAGACAGGGAGGGGTGCCCAATCTGGGTAGGTGGTCTGTGATGGATGGATGTGGATCCCCCAACTCTCCCACCTGATGCCCAAGCAGGCTTGCCTGTCTAGCTTCCCCCATGTCACTGAACACCTCTCAACAGCCTCAAACGTCAGGCTGAGTGAAACATGTCCCAGAATTGACCAATGATTAGCCACTTAAGAGCATCAAGTGGGGTATGGGCAGGCAGACAACACGAGGACTTGCTTGCCTCCAATAGAATTGTGGATAGGTGACGGTACGATCACCCGGAGAATGTTATGGGCCCCCACCTACAAACCTGTTAGCGGGTGTGTTTACACTCTGTACCATGAATGTGGAGCATGCAAGCACACTGTGGAACACAGCAATTCACCATTAAACCCCAGCACTAGCCTATGTAAACTGCTGATTTGTTACCATGAAAAATGGAGAACCCCGCCCCCTTGTGTTCCTACCTCATTCCCTTCCAAAGTAATTTCCACGTCATTTTGTGAATGTATAAAGAATTTGAAAGGTTTGATAAATGCTTTACCAGAAGGATCACATTAAAGCATGGAACTGGAAAAAGGATTTGGCCCACCAAGGTCCTCTACTTCCAATGTCATGTGGAATTACCTTAATGCGACCTTGACCCTAATACAATGAGGCTAAACTTCAGACGTCAGCCACAACGCTTCCTGATGAACAGCACAAGACAATGCTGCTCCATTGAGTATTTGATCATGTCAGTGTATGCCTATCCCAAGTGGGTAATTATATAGATTCTTAATTGTCTCAGCCTCCGTTACTTTTGGCAGGAGTTTATTTTACAAATTTACTAATCTGAGAGGGGGATGAAAGTTTTCTTCTAAGCCCTGGCCTCACTTGAGGCTTATTAATTTTTAACATGCATCCTCCAGTTCTGTGCTCGCAGTCCAAGTCAAAAAACCTGTTAAATCTCCATCAGCTATGTCCCTTGATATTTTGAAGCTCCAGATCATGTTTCCCCTCAATGTTCTTCTTTCCAATTAAACGCAGGTCAATTTTACGCTTTTCCTTATAGTTGAGGGGCTCCAATTTGTTACTTTTTCATCCTTATTAATTTTCTCCGACTTTTGGGCAAAGTAGTAATATTTCTGAAGGTAAGATGCCCAAGATTACACACTATACACTGCATGTTCATGTGGACTAGTGCGTGGGTTTGGGCATAGGGGGGGGCAGAGAGGTGGTGAAGGGGATTAATACTGGCAAATGTAACAGCTCATTGGGACGTCAGCAACCTATGTGTTAGGCTCTGATTTCGCATACTAATCACTCAATTAGGGTGAAACTGACACACCGTTTACACTTTAACCTCAGGTCCCCAGATTTCCAGGCTTCCTGATACTCGCCAGGGAAACCATGGTAAATTTACAGCCGCAATTGAAGGGGCTGAAACGATGCCAGGCAAAGGTGCCAATAAATCCTCTGTAGTCATAGCTACTTTCTTACCTGCTAGCGTGAAAGTTCTTCGGGTACTTTTGCTGAGAGGTTATTTCATACAATTTAGAAGTTACTTTCTGCATGCTGAAGGCTTACTCTCTCATCGTATGGAGATGGCTGCTGCTTATATGCTGCTTTAGATTGGATTTCAGATGAGGCCCAAAGTGACCACCAGGATCATCAGCCACAACAGGTTCCATCCCGTGGATCTGTAGCTGTGCAGCAGAGGGGAAACCAGCAGGGACAAGGCAGCCTTGCAGGCAGCGCGCATGGCAAACGTTCGACTGGCAGAGGCTCAGTTTCCTTGAGATGTCTGAATAGCCATATCTAAGGAGGCTCAAGATATCGCATCAAATGGTGGCAGAGATTCACAGTCACCAGGAAGACTTTTAAACCTCCTGGTCACACATTACCAACGTTTGTCAAAGGCAGCCGCACCAACAATTACTCTTGTGCGAATGTGTGAGCAGTAAGAGACGCAGGACACCCCCTTCAAAGAACTTTACCAGCCACTACACCCCAGTCACTACACCCTATTTATCACCGTCTTCTTCTTAATATTGCTAAGCCATCTTTCCATCCAATTGTCTCAATTTTCTTGTCTGGGGGTAATTTATGGGGCTAAATGGGGATGTTATCAGAAATGAAAAGCAGAAGTGCTTAGGATAGGAAGTCAATAAAACATTTGAGAGTTTACACTACCACTGAAAAATGAAATCAACTCCACCTTATTTGGAAGATTCACGTTTTAAATGATATCCAACAGTTTTTGAATGTAGCATTAAACCTCACTGCAAGCCCCTACCAATGGGTTTATTAAATTCCTTAAGCAATTGAGACAGATTTCAGAGATGAAAATGAAAATTGCTTATTGTCACAAGTGGGCTTCAAATGAAGTTACTATGAAAAGCCCCTAGTCGCCACATTCCGGCACCTGTCCGGGGAGGCTGGTACGGGAATTGAACGGTGCTGTTGGCCTGCCTTGGCCTGCTTTCAAAGCCAGCGATTTAGCCTTGTGCTAAACCAGGGAGCTGGATTTCTCTGATTTCCCGCCTATTTTGTTGTAGATTTCTGGCGTCAAATGGATTTAAATGAGTTCTTTGATGCTACTGCCTCAAAAGCACCATGAAAACAAATAGGGCGGGATTCTCCATCACGCCACCCAGCCAATGGGGTTTCCCACTGTGGGCATCCCCATGCCCTCAGGAAATCAATGGGCGTGAGTGCGATGCCAGCAAAATGGAGGAACCCGCCGATGGAGAATCCAACCCATAGAATTATTCTCCCTAAAAATAAATCACCATTTTATGGGCCAGTAGCTGCCTCAGCAACTGCATGAAAATAGGGCCATTGGAATGTGGCTGGTCCTCAAGTAATTTTCTAAATTATTCGAAAACACACTGCAAATAATTATACTATATGAAAAATAGCTCAAGTTATTGCAGGAATGCATCTGATTACCACATCTCGGAGGACATTTTTATCCATTCATTGAATGTGGCAGCATTTATTGATCATCATTGAGGCATTTTTGAGTGTCAACCACATTGCTGTGGATCTGGAGTCACATGTGGACCAGACCAGGTAAGAACGATAGATTTCCTTCCCGAAAAAACATTAATGAACCAGATGGGTTTTTACACCAATTGATTCATGGTCATCATTAGACTTTTAATTCCAGATATTTATTGAATTCAAATGTGGTATTCAACTAGGTTCCCAAGAGCATTGTTCTGGGTCTCCAAATTGTTAGTCCAGTGACAATACCTCTATGCCACTGCCTCCTCTTGGTGTTACTTCAGTTGGATATCGATCTCTTTCGTGCTTTGGAGGGTCAGCCAGAAGTATTACTGTTACTTTTACTCACCTTTGCTGAAATTACTGCATTGAATTGGAAATATGGATTGTTTAATGGGAACCCCTCTATTCTTATGCGATGAAGTAAAGGAAGGGGAAGAGTTGGAAGTGACTTGATTGGAAGCTACTTGGATGACGTATCATAGAAGGTGCAACATACACACATATATACCCTCTAAAGGATCTACAAATAACAACTGCCTTACTTTGTAATTAGACTTTGCTGACTGTTAGTGCCGTGTTTCCTCCCAGATAGTGGGGAAATGAATCAACTTCTGACTGAAATTCTGCAGCCTATTTCATGGAGGGAGGAAGCTTTATCTCGATCAGTCATTGTCACCCAAGCAACTTCCAAGTAGTATCAAGTGACCTTTGCCACATTAATCAGGCAACTGTTCATAACTGTATCAAAACGGTCATGAATTCTCTGTGCAGGAAGGCTATACAATCAATATATTTCTGTGGAAGCAGCCAAATGGAGAGAGAAACGTCCAGTTCTGAGTGCTTCCCATAGGTGCAAGAAATAATTAGTAAAACATGACCTGGCCCTCGACATCCCATGTGACAACAATCTCTATTTTATCATGAGGAAAGATTAATATGCAGCTAGTTACCGAAGTTGACCTGCATTGCCAGCTCCCCTGGATGTTATGAAAACAGAAAAATACTGGAAATACTCAGTAAGCCTGGAAGCACCCATGGTGAGAGAAAGTTAACACTTTCATCAGAGTTCTGATAAAAAGGTCAGGGACTTGCTTTATCTCTCTCTCTCCATTAATGCTGCCTGACTGTTGAGTATTTTCTGTTTTTATTTCAGATTTTCATGCATCTAGAGTGTTTTATTTTTGTTTCCAGGAGGTTATAGAGACTGTTGCTCGATTAGTAATCCAGAATTGGGATTAATGATCTGAGGATGTGTGTTCAAATCTCGCCATGGCAAATGTGAAATATAAATTCAGTTAAGTGCTGAAATAAAACTTGGTGTGGAATTTTCTGTCCCCGCCTGCCACCAGCATCGGCCAGTTTTGCCAAATGTCAATGGAACTTGGGTGATTGTCTGTGTCGAGTTTGCGCGTTCTCCGCGTGCCTATGTGGGTTTCCTTTGGGTGCTCCGGTTTCCTCCTAGAGTCCAAAGATGTGCAGGTTAGGTGGATTGGCCATGCTAAATTTGCCCCTTTGTGTTCAAAGATGTGCAGGTTAGGTGGGGTTATGGGGATAGGGTTGGGGAGTGGGCCTAGGTGGGGTTCTCTTTCAGAAGGTCGGTGCAGACTCGATGGGCTGAATGGCCTCTTTCTGCACTGTAGCGATTCTATGAATTATTTGAAGGGCAGCATGGTGGCACAGTGGTTTGCACTGCTGCCTCACAGCACCATGTACCCCGGGTTCGATTCCGGCCATGGGTGACAGTCTATATGGAGTTTGCACGTTCTCCCCATGTCTGTGTGGGTTTCCTCCAGGTGCTCCGGTTTCCTTCCACAGTCCAAAGATATAGCTTGGCCAAGCTAAATTGCCCCTTAGTGTCCAAAGTTTAGGTGGGGTTATGAGGATAAGGTGTGGGAGTGGACATAGTTAGGGTGCTCTTTTGCAGGGTCAATGCAGATTCGATGGGTCGAATGACCTCCTTCTGCACTGTAGGGATTCTATTATTCTATGAACTTTGGTAGTTCTGTCTCACAGTACTGCTCGGCCTTGGGCAGCAAACTGGATTGTCGTTAAAAACCAATCTGGTTCACTAATGAACTGCAGGGAAGATAATCTGCTGTCCTTACCCAGTCATGTGCAGTTCCAGGCTCACGTGAATGGGGTCGACTCTTACATCGCAGCAAGTCACTCAGTCTGTATCAAAACTGCCTCAAGAAACTATCGGAATAAAACCAAGCCAAACACCCAACATCGACCTTGGCACTAGATTCCGGCACAATAAATGCACATCCAGCATATTCAACCTTTCGACAGCATCTTCCAACACCTAATACCTGTAAAAACAAGTGTAACTGTCACCTGGGAATACTACCACCTCCAAAATACTGCCTCATGTCACACACCATCCTGATTTGGAAATGAATTGCCTTTCCTTCATTGCGGCTGGATTAAAATTCTGAAACTCCCTTCGTAACAGTACCTTTACCGCACTGACTGATCGCAGCTGCTATCATTGCTGATGGTGACACCAGCATTGCTGACCTGACTGAACTTCTCACAGCAGAGAACAATTGTCCCATTGTAGACTGCAGAGAAGTCAGGGTTTGTAACAGACTGGCCACACCTGCTGGAGGAAGCCACCTCTGTACCCCCTATCATGATGTACCAACCTCTCAGCAGATAGTGTCTTGGCGTATTGCCCAGATCCCTTTGATAAAAATTACCACGTTAAAGTCCATATTTAAGAGATGCAACTTTGGACCTACTTAAACCTTTGGCAGCCGGATGACCCGACTCCATCGGATGGGATATTCTGGTCTCACCTGTGTTGGGATCCATTGCGAGCAAGAATGGAAAATTTAGCGTTCCAGCCAAAACTCCATTCCCCCGCAATGGCACCCAATATTCCCAGCAGCAAACAAGGACAGGAGATTTTTTGCCCCATCCATCGCATGCTGATTCAGTGTCTCACATAAAATATCTAACCTATTAACCATCCGAATAGACTCTCAGTCCTGAATATACATTGGTGTAATCCGTGATTGTAATAACATGATCCTTTAATGATTTGAATTGGATATTTGAGGGTAATATTTGATAGCACACGTCTGATTGATAATAATCTGAACAACATCACTTGTTTGATGGCATGAGTAAAAAATTCAAAACTATTGATGGAGTCACATTTCAGAATGGTAGGTAACAGTCCATTTAGTCCAGTCAGGCCACATACACCCACTGAGCACATTCCCCTCATTGGGACCTGAAAATTGCTTCAGGTTCTTCCAACTGGCAAAGGAACCCAATCTGAATATTGTTACGTCACCCTGGGCAAGTGTACGGTCAATTCCAGGCCCATGTGCCCTAAGGCACAACACAACTGAATTGATGAATTATTCTTATAAAAATACCCGGAATCTTTGGCTCTTGGCTGCTGAACAATTACAGTCACCAGGTTTGTAAGTTGAAACACAATTACTGTTTATTTATGACTAGAATGACTATGGAATATACAGCAAACAAAGCTGTTTAATGTCGGGATAATACCTGGCTCCCCTTTAACTGCCCCACATTCTACCCATACACACATGACTGACAAACGCAGAAGGGGGAAGGTGGAAAAACAATAAGGATTAAGGTGGAAAGATAAGAGTCCTTGCTTCAGATGATGAGTCGCCGAGTGCGCTTCCTTCACAGTTTGAGTGTAGACTAAAGTCTCTGGAATACAGCATTTAATGATCTTCTTTACAGCTCAGAAGTATATCTTACTCACAGCTATTCCAGGAGATTGTTTTAGCGAGGGTTATCAGATTCTGGTCTATGCTTTGCATCAGCCTTTTTTTTGCAGAGAGAGAGAGAGCTCTTACACTGAATTTCTAGAGAAAATACATCAGCGGACAAATTCTCGGTTCCTGAGACTAAGTGTTGATGGCGGGCAGGATTTGTGGAGTTTTACAACAGCAAAACCGACGCCACACCTGGACCAATTCACCAATCGTGGAGGGGCTAGCACTGGCGCAACATGGAACACGATCGATTCCAATGGAAAATGGTGTCGGATTCACTGGGGACTTGAGAGGCTGACAAGCTGCAGCTGCATAGTAGCATTCCACTCGCCACAAACACTTATCCCAGTTGACAAGATGGCACTGATTCACTGGAGCGCGCCCATCCCATTTATTGGTTGGCTGGGGTCATAGGGTACAGACGGGGGGGTGGCCTGGGAAGGGGGGGACCATGGGCGGGATTCTCCACCCCCACACCGAAGTGGCCGCGCCGTCGTGAACGGCGTTGAGGTTCACGACGGCGCGGAACGGCCTCGGTCCCGACCGATTCAGGCCCTGACAATGGGCCAGTATCGGGGCCGCGTCATCTACCCGCGCCAGGCCTTGTTGCCTGCGTAAAAGCGGCGTCGAATAGATGACGCGGCCGGCGCCGCATAACGGACGTCATCTGCGCATGAGTGGGTTGGCCGGCGCCAACCCGCGCATGCGTGGTTGCCGTCCTGTCCAAATCCGCCCCGCAAGAAGATGGGGGACGGATCTTGCGGGGCCGCGGAAGGAAGGAGGTCCTCCTTCAGAGAGGACGGCCTGACGATTGGTGGGCACCGATCGCGGGCCACCCCACATTCAAGGTGAAGCCCGGTGCAGGATCCCCCCTCGCCCCCCCACAGGCCGCCCCCCCAGCGTTCACGCACCGCCCACGGCTGTAGCGACCAGGTGTGGACGGCGCCGGGGGGGAATCTGCCGTTTTGGCCTGGCCGCTCGGCCCATCCGGGCCTCAGAATAGCGGGGGTGCCGGAGAATCGCCATTTTGGGTATCTCCGGCGATTCTCCGGCCTGCGGCCCGCGAAACTCGACCGGCCCGTTCCCGCCGCTTGGGAGAATCGCGGGAGGGCGTCGCACCGGCGTCCCCGGAAATTTCGGCGGCCCAGGCGATTCTCCCAACCAGCGTGGGAGTGGAGAATCGCGCCCCATACGTCCTGTGGCGCTATGTTCACAGTGGGCAGTTAGCAGCGTGCGCAGCTGCATGGCTGCCTGTCAGGCTGTGGCAATGGTGTTCCGTGCTCATCCACCCCGACCCCACAGCCCACCACCTGGCTACACCCCTGGCCCTGTGAAAAGCCCCCCCCCCACCACCACAGCCAGCGGCACAACTGTCAGCACACTATGGCATTGTTGGACACCTTCTGTGCCCTCTCACTCCCCCCTCATCAGCCACGGCACCTGTTTCATGATTTTTGAAAGCACAAGTGAACCTCTCCATCGGGAATTCCCCTCAGTGGATGCCGAGGATTGCGGAGGCCCCAGAGAATACTGGGTCAGGACCACTAATGATATTCCAATGGTGTTTACTGTACATGCGGAGTGGAACACATTAACGCTGCGGTCGGGGCACAGGAGACTTATGGTTTGGCATGAATTCAGCTCCCGCCTTGACTTTGGCAACAATATCGATTCTCTGCCCAATCGCATTTTGCGATTCCGCCATCGGCTGATGGAGAATCCCACCCCAGATCTTTGAGAGAGAGGGTTAGAACTCCTCCATCCAGGCATTAAAACCAAAAGTGAAACGCGAAAAATAGCCTTGTAACTCTGAGAAGCTTGTCAGTTGGACCAGAACTAATCACCACTGACCAAAGGGCAGGGCACGGACATTTGAGCCAATTCATTAGCCATCAGCCAAGTCAGTCAAAGTGAGTCATCACTGATGCCTTCCTGCTGCTGCAATCCTCTGCTTGAATTTAAAGATACAGGCCATGGCTTCTGCTTGAGTTAAAGATACTGGGCGGGATTCACCGATCCCCCCCCCCGCCTAGTCGGAGAAATGCCGGGGGGCGCCGTGATTCCCGCACCGCCGCCCCGCCGCCGGCTGCCGAATTCTCCGGCGCTGGGGTTTTGGCGGGGGCAGGAATTGCGCCGCGCTGGTCGGCGGCCGCTGGCAGCAGCCCCCATGGCGATTCTCCGCCCCCCCGATGGGCCGAGCGGCTGTCGGTTTTTGGCCGGTCCCGCCGGTGTAAATCAAACTAAGTCCATGCCGGCGGGACCTGGCTCTGCGGGCAGCCTGCTGAGTCTTCGGGGGGGGGGGCGCGCGGGAGTATCTGGCCCTTGGGGGTGCCCCCACAGTGTCCTGGCCCATGATCGGGGCCCACCGATCCGCGGCAGGCCTGTGCCATGGGGGCACTCTTTCCCTCCGCGCCGGCTGCTGTCAACCTCTGCTACCGTTGGCGCTCCCGCGCATGCGCGGGGGGGGGGGTTCTCGGCACGGAAAAGAACCCTCCTGCGCATGCGCTGGGATGACGCCAGCACACGCTGGCGCTCCTGCGCATGCGCATGGGGGTTCTCGGCCGGTACGGAAAAGAACCCCCCTGCGCATGCGCTGGGATGACGCCAGCACATGCTGGCGCTCCAGCGCATGCGCCAACTCGCACCGGCCGGCTGAGGCCCTTCGGCGCTGGTTGGCGCGGTGAAATCCCTTCCGCACCTTCCGGGCGGCCCGACGCTGGAGTTGTTCACGCCACTCCTCGGCGCCTGTAAGGCCCACCCTCCTGGGTAGAGGAGAATCCCGCCCAATGATTGCATAAAGTCACAGGTCCTTTACTCAACCATGGGTCAAAATTGTAACAGCAATAAAATAAATGAAGGGGAAAGTGATGGAATCAACAGGAAACAAAGAGGAGGGGTCCTTACAATATTTAAGTATTTTGTTTTTGATGGAAATGTTGGGCACCCAATTCTGTCTTGCTCAAGAATTGAATCAGATATGCCCCACGTGAACCTGTGTCTGGTATGCTTTTAAAAAATGTTCACCTGGTTCATTCCTCATTTTTCCCTGAAAACATGGTAGACAAATAAAGATCATTTAATTTGTCTTTCACATGTGCAGAAATTTTTTCACCAGTCTTTTGAAGGTAGATCATCAAACGATCCAGTAAACAGGGCCAGACATAAAAGACATGTCTTCTTTATTTCGCAGCAAGTGAACATACAAACAATAATATCATAGCACCTTGTCTTCGCACAATAATACAAAATAATAAGATCTTGCTTGCCTGAAACAAGAAGCTCCCAACTGCACTCTTGCATTTGTATTTTATGTTTGGCCAATTCCAGTAAATTTTAATGGAGACAGGATCAATGCACGGGAGGCCAGAGAAAATTGACATGTCAACATTGGAGGAAGACTTAATGGTTCTTGGCCTCATTTTTATACCTGGGGATCAGGCCCTTGCCTGATCCAGTCAGGATCATTACTCAGCATGTGGCAGGAGAGGGATTTTGGACACTAGTGGGCCCGCACCAGCGACCGATCAGAATAGCTCCTGGCACTAAAGTAAGTCATTGAGAGAGAGTCCAAAGGGAATTGGAGCAAGCGACAAATCAAAGGTGAGGGTTCCTAGTGCGGCTTGGGCCTCTTCTGACCACGGCCCCTGTTCCTGACAGGGCTTCCCTACTTAAGCTTGGGGTTAATCTTGTACTCAGGCCCGATTTCACCTTCAGATCTTAATTTACAAAGGACCTCACAATCTTCAGGTTGGTTCCTGAAACTCAATAGCAACACTGCTGGTTCACTGTTTCTACCTTTGGCGCACTTTGTATGTGTCCTGATTGATTTGGTTAACCACCAATTAATTTTGTTTATTTCCAGCCTTCCCATTGTTTTTTGTACTTGTCTGCGAAAAAAAAGCTATACCATTCGGGCTCAGAAATCCATGATTTGCAGCTTGATTAAGATGGCAGAATAAGTTAGCCAACTGACAACCTGTGGTTAATGAAGATTAATTAGCTTCTCAAAGCAGGGCTCCAGAAAGTTCCAGCTGTCAGCAGTAAAGAGTCAAGAGTTAAGTGGCGAGCTGCCGGACCTGCAAACAGTCTGAGAACTGTGTTGTGTGATTCTGCCATGGGAGAATATGAAAAGGAATAATTGCTTCAACCACTCACTGTTTGCTTTTGGTTCTTCTTCATAATAATGGTGAAGGATCAGAAAACTGAATAACAAAAGTCTTCACATTTTTGTGTAGCTTCTCGTGCAGTGGAGGACCACCAGGGATACCATCTGATGCTCTCAGTCCACACGACTGGCAATCTAATTGTTTTAGTTGAAGTATATGTAGTTTTCCTTCATTACAGATGTCTTACAGGCTTCAACTCTTCACTTCAGAGTTCTATTTCCCTTAAGACCTGGAGCTGAATGGTTCTTTGTTTTAACTCTCATTCTTGGTCACCCACGCAGTCTTTACCAGATATTAACCTTTAGGTTGTTTGTAAATCATTGGAGTCCTGCCATTTAACAAAGAAGTTTTTTTTTTAAACCTCCAAACCCTGGCTCTGAAACAGGTTCTATCATTGCAATGCATTAACAATGCTAGGGACACAAGCTGTAAGTTTTGATTTGATTTATTGTCATATGTACTGATGTACAGTGAAAATTATTGTTCCGCATAGTCCATACAGATCATTCCATACATGAAAAAACATAGGACATACATAAATACACAATGTAAATACATAGACATAGACATCAGGTGAAGCATACGGAGTGTAGTCCGGGTTGTGAGTAGAGATGTTGTGTGAAGAGATCAGTTCAGTCCATAAGAGGGTCATTCAGGAGTCTGGTAACAGTGGGGAAGAAGCTGTTTTTGAGTCTGTTAGTGCGTGTTTTCAGACTTTTGTATCTCCTGCCCAATGGAAGAAATTGGTACAGCGAATATCCCGGGTGGGAGGGGTCTTTGATTATGCTGCCCGCTTTCCCAAGGCAGCAGGAGGCAAGGGCAGAGTCGATGGATGGGAGGCGGGTTCGCGTGATAGAATGGGCTGCGTTCACGACTCTGTAGATTCTTACTAAGTCGCAAAAACTCTAATAGTGTGCTTACCCCAGTACCTTTTTGCACTGCTTCCTTTTTCATTCTCTTTAACAAAAATATTCACTTTAATTTTGCATCAGGCATGATTTTGACTAAGGAGTCATACAGCTAGAGTCTGAGAAAATGCATGACAAACCCTCTCCTTCTCCACATGAAGCTGAGGAGATTATCTTAGTGTGTAGCATCAGCTGCCTAGTAAGTTGGAGTGAATGCCCAATCGAGGCCTTGCAGAGCATTCCCACACTTACTTGCCCACAAAGAAACAAAATTAACTGAACTTTCTGGATCATTTCTAGTCCATGCTCCTCATGCTGTCAGGTTAGCCTCACTGGGAAATCAGAGCTTCGCAACACATGTCCCAGTGGTCTTATTATAACCAAATCTGCGTATTTAAAGAAGGTCCTGAATGTCTTAAAGTAGGCGACCCTTTGACCTGGTCAAAAGAGCAGCTTCAAATTGCACCCTATGGGAAGGCAGCTTGTTCAGTGGCAGTAGGTTACTGGTCCATTTTAATTACTCAGTCACCTATCACGCATCAGAGGGTAGATTTTCATTGTTGCTGCCTGGGTAACAATCTGGCACAATTTTATTCCATTTAGATCAAGAGATCTGATGGTTCCATAATGAGGAGTCGATCAGATTCTGTCAGTGGGGCTGAGGATCTATCTGAATGTGTGTCCACGTTCTTACCCCAAAGAAACTGGCCTTTGATGAGCTGCAAACTGATGGAAGCACAGGAGTCAGTGCCTCAGGGAAGAAGCAGAAAAGTACCGTGTGAGAAAAAGCTGCCAATTTTAAAGCCTTTGCTTTTGGATCTTTATGGGAAAACAGCTCCTCGATAGTGTTTGTACTTTCACAGCGGAAGCCAAGGAACCATTCACTGAAGAAGACCCTCATTCTTCAATTTTTCACTTTACTGAAGATACACTTAAAGCCATATGCTCCCAAATAAAATTCAGAAATGGCGCAAGAAACAAATGGTTGGATTGGCAATTCCTTTTTTAAAAATTTTAGAGTACCCAATTCATTTTTTCTAATTAAGAGGCAATTTAGCGTGGCCAATCCACCTAGCTTGCACATTTTTGGGTTGTGGGGGCGAAACCCACGGAAACACGGGGAGAATGTGCTACTACACGGACAGTGACCCAGAGCCGGGATCGAACCTGGGACCTTGGCGCCGTGAGGCCGCAGTGCTAACCCACTGGGGTTGCCAATTCTGGCTGAGTTTAGTTATGGAAGCTTTATCACATGGCCTCAACCGTCAACCTCCGCTTTTATCCCACCGTCGATACTTGCGTAAGAATGAACACGAGAAAATGCAAGTTTCTTTTTAATGGCCTTGTGAGGTATTTCTTGGGTTTCTTGCAGCTGTGTCGAAGATATTAGTCCTTCATTCCTGGAGCCCCTTGCCCAATCCAGGAGGAGTGACGAGCTTCATCCAGCATCTGCAGCAATACCATTCTCAATGGCCATTTTCAGTGCATTTACTTCCAGAATTTAGAAAACAACAGTGGGATTGTAAAACAAAAGCCACACTCAATTAATTAGTGATTGGCACATCATGGGATTTTTGATCATTTTTCCACACAAAGGTTTGGAAAAAAATAATACCTGTCTGCACGCATGTTTAAAAAAAATAGTCAATCAGATGATAGGTCTTTAAATGCTATGAAGTTAAGTTTGATGTTTGTCACAAATTGTCAATAATGAACAATTCATTACCCTGTTTTATCAATCAATTTACATCTCATATCCAAATAATGCATCAGCCACATAGTTTATGCAGGCATGTAAGACAGGCTGATTCATCCTACTACTCCTCTGGAAAGAAGCCGTGACAAGAAAAATTCAAGCCTGCTGTCACTAGCATCATCCACCCGCACTGTGTTGTCCATCTACAAGGCTGCCTATGGCTTACTACACAACTCAGAGGGCCTGGAGAATATCTAATAAACTCCCTCAGAGTTTGAGGGACATTTGTGATTCTATTAAGTCTGCTTTCCCGTAGATCATTAACGACAAAAACTTGCAATGATCTTTAATGTAGAGAAATTTAACTAGTGTTAGGACACAGGATTCTCCGGCCCTGCGCCGGGTCAGAGAATCCCTGGGGAGAGGCGCGAATCCCGCCCCGATGCCGGCTTCCCTATTCTCTGGCGCCGTTTTTCGGGCGCGGCGGGATTCCCGCCACGCCGGTCGGGGGCCGTTGATAGCGACCCCCACCAGCGTTTCTCCGGGCCCAGATGGGACGAGTGGCCGACGAGTTTGGCCCACTCCCGCCGGCGTGAACTACTTGTGGTGTTGGGTGCTCTGGTGCACAGATGAGCCAACACAGTTGTATGTGGTACAACTCTATTTTATTATAACTCTTATAATACAGTTCGTTCTGGATACTCTGCACGTGCTGTCTCCCTAAGTGTGTTTGGCAACAGATGTGTCCTGGTTCTCCTCTGCAGCTAATACTGACCACCGGGGGTCGTGCCTGTGCTTTTATATCTTTCTGTCATTGGTTGTGGTGTTGTGTGTTCTGATTTGTCTGTTGGTGTGTCTATCATGATGTGTGTGTTTGAATATCATGACATCCCCCCTTTTTACAAAGATATGTGCCTACGTGGTTATAAATATAATTGTGTCGTGAGTGCATCGAAGAGTGTGTGTGTGTGTTATGTACAGCGTGTGTATATGACGTAACTATTTACATGGGGCGATGTCGGGTGCGTCACACTAACAAGGTTGTACCATAACAAAACTTGGATGCGAGAGAAAAAAAAAAAAACTTGAACATTGGTCTGGTCAGACGATATCTGGAACAATAAACAACAACAGGTTATAATACAGAAGTGTTTGACTTTTTGAACGTATGAACAGCGTTATAAGTCCAGTCTAATGGGTGACCGCCTCAAGAATGGGCTGGTCCTCAAGCCGGTTCAGCTGTGGAGATTTGGTTCTGGTGGCGATGGAAGGGGCATGATCCGTGGCATCTCCACGAAGTCATCCTTGGGAACCAGTGGAGGATCCGGCGTGTGCGTACGGTTCAGTTGCGAGCGTGGAAGGCGGCGCAAAGCTCGCTGATTGCGCCTACGCACCAATCCATCCGCCCTGCATGCCAGGAACAAGGTGGAGTCTTTTTCTTTTTATGTTTGTGGTGGACGGCATCTTGTAGCCGATGGGTCGTTGCCATCGAAGTAGCACCATCACTAATATCATGCAAGGCGATGACTGTGCCAGATGTGGAAGTTGGCCGAGACCGTGTACGCTGGTTCCGGCCACCTGCTGTGGGTTTTAAATTCGTTATCTGGCTACTCGATGTCGGTGTCCTCAGGATTCTTGCTCCAATGTTCTGCTCAATAATCAGTGGAGCGTGTATAGGTTCAATGCAATTAATGTTCCCCTCAAGGTTTGAAGAGTCATTACTGACTAACTGCTGGTCTCCGAAGTTGGGATTTTGCGGTGTTGTGTTGAAGGGAGACATTTGTCCCTGCTGTAGATATGATTCAGGTTGTGTTATTTCCATTACCTGAGGATCAATGTCTTGTCCATTTTTTCGATCCGTACTAAAACACTGGCAATTCTCGGTCTGCTCCTTGCAAGTTAAACATTCAATTAATTTCGTTAGCAAATCCTCAGCATCCTTCTGTGGCCGTGCAGCATTATTAATCTCTGTTCGGCTATAATGATCCTGAAGGTCAGCGCATAAACCTTTTTTCTTCGGGCTTGGACGAGGCGATTCCTTTGGCTTGTCTTCAGTTGGGCTTGAACAGTCTTCAGCGCTGTGCCCTTCATTGTAGCATGAGAGACCGTCATGTTCATGCTGCTGTGTAGTGGAGCATGGTAGGCTGTTATAGCCTTCTTGCTGTTCACGTGAGCATGGCAGACTTGCATCGTCTGCCGCTGGTTGGTCAGGAGAGGTTGCTAGACCCTCATGGTCTTGTTCCTGCAAGGACTGCGCTCTGGAGTCTTGCGTTCCTTCCATCGTGGAGTCCGTCCACGAGCTCTCTGTGGAGGCTTGTGACACTGGAGTCACTTCTTGTTCGTGCAAGGACTGCGCTCTGGAGTCTTGCGTTGCTTCTATCGTGGAGGCTGTCCACGAGCTCTCTGTGGAGGCTTGTGACACTGGAGTCACTTCTTGTTCGTGCAAGGACTGCGCTCTGGAGTCTTGCGTTGCTTCTATCGTGGAGGCTGTCCACGAGCTCTCTGTGGAGGCTTGTGACACTGGAGTCACTTCTTGTTCGTGCAAGGACTGCGCTCTGGAGTCTTGCATTTCTGCAATTGTGGAGTCTGTCCACGAGCTTGCTGTGGAAGCCTGTGACACTGGAGTCACTTCTGGTTCATGCGAGGACTGCACTCTGGAGTCTTGCATGTCTTCTTTCATAGAGTCGGGAACGTTGAGCGGGACGTGGACGACGCTCTGTGTGGCAGCAGGGCACTCTCCGTGTGCTTGCACCGCTCCCTGTCTGTTAATGTCAGGCTGCAGCATCATCCGGTACTGATAAGTTGGAACGTCATATCTGCTGGATTGAAGATCCTCAAATCCGCAAAATGAATCCGCATCTGCGTCGGATTCAATGTGGGGGCCGCCAATGTGCAACACGAAAGGTTCGTCTGAGTCATAGTCATATAGGACCACGGAGCTATCATTGGGCTCGCGAGGTCCGGAAACACTGTAAAGATCGTCATCGAAGTATTCAAGGTCGGAATCATCGGCTTGTGCGTAGGTAACTGCTTGTCGGAGGGTTCTTCGGAGGTCAAATTCATCTCCTGGGTCAATTTGCGGCACTGTGCTGTCATTCCAGGTGAGGGAAGGTTGTTTTACAGCTTTAACAGATTTTTGTTTTTTTGATTTGGGACGTTTCCCTTTTAAATTGGATTTGGGACATTTCCCTTTTAAATTGGTGCAGTCTGGGGCCTCTGACATCCTGACGCTCGGTATGTAGCATGTAGGAAGCGACTGCGCATGCTCAGATCGCTGTTCCTTTACCGATGGCCGTTTTCTGGACTGCGCATGCGCAGCATCTCGCGCATGCGCAAACGAAACTTCCGGTTCTGCGCACTTCTCGCGCAACTGTGCTAGCGTTATACCTTTAGCAAGATGGCCGCCGACCTCGACCCAGCCTTCTCTCAGGCCCGGGATTTCGGCCTCTGGGAATTCGGGCTCCGGGATCCCAGCCACGAGGTGAGTACTGCAGCTTTTCTTACCTTTATGTGCCGATTGGATTGCGTTTTCTTCACAGTACTTGGAGAATTTGCCCAGCACTGCCTGGTAATCGTACCTTTGCTGCCTCCTGAAGAACCTGAACCTTCTGAATATTTCTCTTGCCCTTGCACCGGCGATGGTGAGGAGAAATTCAATTTTTTCCCTATCATCCAGGTCTTTGAGTTCAGCTGCCACCAGGAACAATTCGAACATTTGCCGGAATCGCCGCCAGTTTTCGCGGAGGTCGCCGTGGCACTGGAGCGCCTGCGGAACCGGGAGCTCGTACATCATGCCTGGGCACTGCTGGTTGTCTGTGTACACGGAGGTATGCCGGCAGGTATCGATCCACTCCTGTACCATGTGGTGTTGGGTGCTCTGGTGCACAGATGAGCCAACACAGTTGTATGTGGTACAACTCTATTTTATTATAACTCTTATAATACAGTTCGTTCTGGATACTCTGCACGTGCTGTCTCCCTAAGTGTGTTTGGCAACAGATGTGTCCTGGTTCTCCTCTGCAGCTAATACTGACCACCGGGGGTCGTGTCTGTGCTTTTATATCTTTCTGTCATTGGTTGTGGTGTTGTGTGTTCTGATTTGTCTGTTGGTGTGTCTATCATGATGTGTGTGTTTGAATATCATGACACTACTCACCTCACACACGGCAGGACCTGCCAGATAAGTGTGCGAGGGTCATCCTGGGTGGGGGGGGGAGATCCGACCCCGGGGAGGTCCCCCTCGGTGGCCTGGCCCGCAATCGGGGCCTACCGATCGGCGGGCGGGCTGGTTTCGTGGGGGCCTACTTTACTCGGCGCTGGGTCCCTGTAGGACTCCGCCATATTGCCCAGGGGCTGGTGCGGAAAAGGGAACCCCCGCGCATGCACGGAAATACGCCGGCCGTTCTGCGCGTGCGTGAACTCGCGCCGGCCCTTCGGCGCCGGCTGGAGCTGCGGGAACCACTCTGGCGTCAACCTAGCCCCCTAGAAAGGGGCGAATTCCTCACTTTCGGGGGTCATTGACGCCGGAGTGGTTGGCGCCGATTTTCACGCCGGCGTGGGGACATAGCCCTATTATTGGAGAATTCCGGCTATAAATAGTTTAAACAATTTTTATTTGCATTCTGTGTGTTAGTAATGAAGTATAATTTATTCCAAACACAATCCGTATCGTGCACATACAACAACCAAATATAAACATAATTCAGTTAGGCAACTTTCCCCCTTTTTCTACCCTGAACTACTCCAATTCCTCCCTCCCACATACCCGCTGATGATAAATAGATCCTCAAATAAGGACGGAAAGAGCCCCTTTTCCGACCCCGTAGAGCGAACTTGATCTTCTCCAATCTTAAAAGTTCATACAAATCCCCCAGCCACCCCGAGACCACCGGCGGCACTGCCAACCTCGAACTCAGTATGATTTGCCGCCGGGTAACAGAGAGGCAAAGGCTACGGCATCGGTTCGCGTCACCTCCAACAGCTCCAGCAGATCGGAAACACCAAAAATCGCCAGCAAAGGGCACGGCGACATCCTCACCCCCACTATTTCTTCCAGAGCCTCGAAAACCACTGCCCAGAAACTCCCCAAATTAGTGCACCCCCAAAACATATGAGCGTGGTTCGCCAGGCCGCTCCCACATCTCTCGCATACATCCTCCACTACGGGAAAAACTCACTCATCTGGGCCCAAGTCATATTTTGAACCCTTTGTACCACCTTGAACTGTATAAGGCTCATCCCCAGCAGAGGATGAGGTTGAATTTATCCAGTTCATTATTTCATCCCAGGTCCCCCGCTCGAGCTCAATCCCCAATTCTTTCTCCTATTTCTGTCTTACCCTGTCCACTGGCACCTTCTCTGTCTCCACAAACCACGCATAAATATCCCCAACCTCCCTGCCCCAGCTCATCCAGAGTTAACAACTTATCTAACACTGTGTGCTTCGGCAGCTGAGAGAACAAGGGCAGCTCTTGATGTGCAAAATCCCAGACCTGAAAATATCAAAATTTGTTACCCCTGGGCAACTTGAACTTCTTCAGCAATTTCTCTAGCCTCACGATCCTCCCCTCTACGAACAGGTCCCTAACCTGCTCTATCCCTTCCCTATACCAATCCTGAACATCGCATCGGTACCTCCTGGCACAAACGTGTGGGGGTGAATTCTTTGTTTGAGAGACTAAGTGTCGACGCCGGGACTGAATATCGAGTGTTCTACGTGGGTGAAAGCAATGCCAGTCCCGGAGAGCTTCAGGTCCCGTTAATGGGCTAGCACCGGCGCCACGTAGAACTCACGCATTTCTCATGCAAGCCATCCCTCATCCCAGCCAAGCTGATGGCACTGACTGCGCTGGAGCATGCCCAGCCCATTGATGAGTCAGCTGGGACCGAAGGATACTTAGGGGGGTGGCCTGGGTGACCCATGCCGCTGTTCCCAGTGGGCAGTCAGCAGCATGCGCAGTGACATGGCTGCCTTGCAGATTGCAATAATGGCGGTCCACGCCTGGCCACCCAGGCGCCACAGCCCACCTTCTAGCCGTCCTCCGCCGCTCCTCCCGGTCTGACAGCTGCCCCCGCGACCAGCAGGACAACTGTCAGCACACTAACGATGTTGGACACTTTGTGACTCCCTCCCACACCCTCAGCAGCCACAGCACCTGTTTCCCGACTGGAAGTACAATAAGTGAACCGCGCTGACGTTAATTCCTTCTGGCAGAGGCGGAAGAAAAGGAAAATGCCGGGTCGGGCCCGTTAATGATATGTCAATGGACTTTACTGTACACTGTGCATGCCAATGCTGGCGTGCAGTGTAGAATTCATTCACAAAGCTGCCGAGGGAATGGAGCATGGCATTCCATTTGGCGCCTGGCGCCAACCTTGATTTTCGGCTGCCGCTGAATTCTCCGCCCAATCATGTTTACTGATTCCAGTTACAGTGCGGAACAAGGGGCCAAACAAAGCAAATACATGAGCAGAGCAGCATAGGGCATCGTGCATAGTGTCTGACAGGGAACAGATCAGTCCGAGGGAGATTCGTTGAGGGGTCTAGTAGCTTGGGTTACTTGGGTACCCAACAGATCAGTTAATGGACTGCGGGTGGGATTCTGTGATCCTGAGGCTAAGTGTTGATGCCGTCGTAAACATCGTTGCGTTTCTCACGGCGTCAACATGCCCTCAGGAGCTGAAATTCTGACCCCTACAGGGGGCCAGCACGGCACTGGAGCGACGCACGCCCCTCCAGCTGCCGATCCCCAGCATCAGATGGGCGCTGCGGGTCTGCACATGCGCAGTGGCACCGGCGCCAACGCGCGCATGCGCAGTGGCTCCCTTCCCCGCGCCGGCCCCGACGCAACATGGCGCAGGGCTACAGGGGCCAGCACGAAACAAAAGAGGCCACCGGCCCGAGAGGCCAGCCCGCCGATCAGTGGGCCCCGATCGCGGGCCAGGCCACAGCGGACCCCCCCCCCCCCCCCGGGGAAAAGTCTTAAAGGAGAAGATGAAGTTGGGGAGCAAAAATGTTTCAGGAGGACATTCCAGAGCTTAGAGTCCAACATATGCAACATTGCGGTGATAAAAGTGTATGAAGCACAAAATATCAGAAGTGGAGGAATGCAGAGTTTTTGGAGTGTTGTGGGCCAGGGAAGGTGAAAGAGATGGAGAGGAGTGAGACCTCAAAGAGATTTGAACATGCAAATGAGAATTTTAAATGTGAGGCAATGAAGAAACAGAAGCTGATGTGGGTCAGTGAGCACAAGGATGGAGTTTGAATGGATCTGTGAGGACTAGGCAATGGGCAGCAGAGTTTTGGATGAGCTGTGGGGCGGGATTCTCTGACCCCCCGCTGGGCCGGAGAATCGCCGGGGGTCGGCGTGAATCCCGCCCCCGCAGGCCGCCAAATTCTCCGGCCCCCCCAAAATCCCCCCCCCCCCGACGTGAATCGCGCCACCCGCCTCGGAGAATGGCGAGGACTGGCGGGACGCAATGGTCCCCGGGGCCCTCCCCAATTCTCCGGGCCGGATGGGCCGAAATCAAACCACCTAGTTAACGGCATCAACCAGACGTGATGGTTGACGCCGGCCAGCGTGGAGGTAGGGGTCGGCATTGGGCGGCCGCAGGACAAGTGACGGCACTGCCGCAGCTGGTGGGGGGGGGGGGGGGGCGCAGGACCCGGGGTGGGGGGGGGGGATCGAGTGCCGGGGAGGAGAGGGCGCGTGCCGGGGAAGGGGGGGGGGCAAGTGCCGGGGAGGGGGATCGGGTGAGTGTCGGGGAGGAGAGGGCGAGTGCGGGGGGGGGGGGAGAGAATACGTGCCGGGGAGGGGGGGGCGAGTGCTGGGGAGGGGGGGGGCGGGTGAGTTCCGGGGAGGGGGGGGATGCGTGCCAGGGAGGGGGGGCGAATGCCGGGGAGGACAGGGCGAGTGCCGGTGAGGGGAGGGCGTGTACCGGGGAGGGGGGGGGTCGCGTGCCGGGGAGGGGGGGGTGAGTGCCGGGGAGGGGGGGGCGAGTGCCGGGAAGGACAGGGCGAGTGCCGGGGAGGAGAGGGCGCGTGCCGAGGAGGGGGGATGCATGCCGAGGAGGGGAGGAAGCGTGCCGGGGGGGCGAGTGCCGGTGCCGGGGAGGGGGGGACGCGTGCCGGGGAGGACAGGGCGAGTGCCGGTGAGGGGGGGGATGCATGCCGAGGAGGAGAGGGCGCATGCCAGGAAGAGGAGGGGTGCGTGCAGGGGAGGGGGGGTCGCGTGCCGGGGAGGGGGGGGGTGAGTCCTGGGGAGGGGGGGGGCGAGTGCCGGGGAGGGGGTGGTCGAGTGCTGAGGAGGGGAGGGCGCGTGCCGTGGAGGAGAGGGCGCGTGCCGTGGAGGAGAGGGCGCGTGACGGGGAGCGGGGGTTGCGTGCCGGGGAGGGGGGTGTCGCGTGCCGGGGAGGGGTGGATTTGGGGAGGTTGTCTGAATGGCCAGGCACCTGGCTGCGGGGGATGGGGGGCGGGGGGTACGGGCAATGATGACATGTTGTCTATCCCCCCCATCCCCCACCCACACGCCCCACCCCCACCCAGGCTGGTGTGTTTGGTCATCACCCAGCAATGTTGGCCGCCGTGGCGGGAGCCACACTTCTACATGTTGCCCTGGGGAGCAGGAGCAGGAGCGTGCCAGGGAGGTGGCGGAGGCTGCCGCAGAGGAGCGTGCTGCAGGGAGGCAGGTGGCAGCCGCCCAGGCTGGAGGGCCGCCCGCCCGACAGGACAAGGAGGAGGAGGAGGCCCCGTGTGTACCGGCCCCACTCATTGTACCAGGACCTCAAGGACCGGGCATGCAGGCGGAGACTCCGGATGAGCCAGGAAACCATCGCCCATATCTGCCACCTGATGGTACACCTGGCACCGCGTGGCACTGAGGGAGGACACCCTCTCCCCATGGCCGTCAAGGTTATGGTGACCCTGAACCTTTATGCCACGGAATCATTCCAGGCGCCGAGTGGGGGCCTGTCCGGCATCTCGCAGGCATCGGTGCTCCGGTGCTTCCGTGCGGTGGCAGATGCCCTATATGCCATTGCGGACCGCTGCATCCAGTTCCCTGTGCACCGGGCCAGCCAGGATGCCCGGGCAGCGGGCTTTGCTGCGGCGGCCAGCATGCCCATGGTCCAGGGGGCGATCGATGGGATGCAGATCGCCGTGCGGCCACCTGCCGATAACAGGGCCATGTTCACAAATAGGAAGGGGACCTATTCCATGAACATTCAGGTGGTCTGAGACCACCGCATGATGATCCTGCAGATCTGCGCCCGGTACCCTGGCAGTGTACATGACTCATTCGTATTGGCGCAATCTTTCATCCCCGCCATGTTCGAGGGACGCCCCTCCCCCGGATGAGGGGCTGGTTGCTGGGCGACAGGGATTACCTATTGCGGTCGTGGCTGGTGATGCCTATACGGGGCCACAGACTGACGCGGTGAACCGCTACAACGATGCCCATGCAGCGACCAGGGGTGTGATAGAGCGGTGCTTTGGGCTGCTAAAGATGCGCTTCAGGTGCCTGGACCGTTCTGGAGGGGCCCTCCAGTATCCGTCAGATAGGGTCAGCCACATCATTGTGGTGTGCTGCATCCTGCACAACATAGCCCAGCAGAGGGGCGATTTGCCGCAGGCAGTGGAGGGGGAAGGGGAGGAGCAGCAAGATGAGGCACAAACCTCCCCAGATGAGGAGGATGGGGGCAATGGTCAGGACAGACGGGCCGGACATGGACGGGAGGCTGCCCACCGTTACGGGCTGGGCCAGTGTGCACGGGACAGGCTGATCACCGCCCGGTTCACGGACTAGTGGGGCGTGGGAATCGCCGAGTATGGGCACAGACTACACCAAGGCACCAGCCTAAGACCCTCACCCCACTGACCCACCACCAACCATCCTCACCCCACCCACCAGCCTACCACCCTCACCCCACCCACCCACCACCAACTACCCTCACCCCAACCGCATGCACACCACCCCTCCATTGCACATCCACCTGCGGCACAACGGGCCGGGCTCACACGGTCGCCGGTGGATGCGTGTCTATTGCAGGCCATGGAGGATGATGACAAGCCGCTCTGCGATGAGCTCTGGGCTCTACATCATTGGACAATGTCTGACCCATGGCCACAGTACCACCCTCCACCCGGACCATCCCTGCATGCGGCCGTGACACTGCAGTGCACGGTCCCGTCGTCTGCCCGGGGGCATGGCAAGGGCGACCCGGGGGGAGGGGTGGCACACACATCTGTGGCCGACGTTCTATCTCCCCTCACACACCCACTGGTGCTCAACTCACACCACACCCCGACACGCACCGTATAGAGCACAAAGGCAGCTTCTGTAGGTGTGAAAGTGATTTTAATAACAAACAGTTCATACACGTGACCTAGCCCCTTTAACTAATCTTGCCCTGCACCCGTGCCAACTTACTCACTCTCTAAGTTTTTGTCCTTACAGGCCCTTTGACCACATCTAGGTGGTTTCCCAGACGGTGCAGCAGAACTGGAGGTGGATTCCTGTGATTCCTGCCCTGTGACTAGGGACCCCTTTGGCGGCCGTTTCCTGGGGCGGCCCGGCCTAGATGGGCCAGGCTGCGGCTCGGGCAACTGGGATGGCAAGCTGCCAGCCTGTCCTGCCTGTTGCCCACCAGGTGCACTTGGGACGGAAGGGGAGAGTCCGAGGTGTCGCAGTGTTCCGGGGCCTCCCCTACAGGGGGCCCGGAACGGGCCCCAGCACCTCCTCCTCCCTCGGGGTGCCCGATGGCCCCCAGGCCTCTACATGGGTCAGGGATGCGAACGGACCGAGCATCCGACGCCCCCCCGACACCTGGTGCTGCCAGTCCTGGAGGCCTGCCCTGGTATCAACAAGGGTCTGCAAGTTTGCAGCCATGGAGCTCAGGGAGTTGGCCATTCCTGTCTGTGTGTGGACGATGCTGGCCAGCACCTGGGCAATGGCGCCGATGCCCTCAATGATGGCCTGCAGAGACTGGCCCATGGCCTGCAGAGACTGGCCCATGGCCTGCAGAGACTGGCCCATGGCCTGCTGGGAGTGGCCCATGGCCTGCTGGGACTGGGCCACGGCGTTGAGCGCCTCTGCGATCTGCTGCTGGTTCTGGCTCGTGGCTGCCTGAGAGGGCAGCCATGTCCTGGGCCACGGTCGCCGCCCACACGGAACGCCCCAGGCCTCGCATACTGCGACCCATGTCTGACACCCATTGCCTCCACCGTGGACGCCACCTGTGCGGTTTCGGCCTGGGTGGCACACATGACGGACACCATTCCCTGCTCCTGCACGCGTGTGGACTCCCCCACCTGCATCTGCCGCAAGCCGGCCGTCACCCCCTTCGATCGCCCCTTGGTCCGTGACTGCATGTGGTCTATGGGTGGGTGTGGTAACTCCAGGAACCCGGGACCCATCTGGACAGCAGATAGTTGCTTGCGCCAGGCTGCCCTCCGACCGCCCGGCCCCTCTGCTGCTCCTGCCTCCACCTACTGTACCGGGACGGCTGTGTTGTGTGCACCAGTTAGTGTCCCAGATGCCTCATCGCTAAAGTGCCCAACCGAGGTGAGTGGCTCTGTGATGTTGGAGGGTGTAGGAGATAGCAGTCGCGTAGTGCCGTGCTCCTCATCCGACCCAAAGTCCAGGGTCCCCTGGAGTGGTGGTTCTTGTCCATCCGTCACCTGTGTGTGAGTGTCGGGTGCGTCAGTGTGCTGTGTGTCAGTGTCCTGTGCGCCGGTGTCCAGTGCGCCAGTGTCCTGGGCGTCAGTGTCCAGTGCGTCGGTGTCCAGTGCGTCGGTGTCCTGGGCGTCAGTGACCAATGCGCCAGTGTCCTGGGCGCCAGTGTCCAGTGCGTCGGTGTCCAGTGCGTCGGTGTCCTGGGCGTCAGTGTCCAGTGCGCCAGTGTCCAGTGCGTCAGTATCCTGGGCACAGTGGCCTGGGCGTTGGTGTCCCTGGGCGTCAATGTCCTGGGTAGGTGTGTCCTGGGTAGGTGTGTCCTGGGTAGGTGTGTCCTGGAAGATGTGTCCTGGGTAGGTGTGTCCTGGGTAGGTGTGTCCTGGGTAGGTGTGTCCTGGTAGATGTGTCCTGGGTGGGTATGTCCTGGGTAGGTGTTTCCTGGGTCAGTGTGTCCTGGTAGATGTGTCCTGGGTAGGTGTGTCCTGGGTAGGTGTTTCCTGGGTAGGTGTGTCCTGGGTAGGTGTGTCCTGGGTAGGTGTGTCCTGGTAGATGTGTCCTGGGTAGGTGTGTCCTGGTAGCTGGGTCCTGGTAGATGTGTCCTGGGTAGGTGCGTCCTGGGTAGGTGTGTCCTGGGTAAGTGTGTCCTGGGTAGGTGTGTCCTGGGTAGGTGTGTCCTGGGTGGGTATGTCCTGGGTAGGTGTTTCCTGGGTCAGTGTGTCCTGGTAGATGTGTCCTGGGTAGGTGTGTCCTGGGTAGGTGTTTCCTGGGTAAGTGTGTCCTGGGTAGGTGTGTCCTGGGTAGGTGTGTCCTGGTAGATGTGTCCTGGGTAGGTGTGTCCTGGTAGCTGGGTCCTGGTAGATGTGTCCTGGGTAGGTGCGTCCTGGGTAGGTTTGTCCTGGGTAGGTGTGTCCTGGGTAGGAGTGTCCTGGTAGATGTGGCCTGGGTAGGTGTGTCCTGGGTAGGTGTGTCCTGGTAGATGTGTCCTAGGTAGGTGTGTCTTGGGTATGTGTGTCCTGGGTAGATGTGTCCTGGGTAGGTGTGTCCTGGTAGATGTGTCCCGGTTACGTATGTCCTGGGTAGGTGTGTCCTGGGTAGGTGTGTCCTGGTAGATGTGTCCTGGTGGATGTGTCCTGGGTAGGTATGTCCTGGGTAGGTGTGTCCTGGGTAGGTGTGTCCTGGTAGATGTGTCCTGGCTAGTTATGTCCTGGGTAGGTGTGTCCTGGGTAGGTGTGTCCCGGATAGGTGTGTCCCGGGTAGGTGTGTCCTGGGTAGGTGTGTCCTGGGTAGGTGTGTCCTGGGTAGGTGTGTCCTGGGTAGGTGTGTCCTGGTAGGTGTGTCCTGGGTAGGTGTGTCCCGGGTAGGTGTGTCCCGGATAGGTGTGTCCCGGGTAGGTGTGTCCTGGGTAGGTGTGTCCTGGGTAGGTGTGTCCTGGGTAGGTGTGTCCTGGTTAGGTGTGTCCTGGGTAGGTGTGTTCTGGGTAGGTGTGTCCTGGTTAGGTGTGTCCTGGTTTGGTGTGTCCTGGGTAGGTGTGTCCTGGGTAGGTGTGTCTTGGGTAGGTGTGTCCTGAGTAGGTGTTTCCTGGGCGGGTGTGTCTTGGGTAGCTGTGTCCTGGGTAGGTGTGTCCTGGGTAGTTGTGTCCTGGGTAGATGTGTCCTGGGTAGATGTGTCATAGATTATCATAGAATTTACAGTGCAGAAGGAGGCCATTTGGCCCATCGAATATGCACCGGCTCTTGGAAAGAGCACCCGACCCAAGGTCAACACCTCCACCCTATCCCCATAACCGAACAACACCACCCAACACTAAGGGCAATTTTGGACACAGAGGGCAATTTATCACGGCCAATCCATCTAACCTGCACATCTTTGGACTGTGGGAGGAAACCGGAGCACCCGGAGGAAACCCACGCACACACGGGGAGGATGTGCAGACTCCACACAGACAGTCACCCAAGCCGGAATCGAATCTGGGACACTGGAGCTGTGAAGCAATTGTGCTATCCACAATGCTACCGTGCTGCCCTGGGTAGGTGTGTCCTGGGTAGATGTGTCCTGGGTAGGTGTGTCCTGGGTAGGTGTGTCCTGGGTAGATGTGTCTTGGGTAGATGTGTCCTGGGTAGGTGTGTCCTGGGTAGGTGTGTCCTGGGTAGGTGTGTCCTGGGTAGATGTGTCTTGGGTAGATGTGTCCTGGGTAGGTGTGTCCTGGGTAGGTGTGTCCTGGGTAGGTGTGTCCTGGTAGGTGTGTCTTGGGTAGGTGTGTCCTGGGTAGGTGTGTCCTGGGTAGGTGTGTCCTGGGTAGGTGTGTCCTGGGTAGGTGTGTCCTGGGTAGGTGTGTCCTGGGTAGGTGTGTCCTGGGTAGGTGTGTCCTGGGTAGATGTGTCTTGCGTAGCTGTGCCCTGGGTAGATGTGTCTTGGGTAGGTGTGTCCTGGGTAGGTGTGTCTTGGGTAGGTGTGTCCTGGGTAGGTGTGTCTTGGGTAGCTGTGTCCTGGGTAGGTGTGTCCTGGGTAGTTGTGTCCTGGGTAGGTGTGTCCTGGGTAGGTGTGTCCTGGGTAGATGTGTCTTGCGTAGCTGTGTCCTGGGTAGATGTGTCTTGGGTAGGTGTGTCCTGGGTAGGTGTGTCCTGGGTAGGTGTGTCCTGGGTAGGTGTGTCTTGGGTAGGTGTATCCTGGGTAGGTGTGTCCTGGGTATATGTGTCCTGGGTAGATGTGTCCTGGGTAGGTGTGTCCTGGGTAGGTGTGTCCTGGGTAGATGTGTCCTGGGTAGATGTGTCCTGGGTAGGTGTGTCCTGGGTAGATGTGTCCTGGGTAGGTGTGTCCTGGGCAGGTGTGTCCTGGGTAGGTGTGTCCTGGGTAGGTGTGTCTTGGGTAGGTGTATCCTGGGTAGGTGTGTCCTGGGTAGATGTGTCCTGGGTAGATGTGTCCTGGGTAGGTGTGTCCTGGGTAGGTGTGTCCTGGGTAGATGTGTCCTGGGTAGGTGTGTCCTGGGTAGATGTGTCCTCGGTAGGTGTGTCCTGGGTAGGTGTGTCCTGGGTAGGTGTGTCCTGGGTAGGTGTGTCCTGGGTAGATGTGTCCTGGGTAGGTGTGTCCTGGGTAGGTGTGTCCTGGGTAGGTGTGTCCTGGGTAGGTGTGTCCTGGGTAGGATTGTCCAGGCTCGGCTGTGATGGGGGCCTGTTCCTGTGGCTGCCCCCCTCGTCACTGGGTCTGGCCCGCCGGCGTCGCCACACTCGCACTAAATGGGGGCGTCGTCTCCCTGGTGCTCCGTGTCTGTCCCTGGCTCGTGGCCACAGTGGAACGACCTGGGGGCGTCGTATGCCTGATGGGCTGGGTCTGTCCCTGGCTCGTGGCCGCCCTGGAACGACCTGGGGGCGTCGTACGACTGATGGGCCGGGTCTGTCCCTGGCTCGTGGCCGCCCTGGATCGTCCTGGGGGCGGTCGGCATCCGCGGGGATGGGTTGGTCGACGTTTGGTCCTGCAATACACAATACAGTGCAATACACAATGCATGGTTAGACACGCAGGCGGGGATAGGGGGCAAGGGGGATATGGAGGAAGGGGGATACGGGGGATATGGGGGAAGGGGGATATGGGGGATATGGGGGAAGGCGGATATGGGGGATGAGGATATGGGATTTAGGGAGGGGGATATGGGCGAAGGGGGATACGGGGGAAGGGGAATATGGGGGAAGGCGGATATGGGGGAGGAGGATATGGGATATGGGGAGGAGGATATGGGTGAAGGGGGATATGGGGGAAGGCGGATATGGGGGAAGGGGGATATGGGGAGGGGGATATGGGATATGGGGGAAGGGGGATATGGGATGTGGGGGAAGGGGGGATATGGGATATGGGGGAAGGGGATATGGGGGAAGGGGGATATGGGGGAAGGGGATATGGGGAAAGGGGGATATGGGGGAAGGGGATATGGGGGAAAAGGAATATGGGATATGGGGGGAAAGGAATATGGGATATGGGGGAAGGGGGATATGGGGAATATGGGGGAAGGGGGATTTGGGTATGGGGGAAGGGGAATATGGGGAAGGGGTATATGGTGGATATGGGGGAAGTGGGATATGGGGGAAGGGGATATGGGGGAAGGGGGGATATGGAGGAAGGGGATATGGGGGAAGGGGGATATGGGATATGAGGGAAGGGGGATATGGAGGAAGGAGGATATGGGAATATGAAGGAAGGGGGATATGGGGAAGGGGGATATGAGGAAGGGGTATGTGGGGATATGGGGGAAGGGGGATATGGGGGAAGGGGGATATGGGGGAAGGGGATATGGGGGAAGGGGGGATATGGGGGAAGGGGGTATATGGGGGAAGGGGAAAGGGGGGCAGGCAGAGGAGGTCTCACTTGGTGGTGCGCCCCCGACCTCTGCATCCGCAACCTCCGGGTCCTTGGGTCCGCCTGCAAGCTCCAGGGCCCTCTTCTCATGGATGGTCAGTGGTCGCAGTTCAGGTGGACCCCCTCTGGTCCTCTCACGCTCTCACGGTTGTTGTGAGCGTGCTTCTCCTGCGGGGGGGCGGGAGGGTGGCAGGGATAAAGGGCAACAGTGTTAGGCAGACATATACATGTGGACCAGCGGTTGTGTGTATGTTGGCAGAGGTACACAACCCATCCTGCCACTGCAGCCTGCATGGGTGTTGCCAGCCATGGCAGTTGCACCTAGGCTGTGCCGCACATCGGAGGTGGGGGGGGGGGGGGGGGTACTCACCCTGGCTGCCCTGACAAGGTCATTGATCTTCTTGTGACACTGGACGCCTGTCCTTGCTGTCACAGCCACGGCACTGACAGCCTCTGCCACCTCCCTCCACAGGCCGGCTGAGGTGTGGTGCGACCCTGCGGCTGTGTCCGGGGTACAGGGCCTCCCTCCTCTGCTCCACTGCGTCCAGGAGCGCCTCGATGTCCCGCTCCTGGAACCTAGACGCTGCACGGCGGGTGGCCATTTTGACGGGTCTCCGGGTTGGGGGGGGGGGGCGTCTTTTGTGCTTCGACGTGGGGGGTGGGGGGGGCCGTCTTTTGCGCTGCGATGCGGGGGGAGCCGTCCTTTGTGCTGCGACAGCACGCAGCATCTCTGACGGCGTGTACATCTGTGACGGGTGATGCCGTCGCGAATGGCATCACGCCGCTGCTAGCTCATTCTGGGCCAGAGAATTCGCGACGTTTCAGGGGGCCCGACGTGGGAGTGATTCGCGCCATTTTTGGCGCCGGGTTCGGGCCGTCGCGTCAATTCACGGAGAATCCCGCCCAAGGTTTGTGGCGGGTGGAGAATGGGACACCAGGCAGAGAAGCATCTTAACAGACATGTCTGAAGATGATGAAGGCCTAGATAATCACATCAGAAGCAAACTGGCAAAGGCAGGGTTGAGGCCGCTAATACCACCCAGGCCGAAAATTGTAGCCCACCACCATCATTATCCAGGCTGCAACATGTAAAAGTGCATATTACCAGGGCAACATGGACTTCCTGAGTGATCTGTAATACACCATCAGCACCTTAGGATGATCATTAAGGCGCTGACTACCAATTAGGTTTCCTACTAGCACTCCTTCCAAACCCATTACCACCATCTGGAAGAACACAGGCAGCAGATACATGGGAACACCACCACCTGGAGGTTCCCCTCCAAGCTACCACCATCATGTCTTGGAAATATATCGCTGTTCCTTCACTGTCGCTGGGTCATAGTCCTGGAACTCCCCCCTCACATCGTATTCCTCCTTCCTTTCGACCATTTAAAAAACTTTTTGAAAGAATTGATGTGTTGGGTGTTCTGGATCACAAACAGGTCACCAACACTTGAAGTGGTGCAACTCTATTTTATTATAAGGTTAATTATATTAACATACTTGAACTGTGGGTAAATGCAATACCAGCTTTAACTGTTGACCTTTGCCTTGTCCTAACCAGTTGATGCACTCAGCACATGGTGAATGTCTGTGTTGCAGGCTGCGAGCTCTGTGCTCCAAGCTGGCTAATACTAGAAAGAGCGGAAACTCTCCCGTCTCCTGTCTTTACATTGCGTGTGCTCTCACTGGTGATTGGCTGCGGTGTTGTGTATGCTGATTGGTCCCACTGCATGTCCATCAGTGTGTGAGTGTGTGTGTCTGCACCATGATATACTGGTGTATATTATGACAAGAATGTGCTGTCCACTTCTGCCTGCCTGCCCATGCCAACCATGTTATGGTATGGGCAGCATGATATTGGGGTCAATTGGCTTGTAAATAAGTTAAATTGCCCTTTAATTATGTATTTACATATCGCAAGCAGGTTACCAATTTTGGCACCCGCCTACTCTTGTATGGTGGGGAGCAGTTTGGTGGTGGACAAGGATGTGGTGGGCCAGCACCCCCTCATATTTTACGTACCCACCCGAATGCCCCCTTCCCCCGCTGCCACCGAAAATACACCCAGCAGGGGGCCAGAATATCCAGCCCAATGTTTAACTCTTCAATTGCTACAGGAGGTTTGAAAAGGACTGCACACTTTGGCAAGACTTCATCAATATTCTGTCAGCATTTATACTGTAAAATTTCACACATAAAAAAATTGGGTGCTCTGATGCTTTACCTTATTGGACATCTAATGGGAGCCACCAGGGTAAAACGGGTGTTTGTGCATCAGCACCTTGCTTGGGTGCCTTGGTCTGCAGGCAGAATGAGAGGGGGAAGTGAGAGTGGACAGAGTCGCACGAGCTGCTGCACGAGAGGGACATCTAGGAGTGTGAGGTAGGTTCCTTTCCTCCTCTCCATGTGGGACATCCCTCCTCCTCCTCGAGCCCTTCTTCACCCGAACCTCTATAAGTCCACACTGGCTCTATAATTACTGGGATTTAACGTACAATTATTTAACCGAGAGCACTTTCATGACAGTTGCTGCTCTGCCGTTGACCTTCGGGCAGCTTCGTGGTTTTGTGTCAGGCTTTTAAAAAAAATTAAAACCATGAAGTTGCCCGGAGTTGAGGGGCAGCAACTCAGTCAAAACTGACCTGACAAACCCGTTCTAAAAGAATTGGAACCTTCAGCCTGACGTCTGATTTTTTAAAGCTTGTATTTCAGGGCTGGAGCTCTGGCTGCTCAGTATGGGAAACCTGAAGACTTCATTTAAAACACCTCCCCCAACTACAACCCCCCACAACCTCCCCCCCACAGCCTCCCCATTCCACCCCCTTCCCCAACTCGCACAACCCCTGCAATGCAGTGATTGGCACCATCTGCACCTCCCCTTCGCGGGCAATGCCTCAAAGTGGCACATCCGAAAACTGGTGCACCGCACTTCCCCAGCCTCCGGGCCACCCAGAAGCCAATGTGTGTTTGTGTCAGCCAGCCCACTCTCGTGGAAGTAGGTGAGTGGAGTCCACATATACAGCTCCACAGAAATTGTGCTGAATTAGCACTTGAGTACCAAATGTCCAACACCAGTTCCCATGCTATGGGGGGGATGTGATCGGGGACAAACACTGACATTAAATCTTTTTCCTATTATTTTCCCTGAGTAATAATTCGGGCTATTTTCTGGAATGTGGAGAAACAGATGAGTAATAGTACTTCATTTGTAAAATTAAATAGTATTTTATGTGTATAGGCAGAACACTGCAGTGGTAGTGGAAAGATTTATGTGAAAGGCAAAATACTTTGTGTTCCCAAATGCAACTGTCAGCGTGAGACCTGTTCATAACAGAACTGCAGTAATAGAGTGGAAAGCCATGAAAAACCATAAACACAGTCACCGCAATAGTACGATAATCAATCAGACTTTATATATTACCCCAGTTAGGCCTGTACAACAAATCAGCCATTGCAACAGACAAAAGTGACATGATTTAATCCCCGATTCAATAAAGTGAAATGAATCAAATCAGCGATGACAGAGCCCTACATGCTGAGAGTTCATGCTGCAATGACTGTTCATCATACGGCATTTCATATGCACAGATGCCTGTGACCTCGAGCCCCACCCTGGCCTACTGCCTTTATTTCTGTCCTGAGTAATCTGTGAACAAGCCATGATCTACATTAAACAAAAGCCATCTATTTTGCAAGTCAACATGGACTATTTCCCCAAATTATCAAATAAGGAACATTTATAATACACTTAAAGAGCTAATCCTTGGCAGTGATAGCGATGAATTTGATATATGTCAAACTTATCAGTATTAATTGTTCTTCAAAAGTTTATCCAGTAAAAATCTAAACGTAGGGCCCAGGAAATGTTTCTTTTATTCTCTTGGAAGAAAGGGTGGCTGGAACCCTACGAGATTTGGAATCTGTGCAGTTGAAGAGGAGAGAAACGTTTCTGATAACTAACAGAACAACATTGTTTTCTATCTTGCTCAATAATTAACAGTGTGTTAATGATGCAGGCCATCACTAATGCACCAATCAGCCAACAAGTTCAGGGAATTCAGAGATACAATTTGCGAGTTGCAAATCTCCATCTTTTGTTGGCCAACTTTCCCCGATCCACTGTTTGCTTCCCGTGAACAGTATCCCAACCTTTGTCTCACTAGTAATTGTAAGAACATTTTGGATTGGCACATTAATTTATTCCACCAACTTCCCACTGAAAGTTAAATCTGGTAATTAAAAGAGTAAGTATGCTGCTAACAATTGGATCGTTTATGGCATGCCAATAAAACTCAGAAGCCCGGAAAGGCAACTATTTGGTCCAGTATTAGGCATTTTGTAGATTTTCAGAGGCCTGAGTTTGTAGTCAGCAGAAATTCAGATATGGATTTTCTGCTTTGGTTCATGTCGGGCGGGTTGAAGTTGGAAACAGAAAATATTGTGAGAACTGCAAAGTCATGTTTCACACCGGCATAAACACATCAGACAAGTGATGGGGCACATTTCGCGTCGTTCAACATTAGAACGTCATCATAATAAATGACCATATCATGATCGGGCCCCTATGCTGGAATCATCCATCCCATCAGAAAGTCCATGCACGGTAACTTGACTGCAGAATGGTTGTGAATCATAACTGGTCTCGGAAGCCATGCAGCTCGTGAGCATAACTCCCAGGGAAGCACAGGTTAGAGCATCACTCAGCGAGGAGTAGGCACTACCCCAGTACTGCCCCCGACACTGCATGGGCACCCCATGGTACTGCATGGGCGCCCCCATGGCAGGGGTAGTGCCAGAGGGCAAAGCCTGGGTAATATCACTGGGTAACTTCAGTGCAGTCCCGGGGATGCCCGTGTAATGCCGGGGAGTGTCAGGAGGCAGTGTACAAGTCTGCCAGCATTGCCCAGGGGCTTCCAGAGTAAACTGGTTTGCTCACTCTATGTTGGGGCGGTCTGTAAATATGCCGCCCCATTCCGTGGCTGCATATATTTCTTGCAGGCTGGATGAACCGGATGACGTCTCACCAGCGATACATCATGGAACACATGACTTAAGTTTTTTTCCCCCTAAGTGCTGCATGGTGTGGCAGCACAGTGGTTAGCACTGATGCTTCACAGCGCCAGGGTCCCAGGTTCCATCCTGGCTTGGGTCACGGTCCGTGCAGAGTTTGCACGTTCTCCCCGTGTCTGCATGGGTTTCCTCTGTTTCCAGTCCAAAGATGTGCAGGTCAGATGGACCAGGATTGGCCATTTTAAATTGCCCTTAATGTCCAAAATGGTTCGGTGGGGTTACTGGGTTACAGGGATAGGGTGGAGGTGTGGGCTTAAGTAGGGTGCTCTTTCCAAAGGCCGGTGCAGACCCGATGGGCCGAATGGCCTCCTTCTGCACTGTAAATTCTATGATTCTATACAGTGTAGAAAGTTGCCATTGCCGTCGGCCAGCTTCAATGACACTTTTTCCAAGTGACACCTCGAGGGAGGAAGCTATTCAACCTCTTAAAACAAGAACATGAATAATGGTACTCACTCTCCTAGCTGACCATTGTTACAAAAATCTGATTCATAATTCACATGTTTTTGAAGAGTATCACTTTAAGTTTCAGGAATATAACTTCTAAATTGGGTGTAAAAATTCTAAATCTAAAATAAGGGCATATCTGACTTGAGAAACTGTTAATGACTCTGATGTAAATGCAATTCAAACCAATCTGGATTTATTACTCTTGAAAGGTAACTTTTATTTATCTTACAAGATCATGGGTAAGGTTGTGAAAGCAATAAACAATGGGGACGTCTTCTATCTTAGTTTAATAGAGCTGGAAGGTCTGCCCTTCTGTTAATAAAGCATTTACATTTGCATTAGTTGCGACCAGCTTTCTACTCTACCCCCCTCCTTGTCCCACCTAATCCCCAACCCCCCTCCCCTGCAGATGTGCCCTTGCCATCCCTTCTTCACTTCCCACCCTTTACCCCCCTTCCCCCCTCCCTTCTGTCAGGCGCTCCCTCCCTTTCGGGAGCTGCACCACGCCCCCCTCACTTACTTCCACACATTAGCATACTCGCCAGCGTGATGGCTCCCCCCTGGGGAGCAACTCTGCCCACTGCTTCGCCAGGTGGGCTCCAATGTCCTGGTAGATGCGGATTGTATGTCCCTCCCATCTACATGACCATGTGCTCCTCGCCCAGTTCAGCACCCGTTCTTTGTCCTGAAACCTAGTTTTGCTATAATCGCCCGCTGTGGTTCTTCTGATTTGGGCCTTTGCCAGAGCGACCTGTGGGCCCAGTCTGCCTCTGGGGTTTTCGTGAATTCTTCCTCTCCGACCAGCTTCCCTAGCATCCTGGCAACATACTCTGTCGGGTTTCTGCCCTCTGTGCCCTCCGGGGGCCTGATAATGCTCAGGTTTTGGTAGCGGGACATGTTCTCCTGATCTTCCCCCTTCCCCGGGAGTACTCTTTGGGTTATTGCCACCTTTGCCACCTCGACCTCAAGTGAGGTGATCCGATCGCTCCGGTTGTTGGCCCGCCTCACCAGGTCCCGCACCATCAGTTCCTGGTCCCCAGTCCCGCCCATTCTTTCCAATGCCTCTTTAATGCGGGCCAGAGCGTTTTATTTCTCCGACCTCATGGCTGACATGAGGTCCTCCTTTATAGAGTCCCTGTGTTTTTGGAACACTATTGAAAGAAGCTCCATCCACTGCTGGTCAGTGACTGGGCCGGCATTTGCTTTGGCGATCCTGCTCGGTCTGCCATGCTCTGCTTCGCTTCGCTCCGCATGTCTCCTGGCTCTGAGCTCTGGATCATCTCGCAACTTTTACTTTCATTATATTTCCGGCTCCGTTGTTACTTTGGGGTGAAAGTGTTTTTTTTTTTTGTTACTTTGGTGTTCGATGTACGGGATAAAAGAGCCTAAATTGAAGTTCCCAAGGGAGAGTCACCTTTTGTGCAACAGCTCAGCTCATATCCGACACCGGAAGTCAAAATGAAAGAAGTTATTGCTGTAAATTCACAAGCGTGGAGTCCAGTGAGTCCAAGTCCAGTATCAGGTGGCTCTGTCTGCAGAATTCTGGGGCGGGATTCTACAACCCCCCGCCGGGCCGGAGAATCGCTGGGGGGAGGGGGGGGGGCGTGAATCCTGCCCTGCCGCCCCGGCGTCGGATGTTCGGCGGGGGCGGGAAACGCGTCACGGCGGTCGGGGGCCATTGGCAGTGCCCACCCCCCCCGGCAATTCTCTGCTCCGCAATGGGCTGAGGGGCCGCCCGCTTTCGGCCAGTCCCGCCGACGTAAATCAAACAAGGTCTTTACTGGTGGGACCTGGCTCTGCGGGCTGCCTGCGGAGTCCTCGGTGGGGCGCAGAGGGGATTCGGCCAGCGATCGGGGCCCACCGATCTGCGGGCGGGCCTGTGCCATGGGGACACTCTTTCGCTCCGCACCAGCTGCTGTAACGGTCCGCCATGGCCGGCGCGGAGAAGAACCCCCCAGCGCACGCGCAGGGATCACGCCAGAACACCCTGGCACTCCCGCACATGCGGCAACTCACGCCGGTCGGCGGAAGCCCTTCGGCGCCGGTCGGTGCGGCGCCAACCCTGCCGCCGCTGGCCTAGCCCCTAAGGTGCGGAGGATTCCGCACCTACAGGGCAGCCCGACGTCAGAGTGGTTCACGCCACTCCTCGGCGCCGGCACAGCCCGCCCCGCCAGATAGTGGAGAATCCCGGCCCTGGTGCGGGATTCACCCCTACCCGGCGGGGCGTGGGGTCCCGGCGGGATGGAGTGGCGGGAACCACTCCAGCGTCAGGCCGCCCCAAAGGTGCAGATTTCTCCGCACCTTTCGAGGCCAAGCCCTCACCTTGAGGGGCGAACCCCACGCCGGAGTGGTTGGCACGGTGCCAGCCAGCAGGAAAGGCCTTTGGCGCCATGCAAGTCGGGGCCGAAAGGAATTCGCCGGGCGGCGGACGTTCACGCATGCGCGGGAGCATCAGCGGCTGCTGACGTCATCCCCGCGCACGCGCAGGGGGGGTGTCTCCTACTCACCGGCCATGGTGAAGACTGTGGCCGAGGCGGAGGGAAAAGAGTGCCCCCACGGCACAGGCCCGCCCGCGGATCAGTGGGCCCCGATCGCAGGCCAGGCCACCGTGGGGCCACCCCCCAGGTCCAGATCGCCCCGCGCCCCCCCCCCCCCAGGACCCCGGAGCCTGCCCGCACCACCTAGTCCCGCCAGGAAGAGAGGTGGTTTGATCCTCGCCAGCGGGACAGGCATTCCAGCAGCGGGACTTCGGCCCATCGCGGGCCGGAGAATGGCCGGAGGGGGGCTCGCCCACCGGCGCGGCGCGGTACCCGCCCCCGCCAAATATCCGATGCCGGAGAATTCAGCAACCGAAGGGGGCGGGATTCACGCCAGCCCCCGGTGATTCTCCGACCCGGAGAATCCCGCCCCTGATCTTTGTTCTAGAGACTTCCTGAAGGCCAGTCTTGAGAACGATGCTCGGTAGAAATACCAGCATGTGACCAGCTGCAACCATTATACCAGGTCAGCAATGGTCCATTTTGAAAAACAGAATTGAAACAAGAGAATATGGAAGCGGGACAGATTTTTAAGATTTTCTTGCATCATCCCTTGTTGGCATGGCAATTTAGACTGTTTTTTTCGACACTTATTCTTCATAAAATCATCATTTACATAATTGTACGTAAAATCTTTTAAACATGCACTTTCAATTGTCAATATTGCTCAGCTTGTCAAATATTCCCGACTCATCGTACTTTGCAAATAATTCCAAACTCTTTTCAGTACAGAAAAAAGAATGTTCACTGGAAGCATTTGTGACAGTCATTGTTGAAGAAAAATTCAGAATGGTTTCCCCATTTGGAAAGGTTGCCTGCAAACCATCCCCTACAAGTCTGGACAAATCACCTGGTGAGCTCGAAGCATATAGCTCATCACTGCTGCCACTCAACACTGAGGACTCAGGTTTGATCCCGGTCCCGGGTCACTGTCCCTATGGAGTTTGCACATTCTCCCCGTGTTTGCATGGGTCTCACCCCCACAGCCCAAAGCTGGGCAGGGTAGCTGTGCTGCCAATAACCATTACTTTTCCCACTCAAACACGGGGAGAATGTGCAAACTCCACATGGACAGTGACCCGGGGCCGGGATCAAACCCGGGTCCTCAGCATTGTGATGCAGCAGTGCTAACCACTGCGCTACCATGCTACCCCATTTCATTGTACTTCGAGACACATCCAATCAGAGGCTGGGTTCACTCTGAATTTGCTGCTGGTATGTTCACTTGTTTCAGTCTATCAGCAGCAAACTCAGAGTGACCAGCCTCCGATTGGATACCATGCTGTCAACTCTGACCTTGCCGAGCTGACATTTACCAATCCAGGGCATGCACCCGCCCCCCCCCCCCCCCCCCCCCCACCCCCCCCCCCCCCCACCCCGCATTGGTCAGGGGCCAATGCCTAGGCACAGTGGGTTTCAGTGTAAATCTGCTTCTATCTATCTGTGTGTGTTTGGTGTCCTCGGGTGGAAGTAGGGGATGGGGGGGGGGGGGGTGGGGGAGGGGGGGGGGGGGTCGAGAAAGGCTTTGGGCTGGATTCTCCAGATTCTGCCAGCTCGCTGATTCCAGGACCATTGAGGGGCGAGCAGCGCCGTCGGGTGTAACTCCTGGCTCCCGTGCTGAAACGGCCGGAGAACAGCCGGGTCCGTGGCCCCGCATGCGCATGGCGATGACCTGCAACGGTCGCGCCCGTGTAACATGGCGTCGGTCGTGCGCAGACCCGACCCACCATGCGTGACCCCACAGGCAACACCCTGGCAACCCGCCACCAGTTCCCCCAAACCTCGCGGGAGCCCCGTCGGCCAGCGGCACGGATTCCGGCTGAGTATGGTGGCGATGGACACAGCCCGCAGCCATTACACCGTGTTCCCGACCGTTCAAACCACACACCAACCATGTGGTCGGGCACTCGGCCCATCGGGGGTGGAGAATCGCGGGGGAACCTGCTGATGACGCACCAATGCCGTTGCAACGGCGTGCGGTGCGCAACATGGTTATGCTACTTGCAAGGGGGCGGAGCATGGCTGACATGGCGCTACCTCCGATTTGGCCATTGGAATGGATTGTCCGCCCGATCGCCCATTATGATATTGGCGTTGGGCAACGGAGAATCCCGCTCCATGTGTCTTAATGCACGGAGCATTCACAATAAGATAAATGAATTAATAGCACAAATACATATAAAGTTATGATATAATTGCAATTACATGCAAGGCATGGCTGCAGGGTTAGAAAAGATGAGAACTGAACATCCAGGGGTATTCATTATTGAGGAAGGACAGACAAAAGGGGAAAGGAGGTGAGGTAGAAAAGGAGTTAGTAAAGGAGGAAATCTACACAATAATAAGAAAGGATCATTGCTCAGAAAATTATGATGTGGAACCTGTATGGGTGGAAATAAAAAATACTAAAGGGTAGAAAACATTGTGGGCATTGCCATAGGCACCCAAACAGCAGTGGAGATATAAGGGAAAGTATTAAACAAGAAATTAGAAATGCATGCAATAAAGGTACGACTGTAATCATGGATGACTTTCATTTGCACATAAACTGGACAAATCAAACTAGCAATGGTTTAATGGAGGAAGAGTTCAATGAGTGTGCACGTGATTTTTTTTAGACCAATACAATGAGGAACCAACCAGAGAACAGGCTATTCTAGACTGGGTACTGTGCAACGAGAAAGGATTAATTAACAATTGTGTTGTAGTCCCTTGGGGAAGAGCGACCATAATATGATAGAATTCTTCATTAAGATGGAGCATGAAGTAGTTGAATCTTACAAAAGGGGTTGTTAGTGGATAGGCAATGGTTCATGTTTAAAGAATGTGTGCATGAATTAAAATTATTTATTCATGCCTGGCACAAAAATAAAAGAGGAAAGGTGGCTCAACCATGGCTTATGAAAAAAAATTAGAGATAGTATTAAATTCAAAGAGGAGACATATAAAATTGCCGGAAAAAGCCACAAGACTGAAAATTGGGAATGTTTTAGAACTCAGCTAGAGGACAACAAACTTGATCAAGGCATGGAAATTAGAGTATAAGAGTAAAATTGCAGGGGCATCAAAACTGACCATAAAAGCGTCTATAAATATGTGAAGAGAAAAAGATTAGTAAAGACAAATGAAGGTCCCTTACAGTCAGAAGCCAGCGAAGTTATAATGGGGAACAAAGAAATGGCAGCAGAATTGAACACATACTTTGGTTCGGCCTTCACAAAAGAGGGCACAAATAACCTCCCAGAAATGTTAGAGAACCAAGGGTCTCGTGAAAGTGCAGAATTGAAGGAAATCAGTATCAGTAAGAAAGTGATGCTACAGGAATTAATGGGGTTAAAGGTCTAATAGTCCAAATCCCAAAGTATTAAGGGAAGTGACTCTGGAAATATTGGATGCATTGGTGGTCATCTTTCAAACTTCTATAGACTCTGGAGCAGTTCTGACAGATTGGAGGGTGGGAAATGTATCCCCACTATTTCAAAAAGAAGGGAGAGTAAAAAGGGAGAATTACAGAGCAGTTAGCCTGATATAAGTAGTGGGGAAGATGCTAGAGTGTATCATAAAAGATGTGGGGCGGGATTCTCTGACCCCCCGCCAGGTGGGATAATCGCCGGGGGTCGGTGTGAATCCCGCCCCCGCCGTCCTCCCAATTCTCCTGCCCCCCCAAAAATCGGCGTGGCGTGAGTCGTGCCACCCGCCTCGGAGAATGGCTGGCTCCGGCGCAACTCAATGGGCCCCGGGGGCTGTCCGGATTCTCCGGCCTGCGATGGACCAAAGACCCGCCCGTTCTCTGCCGGTCCCGCTGGCGTAAATTGGAGTTGGTCCCTTATCAGCAGGATCTGGCGGCGCGGGCGGGCTCCGGGGTTCTGGGGGGGTTGTGGGGGTATTTGGCTCTGGGAGGTGCCCCCAAGGTGGCCTGGCCCGCGGTCGGGGCCCACCGATCCGCGGGAGGGCCTGTGCCGTGGGGCATTCTATTCCTTCCGCACCGGAGGCCGTGGTCATCCGCCATTCCCGGTGCGGAAGTGACTCCATGTGCGCATGCGCAGGGATGACGCCGGCGCTCCTCCACATGCGCCAACTCGCGCCAGCTGGCAGAAGTCCTTTGGCGCCGGTTGGCATGGCGCCAGGCTCCTATCCCGCCAGCAGGGCACCAGCCACTCCGGGGCGGGCCTAACCTCTGAAGGTGCGGAGGATTCCGCACCTTTGGGGCGGCCCAACGCCGGAGTGATTCACGCCATTCCGGCCTGCCGGGACCCCCCGCCCCGCCGGGTGCGGGAGAATCCTGCCCGTGATAACAGAAGATTTGGAAAGCAAGAATGGAATTGGACTAAGCCAGCATTGATTTCTGAAAGGCAAATCATGCTCAACAAATTTACTGGAGGTTTTTGAGTATGTAGCTGTTATGAATCTGAGAAGACATTCTTGCTGGTTCTATGTCACATGACATGTAGTGACATCAGCAGAGTGTGTGCACGGGCTTTGGGCAGATTACCATCTTGATTGTATGAGCAGCACCCTTAATAAACCCGCCATAATGTTTTTCAGGAATCCAGAATGTGGGAACCTCCATACATTTTCTCTTTGTGGTAACAAATAAACATGACATTGATGAGTAAAAAATATAAAGGAGAACCTGTGGACGTGGTGTTATTTGGACTTTAAGAAGGCTTTTGATAAGGTCCCTCACAAAAGGTTACTGGGCAAAATTAAAGCGCATGAAATAGGGGGTAATGCATTGGCATGGATCAAGAATGGGTTGGCAGACAGAAAACAGAGAGTGGGAACAAATGGGTCTCTTTCTGAGTGGTAGACAGTGACTAGTGTGGTCTCACAGGAATCTGAGCTTAGGCCCCAACTGGACACGATATATCTAAATGACCTGGGTCAGGGAATTAAATGTAACATTTCCACTGATCACCCAAAATAGATGGAATTGGGAGTTGTAAGTAAGATGCAAGGAGGCTCCAATGTGATTCAGACAAATGGAGTGAGTGGCATGTACACAGCAGATGCAGCACAATGTTACTAAATGTAACAAAAAATAGTATTTTAGATGGTGATACATTGGGAAGTGTGGATGTACAAAGGGATCTATGTGTCCGTGTACACCAGTCAATGAAAGTGGAGAGGCAGGTGCAGCAAGCAATTAGGAAGGCAAATAACATGTTGGTCTTCATTGCAAGAGGATTTAAGTTCAGAAGTAGAGATGACTTATTGCAGTTGTACAGGGCCTTGATGAGGCCACACCTCTGGGGTATTGTGTGCAGTTTTGGTCTCCCTACCTAAGAAAGGATATACTTGCCAAATAGGGAGTGCAGCGGAAGTTCATTAGGCTGATACCGGGATTGGCGGGACAGTCCTATGATGAGAGATTGGTTCGATTGGGCCTACATTCACTGGAATCTCGAAGGAGGAAAGGAGATTGGATTGAATCGGATAGGATGTGATCGAACAGCCACGTTGTGCCTCAAATGCAGCGGCCATGCCACAACGTTGCCAGTAAATTCCGGGAGACCCTGCTCTCGGGATCTATCCGGCTCGCAGTGCCTCGCGGGATCGTTGCGATGTGAAGCCTGCCCATTGTGGGCGGGATCACATTTTGGCAAATCCGCATGTTAGAGCGAGACAGTTAGTCTCACTGTAATATGCAGTTTCCCGAGGTTTTGGGATCAATCCCCTTCGCCACTAAGACCACAGTCGAGCACTGTTCAGTGCGTGGACCAGACGGAACAGCACTCATGGGGGTCTTCCAGGTGATTGGAAGCTCCAAGGTGCTTTCCCTCTTGGCAGGGTGGCACTGTAGCACTGCTGGTGCCACCTGGGTACCCTGGCACTGCCAGCCTGGCACCCAGGCAGTGCCACCTGGGTGCCAGCTGGGATGGGCACTGCCAGGCTGCCAGGTTGGCCAAGGTGCCAAGGTGCTAAGCTGGCATTTTTTGCGATCGGGCTGGGGATACCCTGCGCAGGTGTCAGAGGGGTGCAGGGGCCCCAGGGAGCATTGGGAAACACGCGAGTATACATGCTTGCTTTGTTCCCATTTGGTTAAATCGCGCCCATACAATTCAAACAGAGCTGGACAGCCTAGATGCAGGGAGGACATTTTCCCTGGTTGGGGAATCTAGAACCGGGGGACACGTCTCAGGATATGGGGCTTGAGAAAAGGAAAAACAAATGAGCTCAAAGGGTAGTGAACCTGTGGAATATGCTACCACGGAAGGTTGTGGAGCACAGTTGCTGAATGTATTCAAGTAGTAGATAGATTTTTTTTAGATTTAATAGCATCAAGAGGTTCTTTAAGTTCAAACATAAGGGGCTGGTTTTTCTGTCGGTGGGATCCTCCGCTTTGCCAGCGGCGCACTCACGCCCGAGGACTTTCCAATGGCGTGGGGGTGCCTACAATGGGAAACCCCACTGGCCGGCTGCCAGGACAGAAGATCCTGCTGCCGGCGGGGGGCATGCACGGGATGTAGAATCCCGCTGATGGGGTCTCCCATTTAAAACTGAGATGAAGGAGAATCTCTCCTCTCATACGCCATTATTGTTTGGAATTCTCTTCCCCAGAGAGCAGTGGAGGTTGGATCTTTGTACATATTAAATGCTCAGTTAGTTAGATATTTGTGTAATGGTTCATGGGGTGGAGGGGGTGTTATTGAAAATATGGAAAGATGTGTCATTTGAAACATGGAAGTCTGGCAATATCTGGTCTGAGAGAAACATGGGAGAATACAGGGAAAGATCCCACAAAGGGTTAACAACAGCTGCCAGGGAAGGATTGTAAAATGCAGATATCCTTGGTCAAGCAGACTTAGCAAACAAGACAAACAGGATTTTGAATGAAGTCAAAAACAATGGCTCACACCTTCATTGAAAGTAATGATCTTAGTAAGGATCTGGAAAAGAATGGATGAGGTTCAGTTGAATTTGGTGAGAATTCTAGGTGTGAAAATTTGCTCATACCAGGTAAATTAAAGAAAACTGGAGACTATCAGTCTACGAGAAACATAATTCAAAGCCAAAATCAAAGTCAAAATTATGAGCTGAGGACATAATTGGAAAATAAAATGATAGAAATGACAGGAATTAAAAGTAACACCTCTTGAAGTCAAAGCATTTTGAACATCACAAAGGAAACAATGTAATCAGATCTATGAGATGAAGTCATGTCAAAATGAATACTTAGTTGGATTAAAAGGTTTAGATCAAAGATACTTTTTACAATCAAAAAAAATCAGAGTTACTTTACAATAACGTCATAAAAACTTAATTGTCAGAAAGAGAATATAAACCCAAAGAAAGGGGATAGCAGAAAGAACCAGAACCAGAACTCAGAGAGCGAGAGAAAGAGAGGGGAGAAACAGAGTCAGATTACAGTCAGCTCGGCCATGGGAAAGAGACAGGGTAAAGCAGCCGAGCTAAAATAGCTAATACATCTAAGGAAGACCAGACTTTAAAGAAGATTGATTGTCAAGTTGGGCCTGAAGGTCCCTTCAACCAACCAGAAGGATCCGGAAGCAAGATCTTGTTACTTTTCTGTAAAGACAGTGATTGCATCTTTTAAAAAGAGGAAAAAATATATAATAATAAAATAACTTAAAAGGTTTAACCGGAAACAGTGGTTATTAGTCTACTTTACTTACTTAGCAATGCGGGACCCAGGATCGATGCTACTAAGTGGTAAGTAGATGAAATCTTCGGTGAAGGTATGGGTTATACCAGGGGATAACTTGAAAATAAAGTTTGACCTGAATATCACCCACTGAAGCCTGTATCGGAGTCGGGGAGTGAGAATCCCTGTTCACCATTTAGAATGTCGGCCCTCTTTGGTATAGGGGGAATTCTAAGAATAGTGGTGAGTTTTCAAAAACATGGCGCCCAATTTTTATTAAAACCGTGTTAATTACGCCTAGCAGGTTGCTTTATTTTCTACATGGCAGCCGTCGTGTTAACACTGTGTTAATTACACCCAGCCGGTTGTTTTGCTTTCTCCATGGCATCCAGCATGTAGCCTAGAATATTAGAAGTTTCTAGGTAAAGCGAGGCTAGAATATTAGAAGTTTCTAGCTGAGCAGAATGGAGGCTAGAGTGGGGGCTAGAATATTAGAAGTTTCTAGTTCCCAAGAAATGGTTGGAATATTAGAAGTTTCTAACCGGCACAAAGGCTAGGATATTAGAGGTTTCTGGTCTGTGTGTGAGTCAGACTTTACCTGCCGAGTTTAGTCTGGAAAGTCATGTGTGATTGACTTTTCTAAGGATATTCTGTGGATCGAGGGGACTGAAACTCAGGTTGGGTGTGTAAAATCAGCAGACTAGAAGATGTTGACCCTGAGAAAAAGTCTGCAAGACATCTTGGTGACAGCACTAAAAAATTTGCATCCATTACTGGTAAAAGGAGGCCAAAAAATAAATCATCCTTAGAGTAAGGCAGATTGTGAGGTTAAATCCTAGAGAAATAGGGGACGCCTAGAATCTTTAGAGACCAATAACCAATCGACCCTTAACTAAAACAAGAAGATAGTGCCTTAGTTAGCCTTGGATAGGGCCCAGAAAGGGTACTTATCCTTAATTTCAGATTGCAACTGAAAGGGACAACCAGGAACAGAACTTAGAATTCCGAAAAATGGCAATTAGAATAATCCTCTTGCTCTGAAACACGGTCAAGAGAGTTGAAGTAATGAAACAGAGTGGAAAAGAAATTAACAGAGGCAAAAAACTCCTGCATAAGTGAAACTTTATCAGCATGGAGGGGTCTCAATTTTTGTTAAGACTAACTAAAACCCTACAGAATAGAGGTCCAGGATCTCAGTGGATAAATGTGTGTGTGTTTAATAAGGATTTGTGAAATCCTACAAAGTAGAGATCCAAGATCTGAGTGGATGAATGAATGTATGTATGTCTAATAAGGAATTGTGAATTTCCTTTGGTGTTTGTATTTTTTTTTCAATGTTGTATTTTGTAAAACTGAGTTTCACATTAATTGGAAGTTATAAATGGCAGGTAGAAATGTTATCAGTATTATGAGGTGATAAATTAGCATGTTCAGAACTAAATTGGACTCAGAATAAACAGATAAAGAGTTTGTACTGGCCAGCAGTCAGCTGCTTGCAGGCTTTGAAACTGAGCATTGAAATTGACACTGCATACCTCCGCAGGGTCCTAGTGCCCGAAATCACAAGAATGTCACGAGCAAAAATAATGATGTTTAGAATGTTAAATACATTGAAGAAGGAGCTTTAGAGAATAAAGAGAATTACTTGCAGTATAAGGAAAAGAGAATCTGATGGCAGGAAAAGATTTAATAAAAATAGATACAGGTAAAATTAAGATATTAAAATAATTAATAACACAGAGGAAGTTTGGGTGAAGCTACCAACTAAAACTGCAGGGAAAATAATCAGTGAAGCTGTAAAATGTAAAGACAAGATTGTTCAGAATTTGGGTAGACATACAGTTGACTTAGAGAAGAATGGTGTCTGGAGCAAAATAAATTGTATCACAATTAAAACACATGACCCGATTGGTGGGAAGACAGTGAATTAGAACCAGTTAGCAGCATTGATTGGACAGATGAGAAAGTTAAAATGTCATGTTTGGAACTTACCTTCATAAAAATCAGGTCATAATCAAACTACAGTAATTAAAGTAAATGCAGTAGCAATATCAGGAATGTATCAGGGTAAGGTTTCGATAGACTGGATCACTGAGTGAGTAAAAGAGGAGGAGTTTGAGATTCTTTGAATCTCACTCAGGGGTGGCAATGACAGAAGGAGGAGGCCTTAATTGTATGAAGGACATGAAGGATAAGGAAAATAATCCAGTTCAAAAAAAAAGGAAAGAAATGGTAGCAAAAGAAATCCGGAAGTCCTGGAGAGGGCACGTCTGGAATCCAAACGAAGATAGAAAGGACAAATTAAAGAATAGGGCCCTCTCCACCCTTGACCTGTTCATTTTATTTTTCAGATGGAAAAAAATAAATAACAGACGAACCAGTTCACAAGAAGGAAGAGAACTGCACTCCAGAGAAGAATGTTTTAGACAGGATTGGGGGGAAACTAATGATACAATTAGCTACAAATTTGAGGGAATTAAATGACAGAGCCCGGAGGAAAACTTTACGGGTTAGAAACAAATCAAAATATCAAATTATTACTGAACAGTGAAACCTCCGGTCAGTCATCTCTAATTGGACATCAGCTGATGGATGATCTGAGGTCTCCACAGGATATGTACTATGTGGTGGAGTTATTAAGGGTCTCGGCAGACAGCAGTGACTGGCGAGGAACCCCAATATGATAAAAGACAATAGTTTAAGAATTTTTGTAGCTTGATGCCACGGTGGGAAAATAATTACCAATGCAGCAAACAATGTTGCATTGAAGAGCTGTAATAATTATTAAAGAAGAAAATGTCATGTAAATTGGTAGGGGCTGTTGTGTATGATAATGGGGGTATGTGTGCCGTTCGAGAACTTGATCAGCATTTCTAAACTGGGTGAATGTTTTAATAGAGGGGGAATAGTGGTAGTTTAGTGTGTTTTCTTGATTTAACTGTATAGAACATCACAAATAATATTGATGTTGTTAACACGCCATATTTAGTATATAATGACTATTGGTCCCAAAGCCGAGAAGGGATGTGTCAATATTGTACTTTATTTTTAGTATTGAAATTGTGATAACAGTTGCAAATATGTAAAGTTGTAACACGGTCTATTTGTGTGCTTAGGTAATGAGTAATGTGTTAAGATAAGACTTAATTTTTAAAAATTGTGTATTTAACAATAGGGAGAATTTATTTGGAAAAAGTGACAGTTCGATGTGGTTTTGCGAATACTGTTGGCATACGGTATTGCAAATGTTGCAAGGGAAATGATAACAGACGAAAGGGATTTGAAGGAAATTTGTCAAAAAGATATTCTCTCATGTACACCAGGGGTTGGCAGACATACATGGTTCAGGACAATGTTAGACATTAATGTGGATGAAGTCAGGGATAGAAGCAGGATTGATTGAACCTTTTAAATTAATGAAGCAAGGGAATCAAGGGGTGGTACATGATATCATAATTTACCATTCCGATGAGAAACAGAAAGCAATTTAGATGACAGAAAAATGGGACACTTAACAGCCAGTGAAGGACAAAAGACCTTTTTGGTTACTGATGGACTGAGTTGTGTGCTGTTTCTAAGGGATATGAGGAAGCTTCTACAGTGCTGCTACCCCAAGGAAGTAAAATGCTTTGGAGGTAGTGGAACACGGATATAGCTATTGTGTTACCTTCCTGAGCGGCTACGGCTATGGTTCACGGTAATTGGACTTGAGGAAAGAACGATAAAGACACTGGTCTGAGATATAGATACATTTACGAATTGATTTCGGTGCACAATTTAAAATCACAAAACATGTACATACAAATGAGAAAGATCGGGGATAAATGTTAGTCAGTACAATTAGATGGGGGGATAATTGACCAAAAGGTATAGTTATGTTTCAAATGTCAAGTCGCGGTGTTATTGAAAATATGGAAAGATGTGTCATTTGAAACATGGAAGTCTGGCAATATCTGGTCTGAGAGAAACATGAGAGAATACAGGGAAAGATCCCACAAAGGGTTAACAGCAGCTGCTAAGTGGTAAGTAGATGAAATCTTCGGTGAAGGTATGGGTTATACCAGGGGACAACTTGAAAATAAAGTTTGACCCGAATAGCACCCACTGAAGCCTGTATCGGAGTCGGGGAGTGAGAATCCCTGTTCACCATTTAGAATGTCGCCCCTTTTTGGTATAGGGGTAATTCTAAGAATAGTGGTGAGTTTTCAAAAACAGGGGACAGACAGGAAGGTGGAGTTAAGATCGCTGTCGGATCAGCCATGATTTTATTCAATGGCAGAACAGCATCAAGGGGCTGAATGGCCTACTCCAGCTCCTATTTCTTATGTTCCTCTGTTACAAAAGCAAGTAGTTCAGAGGTAGTTGCAGCTTTGCTTTGGTGTGGACTACACATATCATCAGATTGAGAGAGACGACAGGACATTCTTGTCACCTCGGCCTGCGCATTAAACAGAGAAAATGCTAACTTCAGTGTTCACTGCATGGAATGTGGGTAGGGTTTCATCTCAGTTTGGAATTCATGAGGGAAAAGCAGCAGGATGATTTTGCTCCAGCTTGCAGCTCATGAAAACAATCAGCAATGGTCCTCACAGAGCCTTGTGGCAGAAAGCAGTCAGCGGAGTTAGCTTGGAATGCAATGGGAAGGCAGTTAGCTGTCTGCTGGCTGAGCTGAGGCATCCACAGTAGTGAGGTCTGTGAAGAAAGGACGGAATGTCACATAGCCAAAAAAAACTAATTAGACCCCCAAATGATATCAGGAGCTCACTGGGACATTGAGGAGAATTAAAGTGAATTCTGGAGGACTGTGACATAACTATGATCTATTCTCTAGAGAAATGAATGCACCTTCAAGATTGTAATATTTAAGGAATTCTTTTTGGGGGGGAAATTAAAAACTTAAACTGAGTAAATAATATCCACAGTTATAAACTACAGTGTTGTTGATAGTGTTTACTTTGCTTAATTCTTTTTGGTACACAATAATTGTTGTTTTTGTTTAAAAACGTAATGTAGTTCTGTTGATTCATTGCTGGATGTTCACATTTCTCCTTTAAATGTCATCAGTCCCGAACTGAATTGTAACACCATGTATTGACTGGCAGCCAAAGTGAGTAGAGCCCTTATATATTTTTTAGAACTTGCCTCAGGCTCTTTCCAAGCTGCAGAAGGTGACATCAGTCACATTAGTCAGTCCATGCCTGCATCAAACAGGTCACTGATAGTCTCTTTGCAAAGTCCAACAATTTTTATCAAATTCCCCATGGACAGCAGCTTTGAGCAGGAAATGGTTGCCAGCTTTGCTGCCATTACAGGCTTCCCACAGGTTCAGAGTGTGATTGACAGCACCCATAAAGCCATGAGAATGCTTCCCAATCAGCCTCAGCCTTCATAAATAAGAAATGCTCCAGCTCCATCAATGTTCAGCTACTGAGTGATCACACCAGGGAATCGTGCAGATCTGTGCGCAGGTTTCTTGGCAGCTGTCACATGCACTGTGTCAGTCCAGCATTTCTCCGCTATTTGACCTGGCTGAGGTCATCAGAAAATTTGGCACACTGATTAACCACAACACACATGGCTTATGACACTTCTATGTAACCTGCATCCCCAGATTGACTATGAGAGCCACTACAAAAGAGACCATCAGACCCACGCCAATGTGGCTGACTCTTAAATGTCTTCTGAAATGACCTTGTGTGGTAGCGCTGGCTCCTTTAAGGGGCGGGCTTAATGGACCATGTGACCGGCTCGGGGCCAATCTCGTGTGAGCTCACGAATTCAGGCCAATGGGGAGTTTGCGGGCTTCTTGGGAGCAGGACCCCGGGCAGTGTGTATCAGGGAGCCAATGTGTTAAGACCTGTTGTATAGTGTTCTGTGCCTATTACTTAATGGCCTTTGCCTTTCATCAATAAACCTCTTTGTTTATTACTAGAAGCCTCCAGTATATGCCTCCTTCCACCACATTGGCGACGAGGTAAAACATTTTGATTGCAGCTGACAGTCGCCATGAATCGAAGAGGGAAGGAAGAAATAGTTGAGAAAGTAGAGAAGCTCAAATATCCTCCAATGTTATCATAGAATTTACAGTGCAGAAGGAGGCCATTCGGCCCATCGAGTCGGCACCGGCTCTTGGAAAGAGCACCCTACCCAATGTCAATACCTCCACCCTATCCCCATAACCCAGTAACCCCACCCAACACTAAGGGCAATTTTGGACACTAAGGGCAATTTATCATGGCCAATCCACCTAACCTGCACATCTTTGGACTGTGGGAGGAAACCGGAGCACCCGGAGGAAACCCACGCACACACGGGGAGAACGTGCAGACTCCGCACAGACAGTGACCCAAGCCGGAATCGAACCTGGGACCCTGGAGCTGTGAAGCAATTGTGCCACCCACAATGCTACCGTGCTGCCCCTTATAAGTTTAACTCTGCAGGGAGGGACAATGAAGAATCTGCCTCAGCCTTCATAGCCCCTTGCTGACAAACCCAGAAACATACATAGAAAATAGAAGCAGGAGGAGACCATTCGGCCCTTTGAGCCTGCTCCCCCATTCATTATGATCATGGCTGATCATCAAGTTCAATGCCCTGATCCTACTTTCCCCCTATACCCCTTTATCCCTTTAGCACCAAGAGGTATATCTAATTCCTTCTTGAAAATATAACGTTTTGGTCTCAACTCCTTTCTGTGGTAGTAAATTCCACAGATTCACCACTTTCTGGGTGAAGAGATTTTTCCTCATGTCAGTCCTAAAAGTTTTACCCCTTATCCTCAAACTAGGTGCCCTGGACTCCCCCACCATCGGGAACATTCTTTCTGAATCATGGTGCACGATCGGCTGGTTTGTGGGATCCATGGGCGGGATTCTCCCGCAAATGGCAGGATGGCCCGATGCCAGTGCCAAGAATGGCGTGAACCACTCCGGCGTCGGGCCGCCCGGAGGTTGCGGAATCCTCTGCACTTCCGGGGGCTAGGCCGGCACCGGAGGGGTTGGGGCCACGCGCCGTCATGGGCCAGCGCGGGTTGCCGCATGCGAAGAACCGCCGACGTGTTCTGGCGCAAGCGCAGCAGGTTTCTTCATCGCGCCAGCCATGGCAGAACCCTACAGAGGCCTGAAAGAGTGCCCCGACAGCACAGGCCCGCCCGCAGATCGGTGGGCCTGATCACGGGCCAGGCCACCGTGGGAGCCCCCTCACCGGGGCCAGATCCTCCCAGGCCCCCCCCAAGGACTCCGGTAGACGGCCTACCAACCAGGTCCCGCCGTGATGGACCATGTCCATTTCACGCCGGCGGGACTGGCCGAAAATGGACGGCCACTCGACCCATTGGGGCCCGGAGAATTGCAGGGGGAGCTGTTGGTAGCGGCCCCCGACCGGCGCGGCTTGAATCCCGCCCTCGCCCGAAAACTAGTGCCGGAGAATTCGGCAGCTGGCGTCGGAGCGGCGGGGCGGGATTCACGCCGCCCCCCGGCGATTCTCTGACCCAGCGGGGGGGTCGGAGAATCCCGCCCCATTTCGTTAATATCCAAAAGAAGCTTCTGGCGGAGGCCACACTTAAACTTGAAAAAGCGATTGAGATAGCCCAGGCGACAGAGTGCACCCAGAAAAGCACCACTGAGCTTAAAAGCGCGGCCGAGGAGGAGGTCTGTGGGTCAATTCTGGCCCTGAGTGACTGTCTGTGTGGAGTCCGCACGTTCTCCCCGTGTCTGCGTGGGTTTCCTCCGGGTGCCCTGGTTTCTTTGCACAGTTAAAAGATGTGCAGGTTAGGTGGATTGGCAATGCTAAATTGCTCTTTAGCGTCCAAGGGTTAGGTGGGGTAACGGAGATAGGCCGAGGGAGTGAGCCTGGTTGGATTGCTCTTTCAGAAGGTCACTGCAGACTCGATCGGCTGAATGGCCTCCTCCTGCACTGTCGGGATTCTATGGGATCAACAGGCATAGCGCAGAAACAGACGCAGTCCTTGGGATAAGACCAGAACCGAAGGAATGGGAAGGAGTTGGGGCGTCAACCCGAATCTGAGGTGGACTGTGCTCATTGAGGGGGTGGGGGTGGGGCCCATCCCCAGGAGACCTGCCATGTTTGGGAGTTCATGTGATCTCGATGCAACCGAAGGGGGCACATTCAGGCATGTTGCTGCATGGGGCACAGTGTGCCAACACAAAACAAGAAATAACAACAGCAGCAGCAGCCACAGCACCACTGACCATAGTGAAGAAGAGGTCTGAAGAAGATTTGATTTGATTTGATTTGATTTATTGTCACATGTACCGAAGCACAGTGAAAAGTATTTTCCGTGGCCGAGGGAACGTACACAATACGTACATAGTAGACAAAAAGAATAAACAACAAAGAACATTGACAAATGGTACATCGACAAACAGTGATTGGTTACAGTGCGGAACAAGGGCCCAAGCAAAGCAAATACATGAGCAAGAGCAGCATAGGGCGTCGTGAATAGTGCTCTTACAGGGAACAGATCAGTCCGAGGGGGAGTTGTTGGGGAGACTTGTAGCTGTGGGGAAGAAGCTATTCCTATGTCTGAATGCGCAGGTCTTCAGACTTCTGTATCTTCTGCCTGACGGGAGGGCCTGGAAAAAGGCAATGCCTGGGTGGGAGGGGTCTCTGATAATGCTGTCTGCCTTCCTGAGGCAGCGGGAGTTGTATACAGAATCAATGTGGGGGTGGCAAGCTTGTGTGATGCGTTGGGCTGAGTTTACCACACTCTGCAGTTTCTTGCGATTTTGGACCAAGCAATTGCCATACCAGGCTGTGATGCAGCCGGATAGGTTGCTTTCTATCGCACATCTATAGAAGTTTGTGAGAATCGATGCAGACATGCAAAATTTCTTTAGCTTCTGTAGGAAGTAGAGACATTGTTGAGCTTTCTTGACTGTTGCATCAACATGAGTGGACCAGGACAGACTGTTGGTGATGGTGACCCCCAGGAACTTGAAGCTAGCGACTATCTCCACTTCGGAGCCATTGATGCAGACGGGAGTGCGTGTCGTGCTACGCTTCCTGAAATCGATGATCAGTTCCTTGGTCTTTCCGACATTTAGAGAGAGGTTATTTTCGGTACACCATACAACCAAGTGATTTATCTCCCTCCTGTAGTCTGATTCGTCGTTGTTTGAGATACGGCCCACCACAGTCGTATTATCCACAAACTTATAGATTGAGTTGGAGTTAAATCTTGCCACACAGTTATGTGTGTATAGAGAGTATGCAATGTATCAGTTGTATGCAGTCCAATTGAATAAGACTGCTCCAATTGAAATTGTCTTCTGGGTGAATGATAGACTCCTGAACGTGGAGGTTGACCCAGGGCTTCAGTGATCACAGTGAGTGAGCAGACTTTCCAATATCTTTGTGCTGGAACACAGTCTTTAAGCTTGAAGAGTACTACAGCCAATTTTTCAACATACACTGGGGAAAATATGAAGATCCTCACAACAGCCTCAAGTGGCATACAGAGGGAAGGAGGCGAATCTGTCTTTGGTTACCTGAAAGGACATAGATCCAGTCTGTTGGGGAGAGGTTGGTTTCAGAAGATTAGACTCAACTGGCTAGAAATCTTCAAAATATCTAACAACCGTCCTACAAGATGTCTTAAATAGGTATGAAGATGTCTTCCACAAGGAACTGGGCTGGATTAAGGGCATAAAAGTGAAATTATATGTCATTTGGTATTCAACGCTCAAGTTCCTCAGAGCCCGAACACGACCATATGCATTGAATTATAATGTTGAAGCAGAGCTAAGGAGATTGGACGAGCTGGGTATAATCAAGCCGGTTCAGTTTTCAGAGTGGGCGGCACTGACAGCCACTGTCCTCAAACCGGATCGCTTTGATAAGGATTTGTGGGGACTATAAATTGACCATAAATCAAGCTGTGCAGGTCAATCGGCATCCAATTCGCTGAACTGAGAATCATTATGCCAAGCTGGGGTGGGGATGGGGGGCACTTCCCTATTCAAATTGGACCTCAGTCATGCCTACCTGCAACTAGAGCTGGATGATGAATCTCAAAAGCTTTCTACAATCAATATTCACAAAGACCTCTTCCAGTATACTAGACTGCTGTTCAGCATCACAACAGCCTACGCTATCTTCCAGTACACAATGGAAAATCTCCGGGATATTCCCACGTTGATGGTTTACTTTGATGATGTGCTATTCACCGGCACTGCACCAGAACACATGGGCAGCCTGGTGGAAGTAGTAAAGTGGTTTGTGATGCAGGAGTCCACCTAAAACCCCCAAAATATGGCGATGTACCTAGGATTTGGCATTGATGTGACAAGGTTGCACCGCTTGGATGAAAAGGTCACAGGCCATACAAGTTGGTGCTCAATGCTCGGTGCTTTTCCCAGCTCGGTAACGGTGCTTTTCCCCAGCTCGGTAACGGTGCTTTTCCCCAGCTCGGTATCGGCATTTTCCCCGGCTTGGTGCTTTCCCTGCTCGGTAACGGTGCTTTTCTCCAGCTCGGTAACGGTGCTTTTCCCCAGCTCGGTAACGGTGCTTTTCCCTGGCTCGGTGCTTTCCCTGCTCGGTAACGTGCTTTTCCCCAGCTCGGTAACGGTGCTTTTCCCAGGCTCGGTGCTTTCCCTGCTCGGTAACGGTGCTTTTCCCTTTCGGTAACGGTGCTTTTCCCTGGCTCGGTGCTTTCCCTGCTCGGTATCGGTATTTTACCCGGCTTGGTGCTTTCCCTGCTCAGTAACGGTGCTTTTCCCAGCTCGGTAGTGGTGCTTTTCCCCGGCTCGGTGCTTTCCCTGCTCGGTATCGGTATTTTCCCCGGCTCGGTAACGGTGCTTTTCCCCGGCTCGGTGCTTTCCCTGCTCAGTAACGGTGCTTTCCCCGGCTCGGTAACGGTGTTTTTCCCCGGCTCGGTGCTTTCCCTGCTCCGTGTTCGGTATTTTTGCTCGGCTCGGTATCGGTATTTTCCCTGGCTCGGTGCTTTCCCTGCTCGGTATCGGTGCTTTTCATGGCTCGGTAACGGTGCTTTTCCCCGGCTCGGTGCTTTCCCTGCTCGGTATCGGTATTTTCCCCAGCTCGGTAACGGTGCTTTTCCCCGGCTCGGTGCTTTCCCGGCTCGGTGTTCGGTATTTTTGCTCGGCTCGGTATCAGTATTTTCCCCAGCTCGGTATCCGTGCTTTTCCCCGGCTCGGTGTTTTCCCTGTTCCGTGTTTGGTATTTTTTCTCTGCTCGGTATCGGTATTTTCCCCGGCTCGGTAACGGTGCTTTTCCCTGGCTCGGTGCATTCCCTGCTCGGTATCGGTATTTTCCCCGGCTCGGTGCTTTCCCTGCTCGGTAACGGTGCTTTTCCCCGGCTCGGTAACGGTGCTTTTCCCCGGCTCGGTGCTTTCCCTGCTCGGTATCGGTATTTTCCGTTGCTCGGTAACGGTGCTTTTCCCCGGCTCGGTGCTTTCCCTGCTCGGTAACGGTGCTTTTCCCCAGCTCGGTAACGGTGCTTTTCCCCGTCTCGGTGCTTTCCCCCGGCTCGGTGCTTTCCCTGCTCGGTATCAGTATTTTCCCTGGCTCGGTATCGGTGTTTTCAGGCGGGGAAACAGGAGTATAATGGGGTTTGTGTGGGCGCGAGGGACTCCGAGGGTGAGAAGGGTGTTCCTGGAGCGGAGTAGAGATAGGGGGGACTGGCGCTGCCCAACCTCTGTGGGTCAGTTTCCCCGGTTCGGTGTTCGGTATTTATCTCCAGCTCGAGCGAGGATTGTTTCCCGCGCTTAGAACGGATGGGGGTGGGGGAGAGCCTGTGGATTGGGAGCGGGAGAGGAGGGTGTGCCACACAATGGGAGGAGTCGAAGGGGAGGCGGGAGTGGCCGGGGTCAGCTGGAGTCAGCTGATTTGTGGAAGTGCAATGGGGGGAGTAAACCAGCTAGGATGGGTCCTAGCCGGGTGGGGGTGGGGGTGGGGGGCTGGGTGGGGAACGGGCCGGGTGTGGGCTGCGGGCACGTGGCTGGCTGGGGAGGGGTCATGGCTAGTCGGCGGGGAGGGGGGCGGGTAGCCCCCTGATCCAGCTGATAACCTGGAATGTAAGGGCCGGTTAAGCGGGCCCGCGTGTTCGCGCACCTGAAGGGGCTCAAGGCGGATGTGGTTATGCTCCAGGAGACGCAACCGAAGGTGGCAGACCAGATAAGACTGAGGAAAGGGTGGGTAGGTCAGGTGTTTCATTCGGGGCTAGATGCCAAAAATCGAGGGGTGGCGATCTTGGTGGGAAAGAAGGTGTCATTCGAGGCGTCGAGCATTGTGGCAGATAATGGCGGTAGGTACATAATGGTAAGTGGTAAGTTGCAGGGAGAGAAGGTGGTACTGGTCAATGTGTATGCTCCGAACTGGGTTGATGCGGGTTTTATGAGGCGTATGTTGGGTCGGATCCCAGACTTGGAAGTGGGGGGCCTGATAATGGGGGGAGACTTTAACACAGTGTTGGATCCGGCACTGGATCGCTCCAGGTCTAGGACGGGTAGGAAGCCGGCGGCGGCGAGAGTGTTGAGGGGATTTATGGACCAAATGGGAGGGGTGGACCCTTGGAGATTTGCAAGGCCGGGGGCGAGGGAATTTTCATTCTTCTCACATGTCCATAAGGCTTATTCTCGAATCGACTTTTTCATTTTGAGTAGGGCGCTGATAGCGAGAGTAGAGGATACCGAGTATTCGGCAATAGCCATTTCGGATCACGCCCCGCATTGGGTGGACTTGGAGATGGGGGAGGAGAGGGACCAACGCCCGCTGTGGCGCTTGGAGGTGGGGCTGTTGGCGGACGAGGATGTGAGCGAGCGGGTCCGAGGAAGGATAGAGAGGAACTTGGAGACTCATAGATTATCATAGAATTTATCATAGAACTTACAGTGCAGAAGGAGGCCATTCGGCCTATCGAGTCTGCACCGGCTCTTGGAAAGAGCATCCTACCCAAGGTCAACACCTACACCCTATCCCCATAACCCAGTAACCCCATCCAACACTAAGGGCAATTTTGGACACTCAGGGCAATTTATCATGGCCAATCCACCTAACCTGCACATCTTTGGACTGTGGGAGGAAACCGGAGCACCCGGAGGAAACCCACGCCGGAGGAGTACCAACAACAACGGGGAGGTCCGAGTGGGGATGGTATGGGAGGCACTGAAGGCGGTGGTGAGGGGGGAGCTGATCTCCATTAGGGCCCACAAGGAGCGAAGGGAGCGGGGGGAGTGGGAGAGGCTGGTGGGGGAGATGGTGAGGGTGGACAGGAGGTATGCGGAAGAGCCTGAGGATGGATTGTTGAGGAAGAGGCGCAGCCTCCAGGCCGAATTCGACCTGGTGACCACCAGGAAGGCGGAGGTGCAGTGGAGGAAGGCCCAGGGGACGGTCTACGAGTATGGGGAAAAGGCAAGCCTGATGCTAGCGCATCAGCTTCGGGAGCGGGACGCAGCTAGGGAGATCGTGGGAGTTAAGGACGGGGAGGGAGCGTGGTGCGGAGTGGGGTTGGCATCAATGGGGTCTTCAGGGACTTCTACGAGGAATTGTACCAATCCGAGCCCCCACAGGAGGAGGGAGGGATGGGTCATTTCCTGGACCAATTGAGGCTTCCAAAGGTGGAAGAGGGACTGGTGGCGGGACTGGGGGCCCCGATTGGGCTGGAGGAGCTAATCAAAGGGATAGGAAGCATGCAGGCGGGGAAGGCACCGGGGCCGGACGGTTTCCCGGTCGAGTTTTAGGCAAGTTGTAGTTGTAGGGGATTCTATTATCAGGGGGATAGATAGTATCCTTTGTGAGCAGGATAAAGAGTCCCGCATGGTATGTTGCCTGCCCGGTGCTAGGGTGCGGGACATCTCTGACCGGCTTGAAAGGATACTGGAGAGGGAGGGGGAGGATCCAGTTGTTGTGGTCCATGTCGGTACCAACAACATAGGCAAGTCTAGGAAAGAGTCTGTTTAGAGATTATAAAGAGCTAGGATTCAAATTTAAAAACAGGTCCTCAAGGGTCATAATCTCCGGATTACTGCCCGAGCCACGTGCAAATTGGCATAGGGAGGCAAGAATAAGGGAAGTTAACACGTGGCTGAAAGAGTGGTGTGGGAAAGAGGGGTTCCTTTTCATGGGACACTGGCATCAGTTTTGGGACAGGGGGGACCTATACCGTTGGGATGGTCTCCACCTGAACCGAGCTGGGACCAGTGTTCTGGCGAAAAGAGTAAATAGGGTTGTCAATAGGACTTTAAACTAGAGATTGGGGGGAAGGGAAAGTCAGGGAACCAAGAGGTGAAGTAATCAGTGCGAAGCGTAGCTGCTTAGGAATACAAAAAAGCAAGAAAAGACAAAACTCAGGAGAGGTTACGATAGTCCCCATCCCACAAAATATGACACAGTGTATGGAAAGGCTCAGTAAACCAAGGTCCACCACACTAAGAAAACAAAAAGGGACGGTCAATAGAGAATTAAAGGTGCTATATTTAAATGTGCGCAGTGTACGGAACAAGGTAGATGAGCTTGTGGCCCAGATTGTGACTGGCAGGTATGATGTGGTAGGCATCACAGAGACGTGGTTGCAGGGGGTTCAGGACTGGCATTTAAACATCCAGGGGTTCACAACCTATCGAAAAGACAGAGAGGTGGGCAGAGGGGGCGGGGTTGCCTTGTTAATTAGGAATGAAATTAAATCAATAGCACTAAACGACATAGGGTCAGATGATGTGGAGTCTGTGTGGGTAGAGTTGAGGAACCACAAAGGCAAAAAAACCATAATGGGAGTTATGTACAGGCCTCCTAACAGTGGTCAGGACCGGGGGCACAAAATGCACCACGAAATAGAAAGTGCATGTCAGAAAGGCAAGGTCACAGTGATCATGGGGGACTTCAATATGCAGGTGGACTGGGTAAATAATGCTGCCAGTGGACCCAAGGAAAGGGAATTCATTGAATGTTTACAGGAGGGCTTTTTGGAACAGCTTGTGATGGAGCCCACGAGCGAACAGGTCATTCTGGACTTAGTGTTATGTAATGAGCCAGACTTGATTAAAGATCTTAAAGTAAGGGAACACTTAGGAGGCAGTGATCATAATATGGTAGAATTCAATCTCCAATTTGAAAGAAAGAAGGTAGAATCAGATGTAAAGGTGTTACAGTTAAATAAAGGTAACTACAGGGGCATGAGGGAGGAACTGACGAAAATCGACTGGGAGCAGAGCCTAGTGGGAAAGACAGTAGAACAGCAATGGCAGGAGTTTCTGGGAGTAATTGAGGACACAGTACAGAGGTTCATCCCAAAGAAAAGAAAGGTTATCAGAGGGGGATTAGGCAGCCATGACTGACAAAGGAAGTTAGGGAATGCATCAAAGCAAAAGAGAAAGCCTAGAATGTGGCAAAGAGTAGTGGGAAGTCAGAAGATTGGGAAGGCTACAAAAACAAACAGAGGATAACAAAGAGAGAAATAAGGAAAGAGAGGATCAATTATGAAGGTAGGCTAGCCAGTAACATTAGGAATGACAGTAAAAGTTTCTTTAAATACATTAAAAACAAACGGGAGGCAAAAGTTGACATTGGGCCGCTCCAAAATGACGCTGGTAATCTAGTGATGGGAGACAAGGAAATAGCTGAGGAACTAAATAAATACTTTACGTCAGTCTTCACAGTAGAAGACATGAGTAATATCCCAACATTCAGGAGAGTCAGGGAGCAGAGTTGAATATGGTAGCCATCACAAAGGAGAAAGTGCTAGAGAAACTAAGAGGTCTAAAAATTGATAAATCTCCGGGCCCAGATGGGCTACATCCTAGAGTTCTAAAGGAGATAGCTGAAGAAATAGTGGAGGCGTTAGTTATGATCTTTCAAAAGTCACTGGAGTCAGGGAAAGTCCCAGAGGATTGGAAAATCGCTGTTGTAACCCCCCTGTTCAAGAAGGGAACAAGGAAAAAGATGGAAAATTATAGGCCAATTAGCCTAACCTTGGTTGTTGGCAAGATTCTAGAGTCCATTGTTAAGGATGAGATTTCTAAATTCTTGGAAGTGCAGGGTCGGATTAGGACAAGTCAGCATGGATTTAGTAAGGGGAGGTCGTGCCTGACAAACCTGTTAGAGTTCTTTGAAGAGATAACAAATAGGTTAGACCAAGGAGAGCCAATGGATGTTATCTATCTTGACTTCCAAAAGGCCTTTGGTAAGGTGCCTCACGGTAGACTGTTGAGTAAAATAAGGGCCCATGGTATTCGAGGCAAGGTACTAACGTGGATTGACGATTGGCTGTCAGGCAGAAGGCAGAGAGTTGGGATAAAAGGTTCTTTTTCGGACTGGCAACCGGTGACGAGTGGTGTCCTGCAGGGTTCAGTGTTGGGGCCACAGCTGTTCTCTTTATATATTAACGATCTAGATGACGGGACTGGGGGCATTCTGGCTAAATTTGCCGATGATACAAAGATAGGTGGAGGGGCAGGTAGTATGGAGGAGGTGGGGAGGCTGCAGAAAGATTTAGACAGTTTAGGAGAGTGGTCCAAGAAATGGCTGATGAAATTCAACGTGGGCAAGTGCGAGGTCTTGCACTTTGGAAAAAAGAATAGAGGTTTGGCCTATTTTCTAAACGGTGACAAAATTCATAATGCTGAAATGCAAAGGGACTTGGGAGTCCTAGTCCAGGATTGTCTAAAGGTAAACTTGCAGGTTGAGTCCGTAATTAAGAAAGCAAATGCAATGTTGTCATTCATCCCAAGAGGCTTGGAATATAAAAACAGGGATGTACTTCTGAAGCTTTATAAAGCATTAGTTAGGCCCCATTTAGAATACTGTGAGCAATTTTGGGCCCCACACCTCAGGAAGGACATACTGGCACTGGAGCGGGTCCAGCGGAGATTCACACGGATGATCCCAGGAATGGTAGGCCTAACATACGATGAACGTCTGAGGATCCTGGGATTATATTCATTGGAGTTTAGGAGGTTGAGGGGAGATCTAATAGAAACGTACAAGATAATGAATGGCTTAGATAGGGTGGACGTAGGGAAGTTGTTTCCATTAGCAGGGGAGACTAGGACCCGGGGGCACAGCCTTAGAATAAAAGGGAATCACTTTAGAACAGAGATGAGGAGAAATTTCTTCAGCCAGAGAGTGGTGGGTCTGTGGAATTCATTGCCACAGAGGGCGGTGGAGGCCGGGACGTTGAGTGTCTTTAAGACAGAAGTTGATAAATTCTTGATTTCTCGAGGAATTAAGGGCTATGGAGAGAGAGCGGGTAAAAGGAGTTGAAATCAGCCATGATTGAATGGTGGAGTGGACTCGATGGGCCGAATGGCCTTACTTCCACTTCTATGTCTTATGGTCTTATAAAAAATATATGGACCTATTGGGCCCGCTGTTAGTTAGGACCTTTAATGAGGCAAGGGAGGCGGGGGGGGGGGGGGGGGGGGGGGGTGGCTTTACCCCCAACGATGTCCCAGGCACTGATCTCCTTGATCCTGAAGCGGGACAAGGATCCCCTGCAATGTGGGTCTTACAGACCGATTTCCTTGCTAAATGTAGATGCCAAGGCGCTGGTGAAGGTCTTAGCCACGAGGATTGAGGATTGTGTGCCGCAGATCATCCATGAAGACCAGACGGGGTTTGTGAAGGGGAGACAGTTGAACGCGAATGTGCGGAGGCTTTTGAACGTTATCATGATGCCGGCGAGGGAGGGGGAGGCGGAGATAGTGGTGGCGATGGACGCTGAGAAAGTCTTCGATAGGGTAGAGTGGGGGTGCCTGTGGGAGGTGCTGAAGAGGTTTGGGTTTGGGGAGGGGTTTGTCAGGTGGGTTAGGCTGTTGTATGAGGTCCCGATGGCGATTGTGGCCACAAATAGGAGGAGGTCCGAGTACATTCGGTTGCACCGAAGGACGAAACAGGGGTGTCCCCTGTCCCCCCTGCTCTTCGCACTGGCGATTGAACCCCTGGCTATGGCACTGAGCGAGTCGAGGAACTGGAGGGGGTTGGTGCGGGGTGGGGAGGAGCATAGGGTGTCGCTTTATGCGGATGACCTGCTGCTGTATGTGGCGGACCCGGTGGGAGGAATGCCAGAGGTAATGAGGATCCTTAGGGAATTCGGGGACTTTTCGGGGTACAAGCACAATATGGGGAAGAGCGAGCTGTTCGTAGTTCAGCTAGGGGGCCAGGAGAGGGGGATTGGCGAGCTCCCACTAAAAAGGGCGGAGAGGAGCTTCAGATATTTGGGGATCCAGGTGGCCAGGAGCTGGGGGGCCCTGCATAGGCTTAACTTTACAAGGCTGGTGGTGCAAATGGAGGAGGAGTTCAAGAGGTGGGACGCGTTGCCGCTGTCCTTGGCGGGTAGGGTGCAGTCAATCAAAATGACGGAGTTCCCAAGGTTTTTGTTCCTGTTCCAGTACCTCCCCATGTTTATCCCGAAGGCTTTTTTCAGGCGGGTTAACAGGAGTATAATGGGGTTTGTGTGGGCGCGAGGGACTCCGAGGGTGAGAAGGGTGTTCCTGGAGCGGAGTAGAGATAGGGGGGTGCTGACGCTGCCCAACCTCTGTGGGTACTACTGGCCCGCCAATGCGACAATGGTGCGCAAGTGGGTGATGGAGGGGGAGGGGGCTGCATGGAAGAGGCTGGAGACGGCGTCCTGTGTGGGTACAAGTCTGGGGGTGCTGGCAATGGCGCCGCTGCTGCTCCCTCGAAGGAGGTATACCACGAGCCCGGTGGTGGTGGCGGCCCTCAAAATCTGGGGGCAGTGGAGGCGGCATAGGGGGGAAGTTGGGACCTTGGCGTGGACCTCATTACGGGGGAACCACCGGTTCGCCCCAGGAAGAACAGGTGGAGGGTTTTCAGGGTGGCACAGGGCAGGGATACGAAAGTTGGCGGATCTGTTTGTGGACGGGAAGTTCGCAAGCTTGGGTGAGCTGGAGGAGAAGTATGGGATCCCCGCCGGGGAACACCTTCAGGTACTTACAGGTAAGGGCGTTTGCCAGACGGCAGGTGGTTGAATTCCCGCGGCTACTGCCACACACAGTACAGGACAGGGTGCTCTCGGGGGTGTGGGTGTGAATGGGGAAGATCTCGGAAACTTACCAGGTGATGCAGGAGGAGGAGGAGGCCTCGGTGGTGGAGTTGAAAGGAAAGTGGGAGGAGGAGTTGGGAGAGGAGATCGTAGAGGGGATGTGGGCAGATGCCCGAGGGATGGTGAATTCTTCCTCTTTGTGCGCGAGGCTCAGCCTCATATAGTTTAAAATGCTGCATAGGGCACACATGACCGGGACAAGGATGAGCCGGTTCTTTGGGGGTGAGGACAGGTGTGTTAGGTGCTCAGGGAGCCTAGCAAATCACACCCATATGTTCTGGGCATGCCCAGTGCTGGAGGAATTTTGGAAGGGCGTAGCGAGGACGGTGTCGAGGGTGGTAGGATCCAGGGTCAGACTGGGCTGGGGGCTCGCAATATTGGGGGTGGCAGAGGAGCTGGGAGTGCAGGAGGCGAAAGAGGCCGGAATTCTGGCCTTTGCGTCCCTGGTAGCCCGGTGAAGGATTCTCCTTCAGTGGAAAGATGCAAGGCCCCCAAGTGTGGAATCCTGGATCAGCGATATGGCAATGTTCATTAAATTGGAGAGGGTGAAATTCGCCTTGAGAGGGTCGGTACAAGGGTTCTTTAGGCAGTGGCAACCGTTCTTAGACTTTCTGGCAGAACAATAGACATTGGTCAATGGCAGCAGCAGCTCGGGGGGGTGGGGGGTTTACTTTATTTTTGTTTATGTTATTTACACTGGAGGGTCTGAGGGGGTGTATACACCTGTTGTGTTAAGTCGGGGTGTTAATGTTAATTTATTATTTATGTACAGGGGAGGAGGGGTTTGGGGGATTGCTTTTTTAGATTGTGTTTTGTACTTAACCCTGTTGGGTTCTTTTTTCTTTCTCATTTTGTTATTGATATTTTATGAAAACCTTTAATAAAAATGATTTCAAAAAAATTAAAAAATAATCTCCGGCTCGGTATCTGTGCTTTTCCCTGTCTCGGTGTTTTCCCCGCTTGGTGTTTGGTCTTTTACCTGGCTTGGTATCGGTGCGTTACCTCGCCCATTGCCCTGTGCTTTTCCGTATTCACTACATCCCTTCCCGCCTGCTGCTCGGGTCCAAGTCCAACTCAGCCATTTGAATTTTTTCTTTGTTGGTACCTTCCTGCCCACACTTTGCTTCTCATCCAATCACAGTCTGGTTTCGCTCTGCATTTGCTGCTCATAGGCTCGGTTTAAGCCTATTGGCACTGAAGGCAGGGAGGAATCGACCTTTGATTGGATGAGCAGCTTCACCACTTTGTTCAAATATCAGTCAGTGTTCTGATGCAGGGACATATATTCCCACAAAGGGGACGTTTCCCATGCAAACAGTTTTGCAGGTTTTGAGGTTATCTGTGAAACACATTTTCAACATAAAAGTCAATGGAAGTTGGAATTTAATCAAAGGACTTTAAATTTGAAGTTGTTTCTGGCTGCTGTGCAATCAAGTTTTGTTGCATAATGAATAAAATCGCACACAGGAATAATCCCCAGTTACTGAGCTTGGGGTTCAAGGTTGCTGACACTGACAGGACTATCCTAATGAATGGCCATCAGGATTGTTTTAAAAACTCTCAGACTGTTTCAAACAGAAGTAAAGATGGGTTGATGCTGTTTATTTTATGGGTACTACATTTAGCTACTTCTGTTTCAAACAGAGCATGCTCACGACAGACAAATTTGCTTGAAGGGGTTAGGTTCTGTAACAATGCGACCGAGTTGCACTAACATTCAAAGTGAAAGCGGAAGCACTCTGCATTAATACCGATCTCTATTGATCTTAATTTTGTTCCTTCACACTGTTGGCAGCCTGGGAGTGGAAGGAAAGTTGAATTAAGATCTGCAAAGACATAGCCATTAACCCAGGGTGCCCCAGCGTCAACTCTGAATGAACATAGAACATACAGTGCAGAAGGAGGCCATTCGGCCCATCGAGTCTGCACTGACCCACTTAAACCCTCACTTCCACCCTATCCCCTTAACCCAATAACCCCATCTAACCTTTTTGGTCACGAAGGGCAATTTATCATGGCCAATCCACCTAACCTATATGTCTTTCGACTGTGGGAAGAAACCGGAGAACCCGGAGCAAACCCACGCAGACACGGGGAGAACGTGCAGACTCCGCACAAGCAGTGACCCAGCGGGGAATCGAACCTGGGACCCTGGCGCTGTGAAGCCATAGTGCTAGCCACTTGTGCTACCGTGCTGCCCATGTGCATGGTAATCCTTGAAACTTCTTCCAGAATGTTCTCCCATGCAGTTTCACATCTGATCTTCAATTAAAATGATTCCACATATCACACAAACAAATAAACTGAAATGTTGTATTCTTAAAAAGGGCTCTGATCTCAAAACATCACTGATTTAAAGAATTAGATAAAAAGGGAAGAAAATACATTTCATTGTAAAATAATTCACGTCAAAGTATTTTTTTGAATTCAATTGCAGGATGTGAACGTCATTGGCTGGGCCTGCATTTATCGCCCATCCCTAACTGCCCACCATTTATCACCCATCCCTAACTGCCCACCATTTATCCCCCATCCCTAACTGCCCACCATTTATCCCTCATCCCTCACTGCCCACCATTTAGCCCCGATCCCTAACTGCCCACCATTTATCCCCCATCCCTAACTGTCCACCATTTATCGCCCATCCCTAACTGCCCACCATTTATCCCCCATCCCTAACTGCCCACCATTTATCCCCCATCCCTAACTGCCCACCATTTATCGCCCATCCCTAACTGCCCACCATTTATCCCCATCCCTAACTGCCACCATTTATCGCCCATCCCTAACTGCCCACCATTTATCCCCCATCCCTAACTGCCCACCATTTATCCCCATCCCTAACTGCCCACCATTTATCCCCATCCCTAACTGCCCACCATTTATCCCCATTCCTAACTGCCCACCATTTATCCCCCATCCCTAACTGCCCACCATTTATCCCCCATCCCTAACTGCACACCATTTATCCCCATCCCTAACTGCCCACCATTTATCGCCCATCCCTAACTGCCCACCATTTATCGTCGATCCCTAACTGCCCACCATTTATCGCCCCTCCCTAACAGCCCATCATTTATCCCCCATCCCTAACTGCCCACCATTTATCGTCGATCCCTATCTGCCCACCATGTATCCCCCATCCCTAACTGCCCATCATTTATCGACCATCCCTAACTGCCCAACATTTATCGTCCATCCCTAACTGCCCACCATTTATCCCCCATCCCTAACTGCCCACCATTTATCCCCCATCCCTAACTGCCCACCATTTCAGAGAGCATTTGAGAGTCAACCACATTGCTGTGGATCTGGAGTCACATGTAGGCCAGGCCAGGTAAGGAAGGCTGATATCTTTCCCTGAAGGCATGAATGAACCAGTTGTGTTTTTACGACAATCGGCAACTGTTTCAATGTCATCGTTAGACCTTTAATTCCAGATTTTCACTGAATCCAAATTTCACCTTCTGCAGTGGCGGGATTTGAATTTTAATTTCCAGAGCGTTACCCTGGGTCTCTGGATTACTAGCCCAGTGACAATACCACTACGCCACCGAATGCCCCCCAAAACACATTGTCAGATAAGATTAAGTTTCATTTGCTCCTTTTTGTGGGGAGCTGCCTTCCCTATTTGGTAAATGTAGCTCATCATAAGTGTTGCCACATCAACATGCACCAACCAGGGTACATAATCAGCCGTCACATGGGCTGGAAATTTGGGTAGATCCATTTTTGAGTGTCCACGAGGATGCAGTGCTCAACCGTTCCCAGATATTGGGGCCTCGGCCCACGGTTCAGTGGAATCCGCATGGCACGAATTGTCAACGAGGGAAGACTGAACCAAGATTGTGCTGCTGCTTATATCACAAGGTAAGTTAGCACCTAGGTGCCACCATCACTCACCATTACACACTAACCCTCACTCACTCACATCCTCATTCACCATCACTCACTCACCCTCATGCATGTACACTCACCTGCACTTAACCCTCATGATGCTCCTGCGTGAAGCCTGAGGCTACACAAACATGGGTGCGCCACCGACGGGAGGTGTGAGAGAGCTGCGGAGATGTGGGGGAACAAGGACAGCGGCGGATATTGGGGAGGTGCGGGACGAGAAGCTGGGGTCCAACAAGAAATTCACTGTTTGTTTTCAATTAATTTTTTAAAAAATTTGTGTCTCCCAGGGTTAAATAAATTGGTGCTATACACAGCATCTCCTCCTCCCACTAGACCTTACCCAAAGTGATTTCCAATCAGAGCAGCAACATTGGTTCATGGAGATGTTGGTGCTCGGTCCTGACCCCACCCCAAATCTCAAAATTAGATGCCATGGCCCTGCTTTAAGCTGATTGTCCAAACCTCAGCAAAGCTGAAATCCGACTGGTTGTAGTGAATGGCACTCAGCAAAGTGGGCTCTTTGTGTCTGTAGCCTGCAGGAAGCCACATGGAGAGTGTCTGCTCTGGGTGAGAGAGAAGGGGCGGAGAGTGAGATTTCAGAGATCAATAATCCCTGAAGGTCTGAAAGCTTGTATTTGCGGGCAGCTAGGAAACCAATTTTTATTTACTTTGCATAAATAGAGAAATTGAGATAGGAACTATTGAGAGAGTTTGCAATTTTGAAGAAGTACTGCTTAATTGTTCTGTTATAAAGTATTTTCTGTTTCTGGAATGTCTTTTTATTTATCTCTGTTCTTAGAATACCCATAAGCTCGCTGTGGGACTCATGTCTGGTCAGGTTCATTATTTGTGAAGTCGTTAGGCTTCTCTACTGTTGCTCTTAATCCCTTGTGCCGTGATAACATGCAAGGGAAGTTTGCAAAGCCATGGCTGCAAGAGGCAAGCAGAAGAAAGGGTTGGGAGGGCAGAACTACAAGAGGGGCACCGCCCTACATCACATGGTGAAGGTACTCGAGGCACAAAACACAAAGCTGGAAAATGTGTTGGCAGAGTCAGGTAATTTCTCTATCTGTATTTCCTTTGCCTATCCCTCAAAACAGCATCGATTGGGAAAATGGCACAAATGATTTTCCAGCATTGCTGTTCGAAAGGCAGCACCCATAGGCACAGCAACTGCAAGGTTAAGACACTCCCCAAATGCGACCAGTACCTGGAGTCACAGACACGTACCCCTACAACCCACTTGAAGGCATCCCAGAAGAAAAAAACAGCAAAATCAGAGGAATAAGAAAGCTGGGCGGGATTCTGTGATCCTGAGGCTAAGTGTTGACACCGTCAACATGGCCTCAGGATCAGCAATTCTGGCCCCTACAGGGGGCCAGCATGGCACTGGAGCGATCCACGCCGCTCGAGCTGCTGATCCTGGTGTGAACTGGGCGTCGCGGGGTCCGCGCATGCACAGTGGCACCGGCGCCAACACGCACATGCACAGTGGCTCTCTTCTCTGCGCCGGCCCCGACGCAAAATGGCGCAGGGCTACAGGGGCCGGCGCGGAAGAAAGGCGGCACCCAGCCAGAGAGGCCGGCCCACCGATCGGTGGGTCTCGATCGCGGGCCAGGCCACATCGGAGTCCACCCCCGGGGTCGGACCCCCTCTCCGCCACAGGCCGCTCACGGACCCTTCCACGCCGAGGTCCCGCCAGCTGAGAGCAGGTGTGAACGGCGCCGGCAGGACTCGGGTTTTTTACGACGGCCACTCGGCCCATCTCGGGGCGAGAATCGGCGGGGGGGGTGGGGCGCGTAGAGTGGCCCCCGACCTGCGCCGCGACAACCACGGCGCGCCAATGGCACCGATTCTCCACTCTGCAGAGAATCACATCCCGCCGCCGGGGCGGCGTGGCGAGATTCGCGCCGGTCGCGGGGATTCTCCGGTCCGGCCCTGGGCTGAGAGAATCCCACCCGCTGTTTTTTCCTACTGAGGTGGTAATTAACCTTAAATGATTCACATCATCTGAGGTATAACTATGTGTACAAAATGACAACACTGTGAGCAATGTGAACCTTAATGGAATGTTATTTTTGCGTAGTTTTTTTTAGATGTGTAATAACTCTCTGTCCTTATTTCACTTATAAGTTCAATTGCTTGGTGGGTGGAGAACCTAGAGCAGCTGTGGGACTCAGTCCATGACCAGCAGACAAGATTGTAATGTCTCTGCCTGGTGGAATGGGAGCACTGAGAGGCTCCGAGAGAGGGTGGTCTGTGGCAAAGTATGTCCTGGGCTAATGAACAGTGGGGTTACTGGAAAGTCAGTACTTGAAATGTAAAATGAAAATGAAATGAAATGAAAATCGCTTATTGTCACAAGTCGGCTTCAAATGGAGTTACTGTGAAAAGCCCCTAGTCGCCAGAGTCCAGTGCCTGTTCGGGGAGGCTGGTACGGGAATTGAACCGTGCTGCTGGCCTGCCTTGGTCTGCTTTAAAAGCCATCGTTTTAGCCCTGTGCTAAACCAGCTCCTGCAGTCCCTACTTTCATCAATGAATCTGAATGCAGTACAGGTTACCATTCAAATGTGCGCCTGACAATAAATTGTTGTCATCTTTGTTCTCTGTCTTTGACATATTGTTGCTCTCACTTTCCTAAATGACCTGTGTTTTGTGTTAACCAGGCTTCCCCTGGTTATAGTCCTTGTCTTCTCTTCCCACCAGCGTACTTCATACCCCATCACCACACTCCGGGCCCAAGTGCCGAGGATATACTGCAGGAAATGAGGACGGTGTATGACCACATTTAAGAAAGATATCAGGCTCTGACCAGGAAACCACATTCCATGAGTATTATGCAATGTGCTTATTTTAGTTGTGTTTGATTTTGTAAATAACATGGGCGGGATTCTCTGTAGGCCGACGCCGAAATCGTGTTCGGCGATCGGGCGGAGAATGGATTTTCGCGTTGAAATCGGGGTCGGCGCTGGTTTGACGCCGGTCTGCCCCCTCCAAACTGCCATCATCGTGATGTGCGGCGCACGCCGTTTCAACGGCGTTGCCGAGCCATCGGCCGGCACACCCACAATGCTCCACCCCGATGGGCCGAGTTCCCAACGGCGCGGGACACATGTGGTCCCAGCGGTCGGAAACCCGGCGTGCCACCTGCGGACTGTGTCCAGTGGCGCCACACTCTGCCAGGATCCGTGCCGCTGGCCGGGAAGGCTTCTACGAGGGCTGGGAGGATGTAGTGGGGGTCGCCAGGGGGTGCGCTGTGGGGTCGCGGATGACGGGTTGGGTTCGCACATGGCCAGCAAAATGTTGTACGGCGCGACCGCTGCAGGTCGTCAGCCGTGCGCTTGCACGGTCAGGGACCCTGCCATTCTCCAGCTGTTTTCGGTGCGGGAGGCGGGACTTTCAGTCGGCGTCGGTGCTAGCCCCTCACTGATGCCGGAATCGGTGAGGGTTTCACTCCGATTTCTCAGTCGTAAAAGACCACACATACTCTCTTAGCCGCAGAAACCGAGAATCCAGCCCAATGTTTCCTTCAGTTGAGGTTTACATTGTTTAATATCCATTTTTAACAATAAAAGTTTTGTGAGTGGTATTATCTCTTTTAGTTTCTTGATCCACAGTTCAGTTACAATTCTGCACATCAATCCTGCACACACCGGGCCTACTGTGAACAGTTTTGGTCCCCTTATATAAAGAAAGATGTACTGGCATTGGAGGCAGTCCAGAGAAGGTTCACCAGGTTGATCCCAGGTATGGAGAGATTTTCTTATGGGGACGTTAAGTAGGCTGGGCCTGCATTCATTGGAGCACAGAAGAATGAGAGTGACCTTATTGATCCACATAGGATTCTCAGGGTCTTGACGGGGTAGATGCTGCGAGGTTGCTTCCTCTTGTGGAATCATCAAGGGCCAAAGGGCATAATCCCAGAGTATGGGGTCACCCATTTAAGACAGAGATGACGAGGAATTTCTTCACTCAGGGGGCAGTGAATCTGTGGAATTCTTTCCACCAGAGAACTGCAGAAGTTGGGTCATTGAGTATTCAAGGCTGAGATAGATTTTTAATCAGTGAGGGAATCAAGCGTTATGGGGATCAGGCAAGAAAGTGGAGTTGTGCAGGAGCAGTCTCAATATGACAAATGGTCCTTTTGCTCCTACATCTTGTAGTCTTGTGGTCTTACTTGATCATTTGGGGTGGGTCTCCTGGGGCATTTGAAATTCATACATTTAAGTTGACAATTCAATTTTCCCCCAATAAGCTTGAAACCTAGCTCATCCGGTGTCTTCACTGGATTTTCTACAATCACACATAGCAACAAGATGACGAAGCACTAATTTCACCATGCTGGAGTTACTAACAATAATATCAAGGCTCAAAAAACTCAACCTGGGAGACAACTGGGGATTACTGTCTTGCCCCCCACTAGCAACTGATGAGACGTTTATCAGCGGCAAGAAACTTTCAACTCGATGGAGGCCAAGGGGCTGGTTAGCACACTGGGCTAAATAGCTGGCTTTTAAAGCAGACCAAGGCAGGTCAGCAGCAAGGTTCAATTCCCGTACCAGCCTCCCTGAACAGACGGCGGAATGTGGCGACTAGGGACTTTTCACAGTAACTTCATTTGAAGCCTACTTGTGACAATAAGCAATTTTCATTTCATTTCAAGCGCCTGTCAGCCAGAATTCAGCCAGGTTTCAATCAGCTGAGGCCAATTGCCAATCAACCAGGGTTCAACCTGTCTCAAACCTATTTGGCAGCCATTTGTGCACCAACCAGGAAGCAACCTGCCTCCAACCTGCCAGGCAGCTGTTTATGTGCCAACCAGGGATCAACCTGTCTCCAACCTGATGGGTGTCATAATATCCACTCATGTATATAATGAGATGCAGACAGGCAGTGATTGACATACAGGATAACCAGTGAACAAGCAATCACCAGACAGGACACCACCACTATAAAGCACACAGGGCATTAAGACTCTCCCTCTCTCTCACAGGACACAGCTACTGAGATAGTTAGAGTGCACAAGCCAGTGAGCACCATCTCCATGTGATAGAGAGCTAGTCTGGTCAAGCCAGTAGGAGGTTATCAGTTAGACTGATAGAGTGTCAACCCACAGCAGATTATGTACAGCAATCAGCAAGTTCAATAAAACAGTGTTGGACTATCTCCTGTGTCGGAAGCCTGTTTCTAGTTTCACTGCATCCAGTTGCAGTCAACGTTGAACCAACTCACTCAATGGGCAGTCATGTGTGTGCCAACCAGGAATCAACTTGGTTTTAGCTGTCCCAATACATAGTTGCTGACTGGTCCAGTAGCTATTTTCCCGAGGGGGTGATTGGAAATCAAAGAGTCTTAGGTTGGCGAGATGGAGCCATGGGTAAGTAGGGGGTAGGCTTGGGTGGGGGACGTTGTGATGATCATATGGTGTGGTGGCAGCCTGGATTGTATAAATGTGCGGTCAGGTGGAATCCTGCCACTCCTCCTCACTCCACAGTTCGGTAAATACATTAGAAAAACGTACCTTTTTGATTGTAATCTAGTTTCGCTGAGTGCCGGCAGTATCAGCTGTCACAGGACAAACCAATCTTACAGCGGGAGCCTTGCATTTGCATTCCTTTGTGGTTAATACCTGTTTCAGGCAAGGACCCTGCAGGACAATGCTATTTCCTTCACCTATATGGGTTCTTACTGGAAATCTGCACACACGTCCTGTCATATTGGGGCTTAGTAGACAAGTCAATATCCAAAGAATGGATACTGCATGGCTGAATCTACAGGCCCAGAATTTGAAGCAAAAATGTGTTTTGTTACAGGTAATATTGGTAGATGTGCAGTGCTGCTTTGTGTTTGGGTGTAAATCAGAGGGTCCCACATGTACAGCCTGTTTTATTCAGTCACCCTCATATTCAATCTCTTTGCCAGTACAAATCTACAAGCCCTCAGGGGTTGGACTGATGCCAGAAGAACAGTTTCAAAATGCACATGATATCTTGGCTCCAGTTGTTATTTCAGAGCCAATGCAGCTGCGACTTTGCAATCTTCCCTTGCATGTTATCCCTTCTTGCATTCCTCCAAACAGCTTTCAGCATTAGCATGTTTACGACAGTTTCTTCATAGTTTCCAAGGTCCAGCCAGGCAGTTGTCCTTAGCTCTCTGAAAATACAGCAAGTCACTTTCACTCAGACTGGCACAACAATCAAATCAAGGATAAACTTTGGCCAGAATTGTTTCACAGATGGAGAGCCTCTCCCTCTTTGGGAACATGATGGCAGAAGCCCGGACCAGGAAATACTGCTCTGACCCCCGGCCTCCACAACTTTCACAGATGGGGGAATGGAGGCGGGTTTCAATTCATAAATTCATGGTTCACAGAGGCAGCTACATGTGTTATGTCATAATAATAATCTTTATTAGTGTCACAGGTAGGTTTACATTAACGCTGCAATGAAGTTACCGTGAAAATCCCCGAGGCGCCACACTCTGGCGTCTGTTCTGGTTTACTGAGGGAGAATTCAGAATGTCCAATTCACTTAACACACGTCTTTCAGGACTTGTGGAGGAAACTGGAACACCCAGAGGAAACCCATGTAGACACGGGAGAACGTGCAGCCTCCGCACAGGCAGTGATCCAAGCGGGAATCAAACCCGGGTCCCTGGCGCTGTGAAGAAACAGTGCTAACCACTGTGAGACTGTGCTGCCCACAACCGTGCTGTTGAAGTGTGCTTACCTCAGTCAGATCTGATTTTGGGCAGTGAGATATCCAAAACAGGACTTGTGCACTTTAGGCCTGGTAGGAGAAGATCTAAAGCTGCCGTTATTCTTGGAAAGATAGGGTACCCAATTAAATATGGTGCCTAGACAGCTTTTGGAGAGGTCAGGTACCCTTAAGGAGAAGGCATTTGGCCTTTGGATTATTAAAGGTGGGGTGAGGGGGTGTGAGGCCTGGAGGGCTGTTTTTGTTTTATTAATTTTTTTCAAATATTTGACATAGTTTCTGAGCACCAAGCCACCCCTTCCGCCCAATCTGCCTCCACATTGGGCAATCTCTGAACTCTCTCTGATGTTGCCTGCCATGGCTCCCATTTTAACTCTCCACCCCCACCAATAATATGAACCTCTGGCGCACTTTGCCGGGGTTTTGCTTGCAGAGGTGGGAATTGGCGCTCCCAGGCCTCGGTAGCATTTGACAACAATCCAGATGCTTTCAACCAAATTGTGCTCTTTTAAGAAGCAATCCAAGGTTAAGAAACATTTGACTGCTTCTTAAGATTAGCATTTAAGGTCGGTGTTGTCATGAGAATGTCGCTTTAAGAAATGTTTGGCTGCTCATGTTACTGCAGTGATGTCAGAGTGTGGGTGGAGCTGAACTCTGGCTCTGCTTTTTAGTTTCACTTTGAGAAAAGCGTGGGTGTGTCTCTGTCTTTTTGGTTTCATTTTTCAGTGTGTTGCAGCTGAAGTCAACCGAAGCAGCTGTACTGTTGATCTCTCTGCCATGAAGGACTATCTCTTGATCATTTGGTGAATTCAGAAATGTAAACGTTTTCAGTACTGAATATAAACCCTGATGTGTTTCTGTTTAAAGGGTGTTAAGTCTTTTGAATGTTAAAAGGACAGCTTAAAGGGTTACTTAGTGTTGTATTCTTTGGGGGTTATCTTTGAATTAATGGTTGCTACGATATTCACTGTTTGTTTTAAAAAGGTTAACTTGAGTTCACAGAATAAACATCGTTTTGCTTTAAAAAATAACTTTTCCATTTCTGTTGTACCATACCTGTAGAGTGGGCCGTGTGTTCCCCATACCACAATCTATTAAAAGTTGTGGGTCAGGTGAACTCCATGATAAACTTTGGGATTCTCTAAACCCTGGCCCATAACAGTGTTGAAACGTCCTAAAATTCTGTCCTCCCCGTCAAGTGAATGTGAATGGTTAAACAAACTATTATTTTGATCACACTTTGAATCTCACTCACCGTGGTTAGGTCCAAGCGTTGTTACAAGATGCTCAAGTCACGTGTAACATCTGCACAATGGTTGGGATATTCATCCTTGTGCCAGGTAGTGGGAATCATGTAATTCCTGTCTAAGACTGCCCACCTCTGTAGAAAATGCCTGCAAAGGCAGGATCTTCATTGCAGGGATGTACGTGTGGGCTGGCATCAGGCCAGCTGACCCAGGAACAGCCTCAGGGGCTGTTGAGTGCCAGGGTGGGCCATTTAAAAGACTTGCCTCGGTGTTGTGGGACATTGTCCCAGTTATAATAAAAGCATTAAGGCTCTCCAGTCCTCACAACCCACTTCACCACAAAGCACTGCTCACATCCCATCCATGTCCCCATATTCCCCCCAACCACACCTTTAATGCCTCATGCCAGCTATGGCACTTCCCAGCACATTGACCCATTGTACGCTTTGTAGAACCAATTAATCTTATCGTGTACAGTCAAAAATATTTTTAAAAGACTTTGCAAGTAAGTCATTTATTCTTAATTTTCCCCCATGGTGAGAAAAAGTAATTTCACTGCAAACTAATAAAAGAGACAGTCATTCAGACACTTAAGTACCAAGAAAAATACCCACAAACAATTGAAACCACTTAACTTATATAAACAAACATTACAAAATTGACAGCAGGAATCAGGGAACCTGAGTTGTCAATCAAACAATGTTTCGACTGAGGTGCAGGTATTTTTTCTAATGGATGCCTGGGCTCTCAACCAAGCTCATTCTCGGGTGTCACAGAGCTAGGAGTGGGGGCATGAGGAGGAACTTTATCTTTTAATAGGTCCTTCTCATGCTGGCTAGAGTTCATGACTTCTCTGAAGGGCTGTGAATCACAACCACTTAAAAATCTGGCCTGACTCTTTGGAAATTGCACAGCAGTAGGTATTGCATATATCTGCAACGGAGCTGGCCAGATCAATGCGGACTTCTGACAGGAATCCGTCTGTACCTGTTAAAGGTACTCCAGAAAATCAGACAGCCCGGGAACGGTGGTGAGAATCCTGGAATTAGGATCCCTCCGCCCTTTTTAAAGGGCTCTGCCGCCATCCCAACTTGGTGAAGGTCCAGGCCAGAGTTGTTCAAACGCTACAAATGAGAAATTTAAAAATGTGATGTTCTTTAAAAATCCATGCAAGCGCAGAGTGCGGAAAAATGGGGGGTGGCGGAAATGTTCCAGGAAAATGACGACGAGTTAGCATACATGCAGGGAGTTAAATCCTCTGACTATAACAATGGATTAGGATCCCAATATCTACCCATCCTCCTCTGCGTTTTACCGGGATGGGACTGAAGCGAGGAGGGCACCACTTTGTATCCGTTGGCTGAATTATGAATCTTATAAAGCAAATTAATACTGCTTTAACTTAAATTCAGGATTTTCCAGACATGGCACTTGTTTCCCAATCTGCCTACAACTCAAAAGGATCACTGAGACTAGTGAAGAGTGAGGAGAGTTTTTCTGTGAAACTGACAAGCTAGGAAGGTATTGAGTGCTTACACTGAAGAGCTCCAACCATGGCCAAGTAAGAGGCTGCTGTTCAAACCACTTATCTCTGAGAATCTTTTCACTGCTTGACAGGTGATTGCCAACTTCTTAGAAGGCATTTCCCCTGTTCAACGCATCGCTCATCTTCAGCTGCACTTCCCCAGTGCCAGGTACGGCAAGGGAGCGCTTATGTAGCTCCAGTTTGCATCTCTGATGACAGGAGAAGCAACACTACTGTCAACGGAACCACCGGGAACAAGAGAAACAATAGCTGCAAGAAATAGCTTCCTTCTCCTCAGCCACATGCCTTGCCACAGAGCAGAGAGGGCGGGACGCCGAGATCTAGCTGTAAGGAGGTGAGATCAAACCATGGCCGACAGAACAGGGGATCAAATCTCTCGATCTGTCCGAGCACCAGTGTCTCAGGAGGCTCAGACTCTCATGGCAGGTCGCTACTGATAACCACAGCCTCCTGAAACAAGACTTACTTCCCAATGGACGAGGTGGGCAAGCATTGCTAATGGCCAATAAGGTGCCCGTCACTGGAGGCCCGTGCCCCTGAATCTCTGCCCCATTGCTGAGTTCTGTGCTCTCTTCCACTGCAAGGAGGGAAAGCAGCAGAGAGATGTGATTGCTTGTGTGGGGTGGAAAGATGAACAGCATTTGAGGGGGGCCATGGGCGTGACAGAGCAAAAGGATGAAGGCAAGTGTGAGAATTGGCTGTTCAAATGGGAATGTGAGGAGATGCCTGGAGAGAGAGGAATGAGTGGAGCTTCGAGCAATGTTGACCTGTGGTATTTTATGCAGAAGAATGTTGTTAATGTCAGAATGCAAGGCTTTGCACCTGAAAGTGTTACTTTGTCAAGTGTGAAAGATCACGGGCGGGATTCCCCGACCTCCCGCCGGGTCGGAGAATCGCATCGCGCGACGCCGGGTCGCCGTTCTTTGATGTGTGCCAAAACGGGCACGCGCGCATGGCGCCCGGCCGCACAGAGAATCGCAGAAAACGGCCGTAGCGGCGTTTCTCTGAGGGATCAGCGATTCTTCAGGCCGGATGAGCCAAAGTCCCGCCGGCATGACTTGATGTCATGTCAGCGCGGTTCTAACAAGCTATAAAACAGCGTCAACCAGTCGTGATGGCTGACGCTGCGGGAGGAGGTGGGTGACAGCGTGGGGAGGCCTCCAGGGTGGGGGGGGTGCGTGGTTGACGGTGTTGGGGACCCCGGGAGGGGGAGCAACACGGCCGTGTCTGCGGGCGGTGTGGGGGAGGCTTCCAGGGGTGGGGGGGTGGTCCCACACATCCGCTGCTGGGGGTGGGGGGGTGGTCCCACACATCCGCTGCTGGGGGTGGGGGGGGTGGTCCCACACATCCGCTGTCGGGGCTGGTCTCACACATCCACTGCTGGGGGTGGGGTGATCCCACACATCCGCTGGCGGGGGTGGGGGGTGGTCCCACACATCCGCTGCCAGGGATGGGGGTGGTGAAGGAACGGTGGGGGCGACAAAGGCTGTGGGCGGCCATGGCCCACCATGTCAGGGCGGATCCAATGGCCAGACGCCATGACGGCAGACACGCAGTTGTCCACCCAACCGTTTGCTGTCGCGGCGCAGGCAGCCCGACCATCCTGGTGTATGCCAGACCCCCCCACCTGCCCACCAAACTGGCAGCACCCGCCAGCGGGTAGGTCCAGGGCAGCACACATGGCACCCATTCGGTGAGGGCAGCGCCACCAGAAGGTGGCCCTCGCAGAGGGGACGGCAGACAGGTGTCAGGGCACCCAGGGGGCAGGGGTGGGGCGCGTGCTGGCAACCGCGCTGGCCATGGAGCCCATGGCACCTGGTTGTGGAGGGGGGTATACCAATGCTGAAACCCTGCCTATTCTCACCCCCTACAGATCGTACAATGTTTAGCCATCTTCCAGTATTGTTGGCCGCCGTGGCGGGGGCTGCTGCCCTGCATGAGGCGCAGTGGGAGCCTGAGGACGGGCGCGACAGGGAAGTGGCGGAGCCTGTTGTAGAGCAGCGGCTGCAGTGGGGCACGTGCAAGGCGCCCAGGTGGCAGTGCTGCATGCGCGAGAGGCGTAGGAGGAGCACCACGCCGTGCGGGAGCCACAGTACGAGGATACCGAGGAGGAGGAGGAGGGTGTGCCACGGCCACGGAGGCGTCCGATGCGACAACGTGTGTACCAGCCCCGCAGGTCCTTCGAGGACCTCCCAGGCAGAGTATGCAGGAGGAGACTTCGGATGATCCGGGAAACCACATCTGCCACCTGATGGCATACTTGGCACCACGTGGGACCGTGGGTGGACATGCCCTCCTGGTGGCCGTCAAGGTGACAATCACCCTCAACTTCTTCGTAATGGGGTCGTTCCAGTCGCCAAGTGGGGACCTGTCTGGCATCTCCCAGCCATCGGTGCACAAGTGCATCCGGGCCGTCACCGACGCCCTGTCCGACATCGCGGACTGGTACATACAGTTCCCTGTGGACCGCGCCCACCAGGATACCTGCACAGCGGGGTTTGCCACTGTTGCTCGAATACCCATGGTGCAGGGGGCGATCGATGGAGTGCACATCGCCATGCGGCCCACCTCGCATGAAAGGGCCATGTGCTTGAACGGGAAGGGTACGTACTCAATGAACGTGCAGGTGGTCTGTGACTGTGACTGCACGCCTGCACCAGGTACCCTGGCAGTGTGCATGACTCCTTTATACAGTCCCAATCGTTCATCCCCGCCATGTTCGAGGGACACCCCCCCCCCCCATCTCCCCATCCCCCACCCCAGCTACGGGGCTGGTTGCTGGGCGACAGGGGTTATCCGTTGCGTTCGTGGCCTATACGGAGGCCACAGACCGACGCGGAGCGCCGTTATAGTGATGCCCATGCAGCGACCAGGGGTGTGGGCGAGAGGTGCTTTGGGCTGTTGACGATGCGCTTCAGGTGCCTGGACCGCTCTGGAGGGGCCCTCCAGTACCCATCGGAGAGAGTCGGCCGCAACGTCGTTGTCTGCTGCATACAGCACAACATAGCCCAGCAGAGGGGCGATGTGCTGGAGGAGGAGGACGACGATCAGGATGAAGGGTACGCCACTCCTGATGAAGGGGATGGCCAGGGGGGAGCTGATGCACGGGACATGGTGGATGGACAGCAACAGGAGGCTGCCCAGCGCCACCGGCTGGGCCAGCACGCACGGGTGTCGCTGGTAGCTGCACGTTTCAGCGACCACGGTGGGGATCAGTAGTGATGGGCATGGGCACAGGCAGCAGAGTTCGGCACCTCTCCCACCATCGACCACCCTCACCTCCCCCACCACCACATAACCCGCATGCATACCACCCCTCCATGACACACTCACCTGCGGCACAACGGAATGGGGGCATAAGGTTGATGGTGTAAGCAAGTCATGGAGGATGACGACAGCCTGCTCTGCGATGGGTTCTGAGCCATACATCGTTCGACAATATCTGACTCATGGCCACATCAAGATCCTCCACCTGGGTGGACCCTGCACGCGGCCCAGATACTGCATCTCATTGCCCAGTCGTATGGCTGGGAGCGGGTTGGCGTGGGAGAACCGTTGGCGAGGGGGGGCGGGGGGGGGGGGCGAGGGGTGCACAAGCCGCACGTCATACGCACCGGAGCTCAACCTCTATCGCAGCACCCCTCACACACACTGGGACACAGTCCCCGCCCCACCCCCACACACATCGGACAGAGTACAGAGGCAGCTCACTTAGGTGTGGAATGTGTTTAATAACAGACGTCCTGTACATGTGCCCGAGCTCCTTTAACTATTCTGTGCCCTGCAGCCGTGTCAACTCACTCATCCGTGTCTACCTTTCTGGCCTTACGGGCCCTATGACTACGTCTTGGTGTTCCCCCAGATGGTACAGCAGAACTGAGGTGGACTTCAGCGATTCCTGCCCTGTGACGAGGGTCCCCTTTTTAAAAAAAATTTAGAGTACCAAATTCATTTTTTCCAATTAAGGGGCAATTTAGCGTGGCCAATCCACCTACCCTGCACAGTTTTGGGTTGTGGGGGCGAAACCCACGCAAACACGTGGAGAATGTGCAAACTCCGCATGGACAGTGACCCAGAGCCGGGATTCGAACCTGGGACCTCGGCGCCGTGAGGCAGCAGGGCTAACCTACTGCACCGCCGTGCTGCCCTTGATGAGGGTCCCCTTTTGCGGCCGTTGCCTGGGGTGGCCCGGCCTGGATGGGCAATTGGGTCTGGGCGTTCGCAGCCACGGAGCTCAGGGAGCTCGCCTTCCCTGTCTGGCTCTGTACAATGCCGTCCATCACCCGGGCAATGGCGCTGATGCTCTCAGCGATGACCTGCTGAGACCGGGCCAGGTTGTTGAACGCCTCTGCGATGTTCAGCTGGCCCTGGCTCATGGCTGCCCTGTCCTGGGCCACAGAGGCCGCATGCACAGATAGCCCCAGGCCTGTCAAACTCAGTCCTATGCCTGACACCGTCGCCACCAGTGTCTCCACCGAGGACGCCACCGGTGCGGTGCTGGCCTATGTGGCACTCATGACCGGCACTACTTCCTGCTCATGGATGCAGACGCACTCCTGCACTTGCGTCTGCAGATGCTGGAAATCAGCCGTCACCTTCTCACGCCCCTAGGTCCCTGACTGCATCGGGTCTATGAGTGGGCAGGGGAACTCCAGGAACCCGGGACCCATCCGGGCGGCCGGTGTTTGCCGGGGCTCGGCTGCCCTCCCACCGTCCGACCCCTCGGCTGCTCCTACCTCCACCTGCTGTGTGGTGCGCACCAGTTAGTGTCCCAGAAGCCTCACCACTAAAATGGCCAACCGAGGTGAGAGTGGCAGAGCGTGCAGGGGACAGCTGTGACGCAATCTCAGTGTCTTCATCGGACCTGTGGTCGGGGGTCCCCTGGGGTGCCATGTCCCGTCTATCCGTCCGCTCCGTGGTGGTGTTGTGTTGTGTTCTTTCATGTCTGCCTGTCCCCTGTGTGCTAGTGTCCTGTGTCGTCGTTGTCGTGTTAAGCACACTGAGATAACACGGGCTGCAACTGGATGCAGCTTTAACTGAAAGATACTCCAGACCTTGAAGTTAGTTCAATCTGATTTATTGAACCAGTAGCACAGTTAGCACAGTTCTCTGTGAGTTCGACTCCCTGCTAACCTAGTGTGATTAATCTATCTGACTGAACCAGACTAGCTCTTAGCCACGTGCTGTAGGTGTTATGTGATTATATACACCCTGACACACTTTGTAGATGTCCCCAGTGGAAAGAGGTGGAGTGTGAGTGCCTCGTGCCTTTTATAGTGGGAAACCACCCCCAAGTGTTCTGCCTGCTGATTGGTTATGTCCTGTTCTCTGTGTTCATTAGCTGCCTGTCTGTATCTCATTATGTGCATGTCTGCATATCATGACAGTCGTGTCGTGCCTGTCTGTCCCATGTGTGCTAATGTGCTGTGTCGTCGTGTCGTGCTGTCTGTCCCGTGCGTGCTAATGTGCTGTGTCGTCGTGTCGTGCTGTCTGTCCCGTGTGTGCTAATGTGCTGTGTCGTCGTGTCGTGCTGTCTGTCCCGTGTGTGCTAATGTGCTGTGTCGTTGTGTCGTGCCTGTCTGTCCCGTGTGTGCTAATGTGCTGTGTCGTCGTGTCGTGCTGTCTGTCCCGTGTGTGCTAATGTGCTGTGTCGTCGTGTCATGCTGTCTGTCCCGTGCGTGCTAATGTGCTGTGTCGTTGTGTCGTGCCTGTCTGTCCCGTGTGTGCTAATGTGCTGTGTCGTCGTGTCGTGCTGTCTGTCCCGTGTGTGCTAATGTGCTGTGTCGTCGTGTCATGCTGTCTGTCCCGTGTGTGCTAATGTGCTGTGTCGTTGTGTCGTGCCTGTCTGTACCGTGTGTGCTAATGTGCTGTGTCGTCGTGTCGTGCTGTCTGTCCCGTGTATGCTAATGTGCTGTGTCGTCGTGTCGTGCCTGTCTGTCCCGTGTGTGCTAATGTGCTGTGTCGTCATGTCGTGCTGTCTGTCCCGTGTGTGCTAATGTGCTGTGTTGTCGTGTCGTGCTGTCTGTCCCGTGTATGCTAATGTGCTGTGTCGTCGTGTCGTGCCTGTCTGTCCCGTGTGTGCTAATGTGCTGTGTCGTCGTGTCGTGCTGTATGTCCCGTGTGTGCTGGTGTCCTGTGTCGTCGTGTCGTGCTGTCTGTCCCGTGTGTGCTAATGTGCTGTGTCGTTGTGTCGTGCCTGTCTGTACCGTGTGTGCTAATGTGCTGTGTCGTCGTGTCGTGCTGTATGTCCCGTGTGTGCTGGTGTCCTGTGTCGCCGTGTCGTGCTGTCTGTCCCGTGTGTGCTAATGTGCTGTGTCGTCGTGTCGTGCCTGTCTGTCCCGTGTGTGCTGGTGTCCTGTGTCGTCACTGGACTGGGCCAGAGGGCTGTTGTTGGAGCTGCCCTCCCCGTCGCTGCTAGAGTTCCTGTGGGCGGGCCGCCCAGGCGCTGGCTGGGGGCGGTATAAGCCTGATGCACCCGGTTGATCTGCGTCGGCTGGCTGTCCAGGTGCTGGATGCGGGCGGTGTCTGCCAGGTGCTCCGGGTCGGTCACCGCGCGGCCCTGCAACACAATACACCATCATGGTTAGTCAGGTGGAGGGGGTGTGGTTCACGGTACGGGGTGAGGGGGGAGTGCTGAGGGGAAAGGGCTGAAGGGAGAGTGCTGAGGGGAAAGGGTTGAGGGGAGAGGGCTGAGGGGAGAGTGCTGAGGGGAGAGTGCTGAGGGGAGAGTGCTGAGGGGAAAGGGCTGAAGGGAGAGTGCTGAGGGGAAAGGGTTGAGGGGAGAGGGCTGAGGGGAGAGTGCTGAGGGGAGAGTGCTGAGGGGAGAGGGCTGAGGGGAAAGGGCTGAAGGGAGAGTGCTGAGGGGAAAGGGTTGAGGGGAGAGGGCTGAGGGGAGAGTGCTGAGGGGAGAGTGCTGAGGGGAGAGGGCTGAGGGGAAAGGGCTGAAGGGAGAGTGCTGAGGGGAGAGGGCTGAGGGGAGAGTGCTGAGGGGAGAGTGCTGAGGGGAAAGGACTGAGGGGGAGGGCTGAGGGGAAAGGGTTGAGGGGAGAGGGCTGAGGGGAGAGTGCTGAGGGGAGAGTGCTGAGGCGAGAGTGCTGAGGGGGAAGGGTTGAGGGGAGAGTGCTGAGGGGAGAGGGCTGAGGGGAGAGTGCTGAGGGGAGAGTGCTGAGGGGAGAGTGCTGAGGGGAAAGGACTGAGGGGGAGGGCTGAGGGGAAAGGGTTGAGGGGAGAGTGCTGAGGGGAAAGGGCTGAGGGGGAGGGCTGAGGGGAAAAGGGCCAGGCAGAGGAGGATCTCACTTGGTGGCGCCCCCCCGATCTCGGCATGGGCAATCTCCCAGTCCTCGGGTGCACCAGCTTTGTCCAGTGCCTTCTGCTCATGCATGGTGAGGTGACGCAGATCAGGTTCAACCCCTCCAGTTCGGGCTCGCTCCTGTTGGTTATGAGCGCTCTTTTCCTGGGGGTGGGGGGTGGAAAATAACAGCAATGTTAGGCGGTCCGATGCATGCAGTTGGATCTATGTTGGCGTGGGTGCACAGGGCACAAGGCAAACACGGCTTGTATGGGTTGCTGCAGCTATGTGGGTCACGGCTGTGGTTGTACCATCCCCCTGGGGAGGGGGTGTGTGTCACACATGTGGGGACTTGGGGGGTTGGTGCCATGGGCACATTGCTGGGTGCTCACCCTGGTTGCCCTTAGTAGGGCGTTGAGCTTTTTGCGACACTGCTCGCCAGTCCTGGGTGTCACCACGATGGCACTGACGGCCGTGCCTACCTCCCTCCACAGACGCCGGGCCACGTTGGCTGGCACCCTCCGGCCGGGTCCAGGGTACAGACGCCCTCTCCTTTCCTCGAGGGCGTCCAGGAGCACCTCCAGGTCGTTGAACCGGGGAGCTGCTTGGCGTGGCGCCATGTTGCTCCATCGGCGGTCTGTGCGCTCGCGTTGCCTTAAGTGCGCTGCGGAACCGGATCGATTGCGTGGCACCGGGTCTCCGACGCTGCAATGAGGCCACGTCCCGTGCTTCCCGCCGCGCACCTGCTAGCCCCCTTGTACACCGGAGAATGGGGTCTTGGAACGGGCGCTGACCACGGAGTGAAACACTCCCGTCTTGACGCTGGCGTCGACACTCTGCCGTCAGAGCAGAGAATCGCACCCCGCACTCCTGCTACTCTCTACCTGCTTAGCAGTCCATCAGCTCCCGAACAGGACATTCAGATAGGAATGAGAGACCTGACAAATAGCCTCTGCGGGTTTCCTCACCATCGTGGTGCTTGCTGCAGCCTGAAAATTACAAATGCCGGTGAACTTTTGTTCCCTTTCATTACAAACCTTTGACAGAATGGGCTCAACATCTCGCCCACCTTCCCTGACTGGTTGGGGAAATCCAAGGTGGGATGCTCATGCTGTGCTCACAGACAGAGCTAACAGGAACTAATTCCACAAATTCTCACCCATGACTTTTGCCCCTCGATGCCATCCGATGTTCCAGGCAACATCCTGCCATTTATAATCCCCCAACTACCCCCTATCGATGTCAGTGTGAGGTCGCAGTCAGTCTTTCATTATTATAGGTTTTTAAATAATCCAAAGAGATTTGCTGTTCTCAGTGCCTCTCAGTCTTAGGGGGGAAAGTAGCACATATTTACAGTTGTTAATCACTCTAAATAGGACTGCAAATCGGGTTCTGGAGGCATGCACCAACTTCCAACGTGACGGATAGCAATATGTCCATGCCAATCTAATGAGAACCATGAAGACATCTTTGCTTCAGTGAGTGGTTGTATCTAAAATCTACCAACTGTTTCAGCCACAGTAACGACGTCAAAGAAGGGAAATGACCTGCATTGGCTTTCAAGGTGATTGTGGCTCGTAATTAATATTAATCTAGTTTCCTCAGGCTGCTGCGAGAGATGGAAGCAACATCTTGCAGTTCGCAGTTTGGTGCTGCATGACGGAGGCCAGCGAGACTCCCTGTGCAAAGAGAGATCGGACGAGAATCAACAAAATGGGAACAAAGTCCCATAAGGAGTGCAGTTAGCCGCGAGACACATGGGTACATAGTGCCACTCTCGTTAAATAAGAGGCCTCAGCGGGGAATGCATGGCCGAGGCCACACATAGCTTCGTTTTCTACACTGAGGAGCTCTGATCGCTCCGACGCGACCCCTGTCCCCCCCCCCCCCCCCAAGCCCCAGTGCACTATGGGAGAGTCCCTGCCCCCCCCTCCCCCGTACCCTCCACCAACACCCATGCAGGGCACCTCTGGCCTGATCGCCAGCACACAAAAAATGCCAGCTTAGCACCTTGGCATTGCCAACCTGGCACACTGGCAGTGCTCCTGCCAGCTGTCAGTCCCACCTGGGAACCTTGGCAATGCCAGGTTGGCACCCAGGTAGTACTGTCATCTGGCAAGGGAAATACCAGGTTGGCAATGCCAAGGTGCCCAGGGACTCTCTCATAGTACTTTGGGGCTTTGGGAGTGTCACTTCAGGCCTCCAGAGATTGAGAATGGCGTCCCTGTCCCTCACTACTCTGAGGAGTTCCGGCGAGCGGAGTTCCTCGGTGTAGAAAACGGGGCTATGTGTGGCCTCAGCCTGCGTGGGCCGTGAAACACTCAGCTAAAAGGTGCTCGCTATGGGACTTTGTTCCCATTTAGTTAAATCCAACCCTCAGTTTTATTTGATTAATGTTGCTCATCAGGATGCAAACAAAGGAAAAAACCAGAACCTTACAATAAAAGCCGAGCCTTGTGAAACACTATTGCCAAAAAATCACCCCCTTGACTTACAAGATCAGACAGCACTCCTTTACCCATTATCCATCCTGTGTCTAATTCTGACTAAGCATTATTTCTCCCTCGCCCTCAATTGTCCCAATTTCATTGTTAACTCGAGGGAACCCAATCCTGAAGTTTGCTATTCCAAATTTTATGGACCTCTTTAAATTAATTTAATTTCCATCCCTCTGATAAGTATCAGTGCGTTTAACTCTGTTCTGATTGTTTCATTAAGAAGTCTATGGAGCATCATGAGCATGTGTCAGTGCTTTGATTAAAAAGATCAAATCAGTATATGTTCCCACTCTGCTTAACCACATTAACTGTTCCCTGTAGTGATGTTGTCAATGTAACTGACCACTTCTGAGAAGCATTATTCAGTGTATATTTGTCACTCTTTACACATACTAGTAGCTTCATACCCAACATGTAGGTAAGAATACTCCAGCCTTTCGCTGGCAGTGAGATTCACTGCTCCCGCTACCAGCACAATCCCGCCCGTGAGTTTCCTGGCTGTGTGGGATGGCCACAATGGGAAATCCCATCAACAAATGGCAGGAGCGGAGAATCCCGCTACTTGTGAATGGTGCGGCCAAGTTCTCTGTCCTCACTAGCAGAGGTAGCGGAGCAGACTTGCAACAGAGAATCCCACCCATTAGAATTGCACATGGAGTGGTACCCCGAGATTATATTACATGTGACATCAAGTCCAATCCATCGCTGCATTTCTAAGTCATCTTATCAACCCAGGAGGGGGAAATCTGGAGGTGTTTGTTTATTCCCCACCCCACTACACCTCTTGCATGTTCATGAACAGGCTGTAACATCCACTTTGTTTTCAGCACAGAGACACTGGGATGCAATCATCTCCAGCAGAACGCTGTTAATTAACTGTTCTTTCATTTCACTAGGTCATGCATTGATTCCACATTAATATCCCATTGTGATTAAACCTACCTGATCTATGCTCCTGAAGAATGCATTCACGCATCTATGTTTTTTCCCCTGACCTTTGTTTTAGATTATTACAAAATAAATCAATAATAGCCATGATCATCTGGGGCACTGACTTCAGACCCGATTGCGAGTGAGGTTCTCCTGTTTATATCTCATTCCCTCTGCCACTTACTCTTGCCCTATTAGCATGCCCCAATATACAATCCAACCATCTCATTCTTGAGCCCCGGAGGAAACTTAACATCCAATAATCTAAAAATGACTACCCTTTAAAACATTCAAAGTTCCCAGTTTGGTTCAGTTTAGGTGGCACTGTAACACAGTGGTTAGCACTGTTGCTTCACAGCACCAGGGATCCAGGTTTGATTCCCGGCTTGGGTCACTGTCTGTGCGGGGTCTGCACGTTCTCCCCATGCCTGCATCGGTTTCCTCCAGGTGCTCCAGTTTCCTCTCACAAGTCCCAGAATACGTGCTTATTAGGTGAATTGGACATTCTATATTCTCCCTCAGTGTATCCGAACAGGTGCCATAGTGTGGAGACAAAGGAAGTTTTCCTAGTAACTTCATTGCAGTGTTAATGTAAGCCTACCTGTGACACTAATAAATATTATTATTATTTGTTTATTAACTTCTTCTCATGTCTTCAAATCCAATCGTAAATTCTTCAGACTATTGGAGTTCCTCCTTGTACCATTACCTCGCCAGCAAAGGATGCGCCATAACTCGATGGGTCTACCTTCGCACTGACACAGTTCCAGAAACAAAAAATCTATCGTGACCTTGCTGGAAGGCTCTGAAATTGATCAATCTGCGTAGCGTGCAAATTTAGCACATTTCTGACAATCACTTAAAATCACTCTAATACAGCATTGACGTCATTGTGACTTGGCAAACTGAAGTAAGGACTTCGCTATTTCTTGGAAAATCCTTGTGGGTTTGATCCAGTAACAATAGCAGCAGATTCAGACTGTGCGTCTATTGAAAAGAAATCGTGATTTGAAAAATCCAGCGTGGGGTGTGGTTGGAGTTAAGAAATGTCACATACCTCCTGCCTACAATATTGAGAGCACAGTGGGATGTTTATGAGTTCTAAAATCTAGGCCAATATCTATAGAAAATCATTTGTACTTTGAATTTCTTTGTGATTATCATAATGTGATTCATTCCAGACTCCTTTATTTGTTTGGAGAATTCATTATCTACCTGCTCTCCATGAATTACTTGTCGGTCATTACCAGTGATTACATTGTTGATCTTATCATTAGTAATTTCCGCACTGCATCTGAACTCTGTCCAACTTGCTACCACTTTCAAAAGTCATGCTTCAAAAGTCATTCCAGAATATATCTTCATGAAGTATTTCATTCGTTGTCCATCTATGTTCCCACCCACATTTCTGCTGCTAATTTCTTTAGTTGTGTGGACACTTAATTCCAGCAGCGTATTTCTAATACTAGTGCTAAAATATGTGAGCTTATTTTGCACTTTCGCATTCAACTTTAAGGACTGAAATTGGCTGACATCAGCATAACGAAACCGGCTCCATTTGGCAGTCAGTGTTTTACAGAGCCAGTTTTTATTTTCCATTGACTTGGAAAATATTGGAAAGATTTTTAAATTTAAAACCAAGTGAAGGCAATGGTGAGTTGAACCCATTTCATGCTGTTGGCGTCGGCTAATTTCAACCCAAATCTTTGATCACGCTTGGGTTTCTCTCGTAGCCGGAACAATGTCACTCCCATCTACGTTTTGACCATTATGTCATTTGTGGGGCGAGATTCTCCGACCCCCCGCCGGGTCGGAGAATCGCCAGGGGCTGGCGTGAATCCCGCCCCCACTGGTTGCCGAATTCTCCGGCACCGGAGATTCAGCGGGGCGGGAATCGCGCCGCGCCGGTTGGCGGGCCCCCCCCACCACGCGATTCTCCGGCCTGGATGGGCTGAAGTCCCGCTGCTAGAATGCCTGTCCTGCCGGCGTGGATTAAAGCACTTCTCTTACCGGCGGGACAAGGCGGCGCGGGCGGGCTCCGGGGTCCTGGGGGGGGCGCGGGGCAATCTGGCCCCGGGGGGTGCCCCCACGGTGGCCTGGCCCGCGATCGGGGCCCACCGATCCGCGGGCGGGCCTGTGCCGTGGGGGCACTCTTTCCCTTCCGCCTCCGCCACGGTCTCCACCATGGCGGAGGCGGAAGAGACTCTCTCCACAGCGCATGCGCGGGGATGCCATGAGCGGCCGCTATCGCTCCCCCGCATGCGCCACCCGGAGATGTCATTTCCGCCCCAGTTGGCGGGGCACCAAAGGCCTTTTCCGCCAGCTGGCGGGGCGGAAATTAGTCCGGCGCGGGCCTAGCCCTTCAAGGTTAGGGCTCGGCCCCCCAAGATGCGGAGGAATCCGCATCTTTGGGGCGGCGCGATGCCCGACTGATTTGCGCCGTTTTTGGTGCCGGTCGGCAGACATCGCGCCGATACCAGAGAATTGCGCCCGTGATTACCAAAGTCTTGGTCCAGGAAATTCCTCATAGTTGCTCCCACTCAATAGAAATAAACATTGCAAGAGATGTAAACCAGGCTCTTAAATCACAGTCACGTCTCACATTATTGCACAAAGTCAAAATCACACCACTCATTTTCTGCCCTTCACAAAGTGAAGAAATGTAATGATGCTTACAGTAGTTTAGGAAAAGTTTAATGTCAACAGTTAGAACCCAGCTAAAATAATTCTGGAAATTGTAATAATTGCTATCATAAATTATACAACCCTGAAGCAATCCCCTGTGCTTTAAAAATACATTATCGGGCAGCACGGTAGTGCAGTGGACAGCACTGCTGCTTCATGGCCCCGAGGTCCCAGGTTCGATTCTGGCTCTGGGTCACTGTCCGTGTGGAGTTTGCAGATTCTCCCCGTGTCTGTGTGGGTTTCGTCCCCACAAACCAAAGATGTACAGGGTAGGTGGATTGGCCACGCTAAATTGCCCCTTAATTGGAAAAAATGAATTGGATACTCTAAATTTATATTTAAAAAATGACATTTTCTTTTGAAAAGCACTGCCTATTGAATAACATGAAAAATATGAAATTCCAGAATATGATTAGCAGCAAAGAAATTACATCATAGTTATAATTACTTTTCTTCAAGATGTGATGAGACATGTTGTAATTGACAAACAATTTGAAGAACTGAACAAATCTTAAATTTCAATTACCTGTAAAAATGAGGGTCAAAGAAATAGTTCTAATGGACAGTTCAAATCCTCCAGCTATTGTCTGGTTTCTCCAGTGTGGACTGTAAATCTCAGCATCTCATAAAACACTGACATCTACAGAATATAAGCAATAAATGTAACAAAGGTAAACACAATTCTACACATATTTGTCCTCTACGAAACAAAACTGCCCTAATACAGGAGCTCATTTTGTTTCTGTTTCAATTCAGCATCAAATACTGCTCCATTTATTTTCATCCTTTGCATGGAAGTAAAGGTCTGACTAAATTATTTATCATAGATGAGTCAAAGTTACAAGGTTGCTTCCTTCAGCTTCTCCTAATTTACTTATTTGATCAACAGCTTTGCTTGTCTGCTGATAGCCCTACTGTTTGATTTTTGAGATTTGAACACATTAACCACACACGTGACACAGGGAGGAGACACTGCCTGCTGCAACATGCTTTCTTGCAAACAAGTTCCCCAGCAGAATCTTGCCTGAACGTCGGGTTGGCCTCCCTGTCAGAAGGGGAATACACTGGAGGAGGGCACGGTAGACTATGTAGGGAGACTGTGCCGGATTAATGGGCATATTCGAATGGGGTGCAAAGTTATGGATATTGGGGGCATAGTTGCCGTACCCTTGGGAAGAAGTGAGGGGTGAGATACTGGGAGTGGATCTGATTCCAGTAGAGTTGATTGCAGGGCAACGATTCTGATGGCGAACAGGCAGCCATGGAGGAAATACTTCTGCTCCTCCTGGCCCACAAGAAGTGCTGTAAAGAACTTAGCTTTTCCATGAAGCATCCATAATATCCTTTCAGCTGCTTATTGTAACATACTCCTGGAGTGAGTTGGTTGCTTGACCATGGTGTCTGCTTCCATTACAACCAGAGGTAGACAGGTTGGAACTTTTGGAATGTTAACATCTCACTCAACTCCTACCTACCTCTCTCTTGTGGTTAGATTTACTGACATATATATTTGGCATTAATTGCACCAGTATCATTGCTATTTCAGGGTCTTTGCAGATTGGCTGCCATGATTCATTAAATATCACAATAGTCACAAAAATACCTAACTGGCAGTGAAGTGCTTTGGGACATCCTGTAGTCATAAAAGGCAACATATTAATATGAGCTCTTCTTTTTTCTCCCGAAAACGTTTAGCTGCTGGAAGCATTGTGTCTGTGTAGCTATGTACTGGCCTCTAGTTTCTGGTTTGAATAATAGGCAGCCAGCCATTGGAAGTTGAGTGGGCACCTTGTGTTATGTAATTTGGAATAACACAAGCTGCCACTTGATGCAGTTTTGAGTAAAAGATGCTCCAGACTTTGAAGTGAGTTCAATGTGCTTTATTGAACTATTAGCACAGTTCTCAATGAGTTCAACTCTCTGCTAATCTAAATGTAGTAATTCAGTCTAACTGAACCAGCCTTGCTCTAAGCCACGTGCTGGGTATGATGCTGAGGATACACCCTGTCTCACTCTGGAGATGTTGGTCTGGGAAAGAGGCTGGATGTGAGTGCCTCATCCCTTTTATAGTGAGATACCACCCCTGAGTGTCCTGACTGCTCATTGGTCGTGACCTATTCTATGTGTTCAGTAGCTGCATGTTTGCATATCATGACATTGCCCTTTTTTTTATATGATTTGTTGGCATATGTGAATGTATTTACATGTGAATGAGTCTGTCTAACGTGACTGATGGAGGACAACAGAACAGAGCAAACAAATCAAATGTTCACAAGTCCAGTCTCTGAGGCTTGCATCTGATCCTGGTCGACCACCGGAGAGGTGGCGGAGGGGACGACGGTGCCTTGACAGGCGGGATGGAAGCCTGATTGGTGGCCTTGTGGTGCGAGGTGTCAGGAGGTGGCAATTCAACATATGGAAATGGAGGAGAAAGTGGTTGCAGGCAGGCAACTTTGCGCAGTGCCCGTCGATTCCTTCGCACGATGGAGCCATCAGCCATACGTACAGCGTAAGAGTGGGGTGCGGCCTGTCGAACAACGACAGCCGGGGCAGACCACCCACCATCCGGTACCTTGATCCCGACAGTGTCTGCCAGGGATAGCACGGCCAGATCGCTGGCATGGGCATCATATCCCTGCTTTTGACGGTCTCTGAGCTGCTGCATCTTCTGCAGCACTGGGAGGTGATCCAGGTTGGGCAGGTGTATGGCTGGAAGCTTCGTCCGCAGGTCCCTGTTCATCAGGAGTTGAGCCAGCGACATGCCAGTGGACAATGGAGTTGCCCTGTAAGTGAGCAGTGCAAGGTGTATGTCGGAAGCAGAGTCCGCGGCCTTGCAGATGAGCTGTTTCACAATGTATGACCTGGCAAACGTGGACCATTCTCGACTGTTAAAGCACGGGCCATTGTCGCTCATTGGGATGCCATGCCTTGAGAACATCTCCTTACAGGCTTTGATGACGGTCCGAGAGGTGAGGTCCGGGAGCTTCAGCACCTCAGGGTAATTCAAGAAATAGTCGATGATCAAAACGTAATCGCGACCATTCGCATGAAAGAGGTTGCTGTCAACCTTGGACCACATAGAGGTCACTATGTCATGCTGTTGGAGCGTCTCCTTGCCCTGCGCTGGCTGAAACCGCTGACAGGTAGCACAGTTCAGGACCATGTCCGTGATGTCCTGGCTGATGCCGGGCCAGTAGACAGCTTGCCGGGCTCTGCGTCTGCACTTCCCGACGCCCAGGTGACCCTCATGAATCTGGCGCAGTACCAAACTCTGGAGACTGAGCGGAATGACAATCCTGTCCAGCTTGAGGAGGATACCATCAATCACCATCAGGTCGTCCTTCACATTGTAAAATTGTGGGCACTGCCCTTTCTGCCAGCCATTGGTGAGGTTGTGGATGATGTGCTGCAAGAGGGGGTCTTTGGCTGTCTCATCACGGATGAGAACTACCTTCTCATCTGTCGCTGGGAGAGTGCTAGCACACAGCTGCACCTGCGATTCGATGTGCTGGATGATCTCCAGCGGCTCACTGGGTGAGGTGATGGAGCGGGACAATGCATCAGCGGTGATGAGCTCCTTGCCAGGTGTGTACACCAAGTTGAAGTCATTCCTCCTAAGTTTAAGCAGGATTCTCTGCAACCGAGGTGTCATATCGTTCAGGTCCTTGTGGATGATGTGGACCAGAGGCCTATGATCCGTCTCGACAGTGAATGTCGGCAGGCCGTAGACATAATCATGAAATTTGAGGGTGCCGGTGAGAAGACCCAAGCACTCCTTCTCAATCTGAGCATATCTGGTTTCAGTGGGCATCATCCCCCTTGATGCGTAGGCTACTGGTGCCCAGGATGATGTCATCTCGTTGAAGCAATACCGCAACGATGCCATCCTGACTCGCATCTGTGGATATCTTTGTATACAGGTCCGGGTCGAAGAATGCCAGGACTGGTGCAGTGGTGAGCTTGGCTTTCAGCTCCAGCCACTCTGTCTGGTGTGCCGCCTTCCACTCAAAGGCAGTTGACTTTTTCACCAGGTTGCGTAGGACCGTGGTGTGTGTGGCCATGTTTGGAATGAACTTGCCCAGAAAATTGACCATACCCAAGCGCAGCACCACCTTTTTGCCCTCAGGGGCCTTCATCGCCTCGATGGCCTTGATTTTGCCTGTGTCCGGGCGCACACCGTGCTGTGAGATCTGGTCACCTAGGAACTTGAGCGTCTATGTGCCTAAACAACATTTGGACCTGTTTGACTTTAGGCCGTTGGCTTGTACATGGCGGAATACCTTCTGGAGACGGGACACATGTTCTTCAGGGGTCGTGGACCATATGATAATGTCGTCCATGTACACACAAACCCCTTCAATACCTTCCATCATCTGCTCCATGATGCGATGGAATATCTCTGATGCCGAGATGATGCCAAATGGCATGCGATTGTAGCAGTATCTGCCAAAAGGCGTGTTGAAGGTGCAGAGCCTTCTACTGGACTCTTCCAGCTGGATTTGTCAAAATCCATCCCTGTGATGCATCCAATTTTGTGAAGAAGCGCGCGTGTGCCATCTCACTCGTGAGTTTCTGACGCTTCGGGATGGGGTAGTGTTCCCGCATGATATTCTTATTGAGATCCTTGGGATCAATGCAGATGCGCAGGTCCCCCGAAGGCTTCTTTACGCACACCACCGAGCTGACCCAGTCAGTCGGTTCGGTGACCTTGGATATGATGCCTTTTTGCTGAACATCCTTGAGCTGTGCCTTCAGGCGCTCTCTCAGTGGAGCAGGGAACACGTCGTGGTGCGTGGACCACTGGTTTGGCATCAGGCCATAGCAGAATCTTGTGTCGATACGGCAGCGTGCCCATCCCGTCGAACACATCTGGATACTGGACGAGGATGTCATCGATGCCGGCCTGAAGATCCACATGGGAGGATGTTGTGGTGTAAACCCTTTGAATGAGGTTCAGCTGCTTGCAGGCGTGCGCACCTAGTAGGGATGCCCTGTCCGGCTTAACAATTTCAAAGCGTAACCGTGCTTGTGTGTGTCAGTTGGATACGTGCAGGTGACAGGATCCCAGTGCCGTGATGGCATTCCCGTTGTAATCCAGGAACTTGCAGGCAGCCGGAAGGACCGTGGGGGGCTTCTTAATGCATCTGACGTCTGCCTGTGAGAGGAGGTTGGCAGAGGCACCCGTGTCTCTGGGGCAGTGTTTGACCTTCATCACTGCTCGCCATTCGTCCTCAGAATCCACAGCTAGGATCGATTGGACTTGCGCTGTGTCTGGTGTGGCATATTCACACTTAGTAATAATGCCCACACGGTAGGCGTTGTCCAGGCATTCAGCATCTGGATCCATTGCACCACCGGGATCAGAATCCTGGAGGCATGGTTGCACACTCCGGATGCGCCGTCGTCGGAATTGGGAGAGCTGGCTCCTGACTGATGGTGCAGATCTGCACAGGGCTGCATAGTGGCCTGGCTCCCCGCAGAAGTGGCCTGGCTCCCCGCAGTTTAAACAGCGTCTGCCTCTTGCAGGGCAGTGTTTCTTTAAATGGGCGGTGCCACAGTTCGAACACGTCATGACGTCGGCGTCCTGACACTCCGTGCGTCGTTGCACATGTGCAGTGCGGTTCTCAGACATCTGCACCTGCGCAGTGCGAGTTTCGGCCGCTTTGTTATCCTGTTCGCATTGCGCATGCATCGGGCCCCGGGAAGAGCGCGCAAAATGGCCGCTTTCGTCAATGTTGTGGCGCTGCATCCGGGAGATGGCCTGCACACTCTCTGCCTCATGGGAGGCTAGTTTATCATTTTCTGCCGTTTTGTACTGGGAATAGCGATTTTTAGCGTGCTCATGCACTGTGCATGTTTCAATCGCGACTGCAGGGTCATATGCTTGATCTTCAGTAACTGCTCTCTCAGAGGATCAGAGTGAACTCCAAAAACGATTTGGTCTCTGATCATGGAGTCAGTGATATCACCGAAGTTGCAGGATTGCGCTAGCAGTCTAAGGTTAGTCAAATATGAGTTGAAGGATTCGTCTTTACCTTGCAATCTCTGCTTGAATGTGTGGCACTCGAAGATTTTGTTGGTGTCCACCTCACAGTGGCTGTCAAACTTGTCCAGGATGGTCTGAAACTTTGTCTTGTCCTGGTCTTCGGTGAAGTGAAAGGAGTTGAATATTTCCAAGGCGTGATCACCCGCTGTGGTGAGGAAAAGAGCTACCTTCCGTGCATCAGACGCACCATTGAGGTCTGATGCTTCGACGTAAAGGTGAAATTTCTGCTTGAATGTCCGCCAGTTGGCACTGAGATTGCCGGAGGTCCTGAGCTGGTGAGGAGCCAGAATCTTTCCCATTGTGCCGGTATACATTCGCTGGTCGTCACAGATCTTGCTGAGTTGAACTAACTAGATTGAACAGACTCCTGGTATCATGTTATGTTGTGTCATTTGGAATAACTCAAGCTGCCACTTGATGCAGTTTTGAGTAAATGATGCTCCAGACTTTGAAGGGAGTTCAATGTGTTTTATTGGACTATTAGCACAGTTCTCAATGAGTTCGACTCTCTGCTAATCTGAATGTAGTAACTCAGTCTAACTGAACCAGCCTTGCTCTAAGCCACGTGCTGGGGTGTGATGCTGAGGATACACCGGGGGCGCGATTGTCCGAGCCCCGCGCCGGGCCGGAGAATCTCTGCAACCGCGCCACAACGCCCCCACGCCGGCGCGCAATTCTCCGAGGTGCGGAGATTCGGCACCATTTGCGCCGGCTCGTTTTGCGCGCCGCTGGAATTGGAGGGGCCGCCGATTCCCCGGCCCGGATGGGCCGAGCGGCCGCTCCGACACGACAGAGTCCCGCCGGTGCCGTTCATCCCTGGTCGCTGCCGGCGAGAACTCTGCGGTAACGCTCGGGGGGGGCGGCCTGTGGGTGGGGAGAGTAGGGCTCCCTCACCGGGTGTCTGGTTCGCGATCGGGGCCCACCGATCGGCGGGCCGGCCTCTCTGTCAGCGGGTCTCCTTTCCTCCGCCGGCAATGTTATAGCCCTGCGCCATTGTTGTGCAGGGCGGCCTGGGGGAGGACGGCCACTGCGCATGCGCTAGTTGGCGCCTGCCCAACTGCGCATGCGCGGGATCCAAGGCGCTGCGTCTTTTACGCAGCGCGGGGTCTCCGACGCCGCGCCGAGGCCCCACCCCCGCAAACCTGCCAGCCCCACAGAGGTCCCAGAATAGGGGTCTGGGAACGGGTGCCGACGCCGGAGTAAAACACTCCGGTTTTTACTCCGGTGTCGGCACTTAGACTCCCGTTGGGAGAATCCCGCCCCCTGTCTCACTCTGTAGATGTTGGTCTGTGGAAAGAGGCGTGGTGTGAGTGCCTCATCCCTTTTATAGTGAGATTTTTATAGTGCCCTGACTGCTCATTGGTTGTGTCCTATTCTATGTGTTCATTAGCTGCATGTTTGCATATTATGACAGTACCGTTGTTGCTGTAGGATCAAAAGGGCCTATCAATGGGAAAGCAGCCTGTCTGCATGAAAGAGGCAGGAGGTTGCAAAAATGTATAAATTGGGGTCCATGGACGTTAGCGGTTGTAGAATCAGAGTTAATAGTTTTCAGGTACAAAAGGGTGGAGTGCGTACTGTGCATTCAGTTGGATTAGGCCCAGGTGGTTGAGCCGATGATCCTGACAGGACGAGCTACAAGCTCTCAAACAAAATGGCCAGAAAAACTTTCAGATTTCTTTCCAATAGGTCCAACAGGATCAAGTGAGCAGTCTCCTTCCCCCAAAAACCCACTTTTTCGCTGGCACATTCAATAGGCTTGACTTGCAGGTTCGCTCAGTGTGAAAACCAGCCAATTTCCTACCACCGTCGCACTGGAGTACTCACTTGGCTCCAACAGTTCACCTATGATGTTCTTATGAGTCTAAATCCTCGAAATAGTTCCGGCATCACATTGTACGGGCAGCTGAGCGGTGTCTGTTTTGCACCCATTTTGATTATTTGAAGGTTACCACTTGTAATGCATTTCGACCAAAGGCCAGTGTGAAGTTTTGTCAAACTTTGATGTTGGGTATGTTGTATTTACCGTGAACAACATTTTCACATTCAAAGACTCATTTTAACACATCAATGAAATTCACATTAAAAATGGAAAGATTAGAACACTCGGACATGTGGGCCCAGAGTTTCCCGCTTGGATGCAACCCAATGTAAGTGTCAAAAAATTAATCAAGTGTTCTGTTCATTTTTGCCGATCGACAAGCTACACAAAAATAAACCTAACTTAAATGAGCAAGGAAGCGCATCACCAGAATATGTCTTCTTTTGTTTTCATCATCATTCATACATATTAGGCACATTCTCTCCGTGTCTGCCATGGTCTCACCCCCACAACCCAAACACATATCAGGGTAGGTGAATTGGCCACGCTAAATTGCCCCTTAATTAGAAAAAAAGAATTGGGTACTCTAAATTTAGGTTAATAAAATTCATACACATTAGGTACAATTTGGAAGATGCAATCGAGGAAGCTTTTACTTTTTACTGTGACTTTAATTTATGCCATAATATCCATTGCAAAAAATAAAAAATACACCGCCATCTCAGTGAGGTTAAGTGTTTTTTAAAAAGCGTTTTAAAAATTGGCAATTAAAAGGCCAGAAAAATGACTTTGTTTGCTGCCCCTCTTGAAATTCTAGTCACCATGTTGATCAAACATTACAGGAGAATAGTCACATTTAGGAGTTAAGGCGGGACCATTTCTGTGACAGATTTGTTCAGACAAACAATTTTGTGGATGGATGCAAAATATCAAGGAGGCTTGAAGGTGTTGTAATTATGTGTTTAGATTGCTTACTTTTAAGCCATGTAATTTATTTGTGCCCATATTACAGACATACCTCCAACCTAATGAGCCTGAATGGCTGAATGACTTGTAACTTCCATTTTCATACTTAAAGTAGGAATAGTGTGTGTTTTATGTGTTCCTCTATTTATGCTGATTTCTATTTGTTTACTGCTAAATCTTTCTTTCTGTCATATGCTGATGGGATTGGCAGGTGATTTAAGTGTAAATCAGTAAAATGGGCACTCAAATGGGTGTAATTTTAGGTGTATTTCACAATTACGTTCCCATCAGGTATATTACCTCTAGTTCTGAAAAAAATGATCATGAGAACTCAAGCACGCTTCTGCCTGATGTTTGCAAGTTGGAACAATTAAAGGTTACATTCTAGAGGAACTATTCAAGCACATTCTTTGAGTCCAATCGTCCAAAGGGCATGGAAGCCATGGAAAATATTTGCGATGGAGGGACAGTGACAAGTGGGATATAAAACTTTGCTGAAAAGAGAAGAAAGAAAGAATTTAATGAAGACTTGCAACTCATGACCTCAGAAATGCCCAAAAATACATGACAGCCAATCAAATATGATTGAAGTACAATTTGGACAAACAACAATGCAATGAGGATTGAATAATCTATATTTAGAAATGGTGAGTGAAGGAGGAATATTGATTAGTTCACTCAGGATATCTTCATTCCTCTCCATCAAAATAGTGGCATGGAATTTTTAATGACTCGGTTTATGCCTTAATTGACATCTAATAATCTTTATTAGTGTCACAAGTAGGCTCACATTAACACCCCAATGAAGTTACTGTGAAAATCCCCTCGTCGCCACATTCCGGCGCCTGTTCGGGTACACAGAGGGAGAATTCAGAATGTCCAATTCGCCTAACAAGTACGTCTTTCGGGACTTATAGAACATAGAACATAGAACAATACAGCGCAGTACAGGCCCTTCGGCCCACGATGTTGCACCGAAACAAAAGCCATCTAACCTACACTATGCCATTATCATCCATATGTTTATCCAATAAACTTTTAAATGCCCTCAATGTTGGCGAGTTCACTACTGTAGCAGGTAGGGCATTCCACGGCCTCACTACTCTTTGCGTAAAGAACCTACCTCTGACCTCTGTCCTATATCTATTACCCCTCAGTTTAAAGTTATGTCCCCTCGTGCCAGCCATTTCCATCCACGGGAGAAAGCTCTCACTGTCCACCCTATCCAACCCCCTAATCATTTTGTATGCCTCTATTAAGTCTCCTCTTAACCTTCTTCTCTCCAACGAAAACAACCTCAAGTCCATCAGCCTTTCCTCATAAGATTTTCCCTCCATACCAGGCAACATCCTGGTAAATCTCCTCTGCACCCGCTCCAAAGCCTCCACATCCTTCCTGTAATGCGGTGACCAGAACTGTACGCAATACTCCAAATGCGGCCGTACCAGAGTTCTGTACAGCTGCAACATGACCTCCCGACTCCGGAACTCAATCCCTCTACCAATAAAGGCCAACACTCCATAGGCCTTCTTCACAACCCTATCAACCTGGGTGGCAACTTTCAGGGATCTATGTACATGGACACCTAGATCCCTCTGCTCATCCACACTTTCAAGAACTTTACCATTAGCCAAATATTCCGCATTCCTGTTATTCCTTCCAAAGTGAATCACCTCACACTTCTCTACATTAAACTGCATTTGCCACCTCTCAGCCCAGCTGTGCAGCTTATCTATATCCCTCTGTAACCTGCTACATCCTTCCACACTATCGACAACACCACCGACTTTAGTATCGTCTGCAAATTTACTCACCCACCCTTCTGCGCCTTCCTCTAGGTCATTGATAAAAATGACAAACAGCAACGGTCCCAGAACAGATCCTTGTGGTACTCCACTTGTGACTGTACTCCATTCTGAACATTTCCCATCAACCACCACCCTCTGTCTTCTTTCAGCTAGCCAATTTCTGATCCACATCTCTAAATCACCCTCAATCCCCAGCCTCCGTATTTTCTGCAATAGCCTACCGTGGGGAACCTTATCAAACGCTTTGCTGAAATCCATATACACCACATCAACTGCTCTACCCTCATCTACCTGTTCAGTCACCTTCTCAAATAACTCAATAAGGTTTGTGAGGCATGACCTACCCTTCACAAAGCCATGCTGACTATCCCTGATCATATTATTCCTATCTAGATGATTATAAATCTTGTCTCTTATAATCCCCTCCAAGACTTTACCCACTACAGACGTGAGGCTCACCGGTCTATAGTTGCCGGGGTTGTCTCTGCTCCCCTTTTTGAACAAAGGGACCACATTTGCTGTCCTCCAGTCCTCTGGCACTATTCCTGTAGCCAATGATGACATAAAAATCAAAGCCAAAGGTCCAGCAATCTCTTCCCTGGCCTCCCAGAGAATCCTAGGATAAATCCCATCAGGTCCCGGGGACTTATCTATTTTCAGCCTGTCCAGAATTGCCAACACCTCTTCCCTACGTACCTCAATGCCATCTATTCTATTAGCCTGGGGCTCAGCATTCTCCTCCACAACATTATCTTTTTCCTGAGTGAATACTGACGAAAAATATTCATTTAGTATCTCGCCTATCTCTTCAGACTCCACACACAATTTCCCATCCCTGTCCTTGACTGGTCCTACTCTTTCCCTAGTCATTCGCTTATTCCTGACATACCTATAGAAAGCTTTTGGGTTTTCCTTGATCCTTCCTGCCAAATACTTCTCATGTCCCCTCCTTGCTCGTCTTAGCTCTCTCTTTAGATCCTTCCTCACTACCTTGTAACTCTCCATCGCCCCAACCGAAACTTCACACCTCATCTTCACATAGGCCTCCTTCTTCCTCTTAACAAGAGATTCCACTTCCTTGGTAAACCACGGTTCCCTCGCTTGACGCCTTCCTCCCTGCCTGACTGGTACATACTTATCAAGAACACGCAGTAGCTGATCCTTGAACAAGCCCCACTTGTCCAGTGTGCCCAACACTTGCAGCCTACTTCTCCACCTTATCCCCCCCAAGTCACGTCTAATGGCATCATAATTGCCCTTCCCCCAGCTATAACTCTTGCCCTGCGGTGTATACTTATCCCTTTCCATCATTAACGTAAACGTCACCGAATTGTGGTCACTGTCCCCAAAGTGCTCTCCTACCTCCAAATCCAACACCTGGCCTGGTTCATTACCCAAAACCAAATCCAACGTGGCCTCGCCTCTTGTTGGCCTGTCAACATATTGTTTCAGGAAACCCTCCTGCACACACTGTCCAAAAAACGACCCATCTATTGTACTCGAACTATATCTTTTCCAGTCAATATTTGGAAAGTTAAAGTCTCCCATAATAACTACCCTGTTACTTTCGCTCTTATCCAGAATCATCTTCGCCATCCTTTCCTCTACATCCCTAGAACTATTAGGAGGCCTATAAAAAACTCCCAACAGGGTGACCTCTCCTTTCCTGTTTCTAACTTCAGCCCGTACTACCTCGGAAGAAGAGTCCCCATCTAGCATCCTCTCCGCCACCGTAATACTGCTCTTGACTAGCAGCGCCACACCTCCCCCTCTTTTGCCTCCTTCTCTGAGCTTACTAAAACACCTAAACCCCGGAACCTGCAACATCCATTCCTGTCCCTGCTCTATCCATGTCTCCGAAATGGCCACAACATCGAAGTCCCAGGTACCAACCCATGCTGCCAATTCCCCTACCTTGTGGGAGGAAACTGGAGCACTCGAAGGAAACCCATGCAGACACGGAGAGAACATGTAGACGTGACACAGACAGTGCCCCAAGCCGGGAATCGAATCTGGGTCCCTGGCGCTGTGAAGCAACCGTGCTAACCACTGCGCTGTCTGCCGCCCTGTGACAATGCAGCTCTTCATGAGTATTGCATTGGATTGTCAATCTGGATTTTGAGCTCAGGTCTCTGGAGTGACTTATCCCACAATATTCTGTTGTTGTGGTGAATAGTAAATTAGCTAATGAAGCAGACATAATTGGGACTTCAGATGGCGGCCATGCAGTGGGTGGTCGCACATTTGGCAGCTCCCGCTCGAGGAGGCTTTTTCGCTGCTTTTCCCCATGAATTGGACATTCTAAATTCTCCCTCAGGGTACAGGCGCCGTAGTGTGGCGAGGTGGTGGAGAAAGTTATACTCCACTGGTGGACCAGAAGTGGGTTGAAAAGGAAGGAGCTGCGAGAGCAAGAAACTCATCATGCGACATCAGAGAAGATGGCGGAGGTTAAATCATTGAATCATAGAATTTACAGTGTAGAAGGAGGCCATTCGACCCATTCGAGTCTGCACCGGCTCTCGGAAAGAACACCCTACCCAAGGTCAACACCTCCACCCTATTCCCATAACCCAGCAACACCACCCAACACTAAGGGCAATTTATCACAGCCAATCCACCTAACCTGCACATCTTTGGACTGTGGGAGGAAACCGGAGCACCCGGAGGAAACCCACGCACACACTGGGAGAACGTGCAGACTCCGCACAGACAGTGACCCAAGCCGGGAATCGAACCTGGGACCCTGGAGCTGTGAAGCAATTGTGCTATCCACAATGCTACCGTGCTGCCCTGGTCGGCCCTACCAGCCCAATGGTCGACGGAATAGCTGGTGGACTTTCTGAACGAGAAGTTTAGCCAGCACAGAAGGGATGCTCAGGAGGACTTGGCGAAGGTGGTGGACTGGCTAAAAGTGGGGATTGACCAGGTGGAGCAGAGTTTGGAGACCCAGAGCCAAGCGATCCAGAAAGTGGAGGAGTCGGTGGGGGAGCACGAGGAGCAGTTTACCTTGCTGGCGGCCGAGATCAGGATGATGCGGGAGACCCAGAAGCGGCTAAAGGAGAAGGTGGAAGATCTGGAGAACCGCTCCCACAGACAGAATTTAAGAATTGTTGGGATGGCAGGACGCATTGTGGGAGCAGACGCTGGCTCATATGTAGCCAAAATGTTGGAGCAGCTGATGGGGGAGGGGGCCTTCGTTGAGGGGCGCATAGGGCTCTGATGAGGAAGCTGCATGCAAATGAGCTGCCCAGGACGATGGTGATGAGGCCACATCGGTTCCTAGATAAAGAGAAGATCTTGCGGTGGGCCAGGCAGATGAAGAGGTGTAACTGGGAGGGTAATGAGCTCTGGGTACACCAGGAACTGGGTGCGGAACTGGCAACGAGGGCAGCTGGGTTTAACCTAGTCCCCAGGCGGGTCTCTTTAAGAAAGGGATGAAGTTCGGGATGCAGCCTCTGGGTGACCTACAATGGCCGTGAGAATTATTTTGGGACACCAGAGGAGGCATCGTTTTTTTTGAGACAATGAACTGGCAGGTGGGGGGAGGACACTGAACTTTGGAGGAAATGTGAGGAGTTGTGGGTTTTCTCATTTTTTGTTCCATTGTTTTCTGAGAGGTAGGTTAGGGGAGAATCTCTCTTCTTTGAGGTGTTTTTGTGGGGTTCTGTGGTGGGATGTTGGAGGAACATGGAGGGTGAGTGCAGCTTTTTCTTACTTTACTGTTGTTTGTTTTTTGCATTATGGAAGTGTACGGGTGGGGGAATCAATGGGGATAGGATGTTTGGTGCCATGGGCAGGGGCTGCCAGGCTAGCTGGGAGGGCTAGTTAATGAAGTGCAGTGTGGGTAAGCAGGTGTTTAGAGTTAATGGACTAGGAGGGAGCCCCGATTGGAGAAGTTAAATGGTAGTGGAAGGAAGAGTTGGGGGGTGCGGAATTGAGGCTGGGTTGAGGGAGGAGGCTCTGAGGAGCGTGAACGTATCTTCCTCGTGTGCTAGGCTTAGCCTTATCAATTCAAGGTAGTGCATAGGGCGCATATGGCCAGGGTGAGAAAGGGGTGGAGGATGGGTGTAGACTGTGTGCGGGGAGGCCTGTGAACCATGTTCATGTTTTGGGCATGTCCAAAGTTGAAGGGGTTCTGGCAGGGGTTCGCGGACGTTATGTCTGAGGTGCTGAAGGTGAAGGTGGCCCCAAGTCTAGAAGTGGTGATTTTCAGAGTGTCGGAAGATCCGGGAGTCCAGGGGTGAGGGAGGCCACGTTTTGGCCTTTGCCATCCTGGTAGCCCAGTGATGGCTTTTGCTGGAATGGAGGGACTCGGGGCCGCCGAAGCTGGGAATGTGGGTGAGCGGCCTGGCGGAGTTCCTTCGACTGGAAAAAAATTATGTTTGCCTTGAGAGGATGAGCGGATGGATTTGCCCGGAGGTGGCAGCCTTCTTCAAGGACAATTTGGATGTCAGGAGAAGGGGAGGAGGTGGATATAGGGCTTAAAATGGGGGAGTCAGGATGGGCGGAAGGTTACATCAGGGAGGGTGGGGCGGTTGGGTGTTATTTATTTGTTTGTTATCAGGATTCCTGTTTGGTCTCATTCTGGTTTTAGTTTTGTTCAATGTATACACAAAATGCCTCAATAAAAATATTTTTTTTAAAAAGCAGACTTAATTGGCGGAATTTTGCACACAGTACATAGAGTGCAGGCTGGGGTGAGAAAACTGGCGTGTAGCTCTCCAGCTTCACAGCCAAATTTTCTCTCCAGATTATCTGGCACCCTGTGCACGGAAAATCTTGGGGCATGGTTTCCGCCATCAAACTGGCAGGGTGGGGCCTGATAGAACCGGCAACAACCGCTCCAAGGAAATCGGGACGCCATATTTAAAGATGCCTCAATCTCCAATATAGAACAGTACCCCCCTCCCCCACAAACTTGCCATGGACACTGGGGACCTGTCCCCCACAAGCGCAAGGGTCACTGTCCCCCACAACACCAGGGCAATCCTGCACCCCCTGCAAACACCAGAGGACCCCCCCCCCCCCACAAGCACTGACTGGGGCAAAGCCCCCTCACAGACAAAAGGAGAGCCCCCCAGAGAGCCTTCCCAGGCATAGCCACCTGATACTGCCAGGTTGGCACTGTCAGGAGGCAGTGCCAGGGGCTATACTTACCTTTGCACTCCCAACTGCTTCACATTTTCAATATCTGTCACATCCATGCCGATGTGATGTCGTGCCAGAAAGGGGGGATTCCTTACCAAGGGGGAACATATGGTGGGGAAGCCCTTTAACTACATGTAAATTTATTTAAATATTATTTAAATCATTTTGCATAGTATTGGTTGGTGCCTTAAAAGAGAGTTTGATGAATATTATTTTATTTATTTAAATATTTCTCTGCATACCTATTCCAATATACATATGCGACACAGAGATCGAAGTCTATTGAAAGAATGGACTATAGATTGGCAGATTGGTCTAATGCTGATAAACATAAGTGTATGTATATTGGAATGAGGACGCAGAGAACCAGTAAAAATTGAAAAGTAAAGGGCATCAATGCGATGATCAACCACTCATTAAAAATATCCAGTCACTGTGAAGGGTTGTCAATGAGATTAATGAAATACAGGTCTGCACCCTTTGGATATTTATCAAAACTGATTATATTTTCAAAAGTTAAACGGATCATCCATGAGAACATATTTTGGCATCTTATATTCAAAGGGCATTGATGCATTGGGAAAATTAAGAAGAATGCCTCAGATGAGGCTGAGCGATAGTATTTCGAGCCGTCAGCCTGAGCTTGTAAAGACGGACGCATAGGTGTAAATGTGCTTCATTAAGTGAGTGGAGGCATGATTCAGATTCTTAAAACACAGGTGGGAATGCATAATGCACTTGAAATCGGATCGTTAAATTGACACAATTGAACACAAAAATATCAAGCCAGGGTAGAGTTTGGAAAGCCGCTTTCTCTCAGCAGTCTAAATGACATTTAGACAAACATTCATTTTGCATAGTATTGGTTAATACCTTAAAAGAGAGTTCGATGACAATATGGGCCAGGACAGCTTTGGAAATCCTGAAAGTCACATTGCATTGAGATAACTGATTGTTTTGAGGAACTTGGGTGATGAAGGAACAATGAAATTGTTCTGTTTCTCAAAGGTCAGCTTGCCAAGGATGTCAGAGAAGATGTGAACATTTAAGTCTGGGGTTTTGTACAATTTATCCTCCGGGCACAGAAAAGCTTTAGTTCTTCTCAATAGATCAAGAAGTATTCAGAGGTGAGGAATTATACAAGGTCTGTACATCAATCCATATTTCCAGATGAGCATTTTCACATCTGATTCATCTCTTCTCCTTTTTGCCCAGCTGTACATGGAGGAAATTGGTGAACCAGGTAGGGTTTTATGGCACTCGTTTCGTAGTCATCATTGGACTTTATAATTCCAGACTTTTTTTAAATTGACTTCAGATTTCACCATCTGCCATGGTGGGATCCCCAGAACTTGCTCTGGGCCTCTGGATTGTTAGTCTGGTGGCAATACCACTGAGCCACCACCTCCCTGAGTGTTACCGCCTCCCCAGCTTATTATGGAGACTAAAAGTCAAACTAAAATGTGTTCAACGTGAGGTGCAAGCTTTACACCTGCTCACAAAGCAAGAAACAGCTAGCCTTACTGCTTCTCAGATTCACAGACTCTCAGAGGCAGATAGGCCAAAGGATTGCGAGGGAAGATCAAAAAGAAAAGTTTTGTCTTTGGCAAGAGAAAAAAAAGACTGCTTTTTGTCGACTTCTAGGACTTCAGTGGAATGGTGAGGACAAAACCGCTATCCAAGGAAACAAGTACTGAGTTGAGGTAAACACTAAGGAGTCACCATCCACTTGATTATGCTCGGAATATTGAGTTTAAAAAAGGACACTGGAGGATTCACTCTGGTGGGCCAGAGAGATGAAACGCTGTTAAAGTCGGGAGGAGATTGTAATTTTAAAAACAAATGGACGGCACGCTACTGCCCCCCACAGCCACCACCACGGCAACCAGATTGGCATGGAAAAGACATGGACAATACCAACCCGCTCAAGCCATTAAGCACTGCAGGGTTGACTAACACACGCTATGTTGATCTTCTGCCCATCACTGGGGACGAAGTCTCCCTGCTGGAGCTGTCAGCCAGTCAGTTTGGCTGCAAGCTCTACAAGTCCCAGCCATGCTAGGAAGGCGTTAGAGGCACTGCAGCTGAAGAAGGATGTCTGGAACAGGCAATCTCAGGATGGGGAAGTTTGAGTAGGTTACGGTGAGGGCTGGGGCTTAGTGAAGTTTAAAGGAGGGAGTGGGTAGGAGGGGGTGTCTATGGAGTGAGTGGGCAACTCAACATACAACTATGATGGACCCTCTCCTGACCACTTTAGCAGCTTCCATGGCAGCAACACTGTAGTTATGGAAGTGCAGATGGTTGATACCTTCTTTTGTCATCCTGTCTTTACACACACACTGCTTTTCCTTTTTGGGGAATAGTGGGGGAAAGTGAAGGAAGTATTCCCAAGCTGATTGTCAACCCATTGAACTGCATTATGAATGCTCCTTCCCAACAAATCCTGGCATTGAGCTCAAACCTGGAGCTTCTGGTCCAGCAGTAGGGCCACTGACACTGTGCCAGAAGACCTCCTTTGCTGGTACCTTGACCCAGGAAGTCAGGCTTGAAGGAACTTTCAGACCATCACATCATTTCTGCATGTTGCTTCTATGCAGAATCATCAGAATGTTGAAGTTCAGTCCCAGGTGAGAGGCCCCATGGGAGAGGCATCTCCCGTCGGCATTCAGGATGTCAACCTGCCTCCTCCCCCATCAGCTACTCAGCTAATGCCCTTGTCAGTGCCACATCATTCTGGACTGCACCAAGATGCTGGAGTTTACAGCTGCATAGTTAGCCATAATAGCCATCTAAAGTGGCCTTCATAGAAGTTCAGCTCCCATCAAAACTGGAGAAATACGTTGTAGTAATGTAAGGATAAATAAAGAAACACCCAAGGTGAGCACTAAAGGGTTACACAGAGCCTTAATTAATATGTTAAATATTAAATACAATAGAGTTAAGTTGTTAGATTCAATCTTCTGGGCTTGGTACTGGCATTAGTATTTGTAGTGACCCATGAGGTTGTAGTAACCTAGCAAGGCCTAGATTTAGACCCGATTAAAATTGTGTATTTTAAATTAAAGAATTTGCCCGATTAAATTGGATGACCTAAATTAAAGAATTGGGCATTTTAAAATCATACTGCAGTCAAACTTTCGGCAGGCTGTTGGAATTCAGACTTGACCAAAATAAAATACATAACCAACACAGAAACTGCCCGTCAATCACCCATCAAGAAGATCATTGCACCCTATTGATATGCACAGCTCTATTGTCAGTAGCCCAGATCGAGCCAGGTTTTCCATCACCCAGAGTTTCTAGCATTACCTTACATAGGAACAGATTACATGCAACTCACACCACCAGAGATGGAACACCTGGGGCGGGCTCAGGTGGCCTGTAAAATAGTCATCAACCAGACCATTGGCTGCTGAGACCCCCTCATTGGCAGAAAGTCATTGGAAATGGCAAAAGGCAGGGGGATAAAAACAGACACTCCGGACCCCTTGAAATCGAAGACTCAATGTGCGAGGTGACCTTGATCAGATCGGAGAAGTAAAGATCAGATTTGACCGGACCCATCCTTGACCAGACCAGAAGGAACTCCGAAGCAAGGAAGAGACCGCCAGCGAGAACCACCTTTGTGAAGACAGGCCAGAAGAATTCAGGTCAGACCCATAGCCTACCAAGCCATCTTACGGGTAGCATATCTTGGGTACCTCTAGTATTTTGTGGGTAATATAAGGGTCAATTGTGTCAATAAATACTGTTGAATTTTGAACTTGTGTTTGTGGTACCTTTCCTTGTAAATAAACACACCCTAGGTACCTTTGAATGAGTAAACTGGTTGAAAGTACCTGAGGTTTTACAGGTACAATAAGGTTGGATTGCAAGATGGCAGTCTTACAATGGTGGTGATAAGAATTGTGGAACTATTGGTGTTGAGGGTTTGGAAGGGACAATGTAAGTGAAGTGTTTCCCTGAAGCTCAGATAGTTGGGTAATTGTTTTGCCTACTGCTCAAGCTTTTCCTTCTCTTTGTGTTGTTCTACCTCTTGCATCTCCTGGTCTTCTCCCTCCACCAACACTTCAAATCTGCAGAAGAATCATATTCAACTGAAAATGTGAACAGATGCACCCAGAGCACTGACCATTTCCAACACTTTCTGTTTTGTTTTATCTTACTCTCTCGTCCTGGTGTCCCATGTTAAGGCTCTTGACCTTCTCATCTCAGATTCCCAATAAAGAAAACAGAGCCTGTTGATTTCGTTGTCGTTATATGCGCAATATTATTACTATGTACCCAGCATCCTCCACATATTGGCTCATTTACTTAACTGGCTTCAACAGCATCGGAGAGACCACATGCACCTACTGTATTTTCCATTCATGTTGACAGTAGCCTTGTTTATACTTTGAATTGTGTGATCTTGACTAAAGGTTTTTCGCTTGGCTATATTGCTCAAAGAAAATTCACATTTATGTGCATTTGGCAAAAAGCTTTGCAATTAGGGCGGGCTTTTACAGGACTGCATCCCCCCCCCCCCCCCCCCCCCCCCCCCCACCCCAAGCCGGGATTGTCAGATTGTGCCAAAACTCTATGAGGTCTTGGCTGGGATGCTGAATCTCCCACAGTGGGTCCCTCCACGACGGGAAAACCCAGGCCTAGTCTCACGCAATAATGCATTTATACAAATTGTAAGTCTTTTTATCTTCACTTTTGGACCATTATCTAATGTAAATGAGAAAAGTTAACCCACACATGCTTCTTGAAATATTTTCGTGAAGACTGTAATCTTGGTTAATGGAAAATTTCAGCTGCAACTTTCGACAGTGACAGAGCGGGAGAAGCACTGCGGAAATTCAGGATTGATTTTCCATGTGCAATCCCTGCATGCACGGTCAATTTGTGTTTATGGATAAATTTATTTTCAGTTTTTATTCCAATGCACCTTTGGTACCGTGGAAGTAAAAGGCTACTCCTTTTTAATAACTTCATAAAAATTCAGCATGGTTCTTTACCGCGCGCGATGACCCACCAAGATGATTTGACAGTCATGCACTGACTCAAGTTTAATGGTGCAATTCTTGTGTGATTGATATTACTGCACCTAAAGCTTGATGTATGTAAAGGTGTTTCACGGTCCTGATGCTTGTTCCAGTTTATCCTGTTCTCAGTTCCCCAGGGAAACTTTATGTCGGGTTTAGGATTATTATGGGCACATCTGCACTTGAGGCTCAGCTTTCAAGCAAATAGGGCGGTGCATCTTTTTGCTTTGAAGGATCATTGTCTAAAGCATCTGTCAGAGGAAAGTGGTTTGCTATGCATATATGAATAATAAAACCTGCATCTCCAAGGAAAGTTTAGCAAATCATCATTACCTGTCCTTTTTCTCACAAATAACTTTGGCAAAGTATTGCTGTAATCTTACTGAAGATTTCATAGTTGACTCCATGAAAGTGGCAGATACTTTTCTATCAGCTCGTCGAAATACTTCTGTCTGTGTGGATGATCTTCAGTATGAGTGATCTTTCTGGTGACATCACAAAACGAAGCGTACTGGCTATTATCATGCCTGATTTAGTTCCATTGGCTGTAGTGTATCTAACTTAGATTTGATACTTGTTAAAATATAAAGTCTGTATTTCTTGGTTGTGAACATATCAGATTTTGACATACTGAATGTTATTGTGCTCGATTCGCATCTGTTTATTATTGTTCATAGATCATAGAATTTACAGGGCAGAAAGAGACCATTCGGCCCATCGAGTCTGCACCAGTCCTGTAAAAGTGCACCCCACTTAAGCCAGGCTTCCACCCTATCCCCATAACCCAGTAACCCGACATGACCTTTTGGACACCAAGGGCAATTTAGCGTGGCTAATCCACCTAACCTGCACATCTGTGGACTATGGGAGGAAACTGGAGCACCCGGAGGAAACCCACGCAGACACGGTCATCTCTAATCTGCCATTTTAACGACATTGAAAGTAAAATCGGTGTCTAACGGCAGTGCAAAAATGGATCAAAACCAAATGGCAGCCCATTTCATACACTGAAGTCATTTGAAAAGAAAATCAGCCAAGCCATGTATGCCTGTTTGGGAACCCAGACAGTCATTGATCATGCTCCCATTGCCACTGTCATCTTTTAAATGATCTATAGAGTTGCCAACTCAGGGTGGACATATTATGGGAGATGTCATCACATGACCTCCCACCTTCAACCATCCCAGATTCCTGTCATTGGTCATCCAAGATGTCAATCATCACAGAGCCCAACCTTCCATGGCTTTTCAAGGTGCTCTGGTTTTGAATTTTGAAAATCAGGTTAATCAATTCTGCTCCACCTCAGTTACTAAGGAGGAGCAGAGGGCCATCGCCTGACCTTTTGTACATCTGGAATTGTAAAGATTTCTATGACGTGGATGAGTGCCCAAGTCAAAGGTGCCACTTTTGATGAACTTGCTCGATGGGGGATGTACAACATTTATTGTGGATCAAAACCACTTTACAAGAATGTCAAGTTTGGATAAAAAGTTATTTCTAACCCCTTCCCAGATACTCTCATCTGGACTGATTTATCACTTCAGTGATGGAGACAAGGCATAAAAAAGCTTACCCCTTTTTGTAATGTCCCGCAAGCAACCTACGGGATGGGAATGCTTATCTTCCCCGTGCTCCTTGTGGAGTATGAGCTCCCCCTCTAGGGGCGGATTTATAAGGTCGGCCAGTAAGGCACCCACCTCAGCAGGAGCCCAGTCGCGATCTACCGAGTAGTACACATATCGTTTGTCTAAATAAAACTTTGTTTCTTATTTTACTCGGTGTGCACTCCCCTTATTAGTGTACTAATTAAATTTTAACAGAAATAAGATGAGCCTTTTGACAAGCACCCTTGCAATCCTGGCAAGCATTGTATCCCTACAGTAAGCTTGTTGCACAATGTGGCCAACAGAAGCTGCACCGGTGGGGATTATATTGAGTGTTATAATCCTATCTACCAGTCACACCAATAATATTTACCCAGTAACAGGGAAGGAATGGCAGTATACCTTCAAATCAAGATGTCACATAATTTGGGGGGAAACTTGGGACATGCTTGTGCAGCTGATCTGGTTGGCAGAAGTTGCGGGTTTGGAAAGTGCGGGTTTGGAAAGTATGGGCAGCACGGTAGCACAGTGGTTAGCATTTTGGCTTCACAGCACCAGGGTCCCAGGTTCGATTCCCAGCTTGGGTCACTGTCTGTGCGAAGTCTGCACGTTCTCCCAGTGTCTGCGTGGGTTTCCTCCGGGTGCTCCGGTTCCCTCCCACAAGTCCAGAAAGACGTGCTGTTAGGTAATTTGGACATTGTAAATTCTCCCTCCGTGTACCCGAACAGTCGTTGGAATGTGGCAACTAGGGGCTTTTTGCAGTAACTTTATTGCAGTGTTAATGTATGCCTACTTGTGACAATAAAGATTATTAAAAAAAGGAAGGAGCCTTGGAGAGTTCCTGCAGAGTATCTTGCACACTGCTACTGTGCATTGGTGGTGGAGGGAGTGAATGTTTTAAGTTGCTGGGTGGGTTGCTGTTGTCTTGGGTGTCAAACCTCTTGAAGTGTTGTTGGAGCTTCGGTCAAGCAGGCAATTAGAGAGCATTCCAACACACTCCTGGTTTGTGCCTTGTAGATGGTGGGCAAGATTTGAGGAGTCAGGTGAGTTAATTACTGGCCAACCTTATGTACATGGGTTAATTGAGATACCCCACCCCTCGTGGGGAGCTCATACTTCGCAAGGAACACGGGGAAGACCAGCATTCCCACCTGTAGGTTCCGTGCGGGATATTACAAAAAGGGCAAGTCTTTTTATGCAAAGATTTCCAGCCTCTGACGGGCTCTAGTAACCACAGTATTTATATGGCTGGTCCAAATAACTTTCTGGTCAATGGTATCCCCCAGAATGTAGATGGCATTTATTCTTTCTTTTTTCCCTAAACTAAATGATTTGATCACTGTTACACAATTGCTTCCTTAGTGAAACAGAACAATATAAGAATAGAAGTAAGAACAGGAGTAGGCCATTCAAACATAGCACTGCGGAGCAGGAGTAGACCATTTGGATCTTGAAGCCTGCACCGCCATTCGAAATGATCATGGTCATCTGTTTGTAGCCTCAACTCCACATTATTCCCTTTCCCCCATATCCTTGACTCCCTTGTCAATCAGAAATCGATCCAATTTAGCCTTGAATAAATACAATGACCCAGCTTCAAATTCTCTCTGGGGGGTGGAGACTTCCATATACTAATGACCCTCTGAGAGAAAAGTAATTCTCCTCATCTCAGTCTTAAAAGGGTGTCCTCTTATTATTAAACTCTGTCTCCTGGTTCTAGTTTCCCTCACAAGAAGAAACATCCTCCCAGTATCTACCCTATGAAGCCCCTCAGGACCTTACATATTTCAATAAGATCACCTCTCATTCTTGTAAACTCCACTGGGCATAGGTCCAGCTTGTTCAACTTTTCTTCATAGGATAATCCCTTCATCCCAGGAATGAGTGGAATGAACCTTCTCTGTTCTAACCACTTAAACCTGCTCTAACATTGAATAAGATCATGGCTGATCTTCGACCGAAATTCCATTTTCGCCTCTGACCCCCATACCCCTATGCTTCTTTAGCGTTCAAAAACCCATTGATTCTAATCTTGAATATACTCAATGGCTGAGCATCCACAGCCATTTAGAGAATTTCAAAGGTTCCCAACCATTTGAGTGAAGAAATCTTTCCTCATCTCAGTTAGGAATGGCCATCTTTTTACCCTGAGACTGTGGTCCTGGCAGCCTGGGGAAACAGCCTCTCGGCATTTATCCTGTCAAAGATGCTCAAAATCTTATATGCTTCAATGAGACAACCTCTCATTCTCCTCCGTTCCAGAGAGTACAGGTCCTCTCTATTAAATAGTTCCAAAAAGGCAACCTTTTGATCCCATGGACCTGTGAAGGCCCTGCTGGCAATAGTGTTGTGGAGAAAGGAGAGATATCTACAAAAGACCACTGTGAGATGGGGGAGTGGGGGGGGGGGGGGGGGAAGGTAGCACAGGGGCTGGCGAAGCACACTCGGCTAAATCGCTGGCTTTGAAAGCAGACCAAGGCAGACCAGCAGCACGGTTCAATTCCCGTACCAGCCTCCCTGAACAGGCGCCAGAATGTGGCGACTAGGGGCTTTTCACAGTAACTTCATTTGAAGCCTACTTGTGACAATAAGCGATTTTCATTTTCAGAAGCAAATTTTGATAGGCTGAGAAGCCTTTTCTTGCTCTTGACTTTTCAAATGTCTGACATACAGGGATTCTAAATTCTGAATTTTGTCTGCAGACAATATTCAATGAGCGTAACAGCTGAGAAAAACAGAGGACATTGATACTTAATCCATCTCATTTGCCTTCTATCATCCTGTTAGTCACATGACACATCGGTCATGGAATTGTTGATTAATATTGGAAATTCATCTGCATCAACCGGCCCGCAACAGACTCAGATATGAAGCAAGGAAAACACCCAGTGGTGGGAATCTTTGGGAGCTAAATATTTACACTTATCATACATTTTCAACCCGCCTCGCAGTCACGACAGTTCTCACCCCTTCCCACATTCCCGACAGCTCTCATCCCTTCCCGCATTCCTGACAGTTCTCATCACTTCCCGCGTTCCAGACAGCTCTCATCCCTTCCCGCATTCCCGACAGCTCTCATCCCTTCCCACATTCCCGACAGCTCTCATCCCTTCCCGCATTCCCGACAGCTCTCATCCCTCCCTCATTCCTGACAGTTCTCATCCCTCCCTCATTCCTGACAGTTCTCGTCCCCTGCCGCAATCCTGACATTGTCAGCCCATCCCGCATTCCCGACATCTCTCATCCCTTCCTGCATTCCCGACAGTTCTCATCCCTTCCCGCATTCCCGACAGCTCTCATCCCTTCCCGCATTCCTCACAGCTCTCATCCCTTCCCGCATTCCAGACAGTTCTCAGCCCTCCCTCATTCCTGACAGTTCTCATCCCCTGCCACATTCCTGACATTCTCAGCCCTTCCCGCATTCCCAACATTCTCAGCCCTTCCCGCTATCCCGACAGTTCTCAGCCCTTCCCCCACTCCAGACAGTTCTCAGCCCTTCCCACACTCCCGACAGTTCTCCAGCCTTCCCGCACACCCGACAGTTCTCATCCTTTCCTGCACTCATCCCTTCCCACACTCCAGACAGTTTTCATCCCTTCCCGCACTCCTGACGGTTCTCATAATTTCCCACAATCCTGACAATGCTCAACACCCTCCCAACACAACCCAATAATTCTCAACCTCTGCACCCCTGTCAATATTCACCCCTCACACCACTGTTAATACTTACCCCTCCAACCCTGTCAATATTCACCCCTCACACCCCTGTTAATACTTATCCCTCCTGTCAATATTCACCTCTGTTAATACTCACCCCCCCACATCCATGTCAATACCCGCACCCCTGACAATGCTTACTTCCTGCAACCCCAAAATGCTCACCCCTCACACCCTCTCATGGTAATGCCCACCATCTGCTTCCCCAACAGTGCTTACCCCCCCAACAATGGTCACCTCCCCAGCCATTGCCAATAATGTTCATGCCCCAATTCTCCACCGACCCCAACCTCCAAAATGCAAACTCATAATGACAATTAAATATCTTAAATATTAGAAATGTTTTGAAAAAACTGAAAAACTTTAAAACACTTCCTGTAACACTGCAAGCGTGCTGACCTTGGTGACAGTTACCTGAGCTGGTAACATCAGAAGGGGATGTGGCCTCGCTGCTCCTTCTCCTCGCCAGCCCCGTCTACTGGATCACTTTGATGATGACTTAATCCTCAATCCAGGACAGAGAGACTGGCTGCTTTTAATCGCGGTCAGTGATGGTCACCATGGCATCACCGCTGACCGGAAGATTTGGGCCGAGGTCATGCCTCAAATTACTCACCTGCTGTATTCCAAAGCAATAGCCCAGAACCTACTGGGGCATGAGGGTCTCACGCTGATGCTATGAGTTGAAATTTTTTGCCTCACTTCTCAGCTTCAATTAATTTTGCATTCCAATGTGTTGCAAGTTCGATTTCATTATCATGCAGTGAGCTCAATGGAGCATCCGGGTGAACAACCTGACCATCGCTCTATCTCTTTAACCAATAGAATTTAAGGATTTGAGTGATTAATAAAGCTCTGAAATGATAGTTTGGCCATCTGATTAGTTAACTGAGATTTATTAAAATATCACTGAACTAGTGTAGAATTAGTAAGAAGTCGGTGATGAAGGAGCTGCGCTCCGAAAGCTAGTGATTCGAAACCATCAAAAGTTGGAGTTTAACCTGGTGTTGTAAGACTTCTTACTGTGTCCACCCCAGTCCAACGCCGGCATCTCCACATTATAGTGTAGAATTAAGCTTTTTTGCCAAAGCAATATGACAGCATACACATAAGGGTGGCACAGTTGCACAGTTGTGAGCGCTGCTCCCTCACAGCACCAGGGAACCGGGTGTGATTCCAGCCTTGGGTCACTGTATGTGTGGAGGTTGCACGTTCTCCGCGTGTCGTACGAGTTTCCTCCGGGTGCTCTGGTTTCCTCCTACAGTCCAAAGATCAGCAGGTTAGGTGGACTGGCCATTCTAAAAAATTGCACCTTAGAGTCCAAAGGTTAATTGGGGTTGAAGTGTTATGGGGATAGGGTGGGGGAGTGGGCCTTGGTGGGTGATCTTTCAGAGGGCTCGGTGGGCCAAACAGCCTCCTTCTGCACTGTAGGGATTCTCAGAACATAAATATGAGAAATAGAAGGAATAGGCCATTCAGCCCCTTTAGTTTGCTCCGCCATGCAATAATATGGTACTAGATCTGATTATGGCCTAAACTTCATTTTCATGCCTGCCCCGGGAATTGAACTCAGTCTGCGGCGGTGAAAACTCCAACTCCTACCCACTAGACGACCACAGAAGCTATATGAAAAGAAAGTCGAATGCCCAGGGTAACTCATGAACTTCAGGAACCAAAGGGAGACACTGCTTATGTGCAAAAGCCAAATATTTTAATACAATTCAAAGGATTATGTTGTTTCTGGAATAAGAATGATGGTTTGTTGGGGCTAACATCAAAATTAGTGGACCCACATACATTAAAGAGGTTGGTGGGGGTGGAGGGGAGGAATTCTTAATCCCATCAAGGTGAAATTGATTTAGCATTGACTTTCCCGGCAATCAGGCTCCAGACCAAATCATTCAGTTTAACTTGCACCCTGGCTGTGTGGTGCAGAAATATTATCATTAATGACTAACTGATTTCAAAGTGGAGAGCCTTTGGAAAGATAAATCACAGCATTAATAGAATCCTTACACAATTAAATACTATCCTATCTTTTAGGGGAGTGTTTAATTCATTTTTACAGAGCAAATCTAGCAACTCATGGCCCTGGATGTTCACAATAACAGAACCGCCTTGCCCTGAATCTGGAAGTCTCCCCCCGAACATGGCACCTATAATTTCTGAAGGGGAGGGCGGATGGTGGCGGTGATTAGGATGGATGGGGGTCAGGTTAAAAATTGCAGATCCATTTTTACGAAGGCAGTCATCCATATAAAACAACAGCTGGCTCCAGTCATGTCTGATTTTCATTAGCCGAGATAGGAAAACATGACTTATGCACATTAGACCTTGTAGGAGTGGGTCTACATTTTATGTAGTTGCTTGGATATGTAGGGTACCCTTTTGGAGAGGTAAGGTGCCTCTTTGTATATGGTCCTAGGGCTCCTTCTCAGGAAGGCAGATGCCCATTTGGAGAGGGAAGATGCCCTTTGGAATTATTAAAAGTAGACATGAATGCGTGTAAAAAAGTACCGAAACTCATTGGAACTGTCAGGCTCACCGGAACTGTGAAAAGCAGGTGACAAAGAGACAATGAAATTAAATCTTCTGCTTTTTAAATATCTGGGGGGAAAAGCTGTTGTGTGTTTTTTTTTAAGTAATTGCTTACTATTTCACTCTATCTGTTGACATAAGCCTTAGAGTTATCATTACTTGATTAGTACTGCATGTTTTATTTAACTACCTTCCATTATCACAGTTGGGTACCACCCATTTCACAGTTTTATTGACACCGCCAAATGATTATACACTCTGTAAGGTGGGACTATGAATCAAAATGCTTGCTTTTATAATGGATCAAAGGAAGTTAAATGAAGTGAATGATTTTCTATTAATGGGAGGGATGTTTTGAAATAGTAATCCATCAATGAACACTACTTTATTTAATCTCTTCTCAGCATGGGTCCTGAGGCTCATGATGGATATTGAGTGAATTGGCATGGGAGTTGGAAGGACAACTGGTGGTGGGTAGGAGCATTGGTACTACATTAGTGAAGGGGCTGTAAAGGTCAATCGGGATGGGTAGAGAGAGGCTTAGATTGGCATGGAGCGTATGAAAGGCCATGGGGGTGGATGGAGGAGTACAGGGTGACATGGATGTTATTAGGGGCAGAGGTTGGGTACAGGGCATGAGGTGACATGCTTTGGCATGGATGGGGCATGGGGAGTGTGGGAGGGGAAGGTTGGTGAAGGGTGTGCAGAGTGAGGGCTGTTTTTTGTTTTGTGGCTTTTTAGAAGAAATTTTGGACAAAGTGCCATTGTACCACCCAGCCTAGCCCTGCACCCAGCATTCTCCAGACTGTTTCCAGGGTCGCCTGCCATGACTCCAAGAAACTCTACCACCATCACCACACCACCACCACCACCCTCCCTCAAATCTAAAGGTCTGGGACACTTTCTCCTGGGTCAGTTTTTGGAACAAGGTAACGTCCAGGGCCTAGAGTAGAATATTCAGACCCTTGACCCTCGTGGGCAGGTTGATGGTGAGATCCGTTGTTTATGAGGTGAATAGCAGAGTGGTGCAAACTCTCCAGCAATTGTGGTGATTCGCAACCCACGGGATATTTCTCTCTCATCTTAAAATAGCTTCTATTTTAACAGCAGATTCTGGGCTCTTGCTCAGTGAATGAATGTTTCAAATTGACTCCTCTTCAGGCTGTATCCTCTGGTTCTACTGTCCTGGGTAAGGTGAAATGTTTTGTTATGGTCCAAAGCTTTGTTATAGTCCCTTTACAATTCTAAAAACTGCTCAATCTTCACTTATCCAGTGAATATATATGTAATCGCGCATGAAAATTTAATCTCCCATCCTCTCAATCATTCTCATTGCCCTCCTCTGTATCGTTTCAATAGATTTTTATTATTGTGCTTCACTTCTCTTTCTATGGTCAATTCAAAAAATTATCTTTGCCATTCTGATTCCTTTTTTTGTACTTTCTTCTGTGGTGTTTGATGTTAAATTCATTTTAACTCATTGGCAATTTCCTTCATGGCCTCTATTGTACTTCTCTATGAGTTACTTGGGGGTCCTGTTCAAGCAGACCAGAGCACCTTAAATGATGTATCTTTGCTTCACATTCAGAAGGAAATCTGTAATTTCTTCACTCTCCCAGCTATATTAAGATCTGCCAAGTCTACTCCGACAAGAATACTCATGTGCACAAAATAAGAGATTTGATCATTTCTTGTAATTATATCAAAGGTTTTTCTCAATTTATTGGATCATTAGGCTGGCTCTCTGTTCCCCTTTTACATTACTCTGGGAGTGCCAGGCTTTTCAGCTAGGTCTGCATGTAAAACAGGCACAGGCCTGGCATTATAAAGAGGCAGGAGCTGTGTTCTTGGTCCCTCTGCCTCAGTTTTCTTTTGTTCCGCCCAGCAACTATTCCCAGTAGCACGTCCGGAAGCTAGTGGTGAAACCTCACTTGTGGGCCCTGCTCTGATTGAGGCCATGACGAGGCTTGCCAGCAAGGTGAAGGTAGCTGGCAGAGTAAGTGTCATACACTTTTTCCGAAACACAGTAAAGCTTTGGGCATCACTGCCAAAAGTTAACTTCTGGAGCACTGTGCTGATCTAACACCGGATGCAGGACTGCATGGGAATTGACCCCACAATGTCTCAAGAATTCCTCTCCCATGTTAAAATGGGTAGTAACAATTCTGCGCACATCGGACCAAATCACAAGTCTAGCAACGTTTGATAATGTTCCATTATTGGTTTAGCAAAAAAGAAGCAACAGTATCGGTAGTTTCAATTTTGTGAAATTTTATTGATGGTTATTGTTCAACTGATCATACTGCATGCACATACCATGACAAAGAGAAAGCCTGGTCACAACACTTTCCAGCAGGTTTTTAATCGCATAGGTATATCACAGATTGTGGGTTGATATTTACTAGGTGCACGCCAGGAGGCGCACAGTACACATGAGGAGTATAACTAAGAGTTGCAGCAAAAAGGCAGAGGAAAAAGTTTTAAAGCTGCATTATTACAAAAAACAAGGAGACCTGTGACAAACACCCCAACTTAGGTACTGTTAAACAGGACAAAGTGAACGGATTCTAGCATATGCACAGACAAGCTGCAATTTTTCAAGGACGCTCAAACAAGCTGACCCGACAACTTGCTTACATTGCACTTTTAACACTGAAATGGCCCAGATGCGGAATTGGCTTTCTAGTTTAGTGTGATTTATTCAAAGCATTATAAATAAAATGCTTCCTTTTTGTGAACACTTTTAATTCGGTCCAGTCCAAACATAAAAGGCCTCCTCGGAAAATAATATAACAAAATAACACGAGCTGTCAAGCAAATGAAAAATTGCTGTTTGTTTACACAACACAGTCATGTCTCAAAAGTACTAAGCTGACGAAAATACCATGATTATCTACACTTAATGATTGCAATACTTGTAAAATGCTTATATAAATCTGAATATGATTATCATGTATTCCATAAAAATGATATGCCTTACAGTTGATCTACTATGCTAATTCTAAAACATCATAGGCTGTGTAATCTATAACTGAACATTTCCACTGCACAATTTGAAATTTATTTATACATTTTACTGGTCCAAAGAACCTAGTTTATTACTTTCCTTCTGACAAAAAGAAAAATATAAACAATGCTTTATCACCATTTTTGACTGTTTTCCCTCCCATAATACAAAAGTCAGCAATGATATCAATAATTTATATACTGGAAGTAATATAAAAAGAATGCTCATTGATGGCCTAACTAGCAGAGTTACTTAAATAGACCTATCTATGGTTGAACTGCTGAATACTGCCTGGTGGAGTATCTTGTAATTGAATGGATGCCCCTACTGAAACCTTATGTACAAGTGCCGAGAAACATTGAAAAACATAACCTTTGGCTTGAACAAATAGTGAATAATTTAAGACAATTGATAGCAAGATACTTGGTGCAGTGGTGCCCTCTTTCAAATCTATATGATACGGATTGACACCCCTTCCCTTAACCCTCCCTCCTTCATAAAGCAAACAAAATTGAAATGAAGAAAAAAAAAAGACTGATTTAGTCACTTGCAATCCTACAAAACAGATGAGAATCCCAATGGCTGCTGTTCTGCATCTTCACATGTACGCATCTCAAGTGATTGTGGTTCTCACAGTTCTTACATCTCAGTCTTTTATCACCAACAGGATAGCAGCTGCTTTAGCCAATAACCAGATATGTAACTTTCAGAAATCAAAATCCACTTATTAAAATACACAGAACAAAATATCTGAGGTATAAGATTAAAAAAAATGTAGTATATTCCTCTTTTTAGAATTGCTAAAATGATACACTACTGCATGTATTGCAATACCCAGGCCTTGGAAAAGCTTCTTTTTTTCCCCAGCAGAAGATTTAATGGTATGTCATTTAGTATGGAGCAAAACGGCTGTATCCCCCTCGGTATATACTAGCCTGCAATGAAGAAAGAACGAGACCGACATCATCAGCAAGGCTCCTAGTCTTGGCATCAGTCAAGGGTGCAAAAGCATTCTGAAACAAAGTGATGGATTTAATTATCAAAATGACTAATTATTCCATTAAGTCAAACGTTCAGCTAGGTGATACTCACAAAATTAGAAATATAATAACTTACATGCACTACATTGCCAAGAAATTAAGACATTCATCAAGTTTACTGGAAGGATTAATGTGGCATTTTAGCTGCTGTTAGCACCAGAGACAAATTCAATTAAGTTAAACTGAGGATATGCTGGCGGAGATGATAAAAAGAAAACATGCAGGGTTGAAGCAGCAAGATAGGATACTTGTGAATCAATGATAATCTTACCACGGCACCAACGCCGTAGGTGGCTGCTGGAGCAAGTGCGTGGTGGTAGGGGTCTGCAGCATAAACTCTTCCGTAACTGAAAATAAAGGGACGGTGTATCAGTTAAAGCTATACATAGTAAGGAAAGGCGATACAACAAAGCTACAGTATACTATAGGAATCACTTGTCAAGAGTTTGCCACAAGGTGCAGTGTGATGTTTACTGATAAAATAATGCAAACAAAAAATACAAAATATAGGAAAACAAAAATCAAAGCACATTCATGTTCCCTAATGTAGTAATTCTCACTGTTTATATATTAGCATTTTTGTCACATGATATTGTATTGTAGTGAGATCCTCACCATAATCCAGCTATCAGTCTCTTTCCTGCTTGTCAAACATTGGAAATCACAATGGAGACCCTTCTCTTTGAAAATGGACAATGTTAAGAAATCTCTTGAGCTGCAATCTCATGGTTTACGGAAAGGTCATGAAGATTGCTTGCTGTGTGCTTTGTAACACAGTTACAATTTATATACATGATAAATATTTTTTGTATTAAATATTACTCTAAATTTTAAAGCAATACAATACACAGCTGTCACATTTTGCATTTGTTAGTTACCCCCACTGCAGTTGCTTGCTGTGCGACGGAAGCTCTGATTCTGCAGACCAGTCCCCAACCAAGATAATGGGCATCTGAAAGTCTGCTGTCATTTTTCCTATTTATGTTCTTGAACTGTCAGAAGGCAAATTAGATAATGGAGATGCGATTCGACAGCCTCATTGTGCCCCTTGGTGATGCGTCAAGACCATCGAATCTCGTGAGAGACCTTTCGCAAGATTTGTGACACTCTGAACCTCGTGAGATGAAGCGATCTGGACCTCATCTCCTTGGGCGAGATCCAGATAGATACAATTAAATGAGTTATATGGCTCAATGGAATACCTCTGCGCTGGATTCTCCTGGGGCCTGGGAACTAAGGGCCTCGCTGGCCATTTGTACAGATCCACATAAATGTGGACCAGGCGTAGGGCACCTGGGGAGTCTTCCATGCCATTGGAGTGGTCAGGAACAGGACAGGGTGGCCCCCAGGGTCTCCATTTGGCACCCGCACACCTTGACATTGCCAGCCTGGCACATTGGCACTGTTACCCTCGCACTGCCAAGGTGCCCAGGTGACATTGTTACACTGGCAGGGACACTGCCAGGGTGTTCAATTTGCAGTGCCAGGGTGGCACTGTTATGATTCTGGGCTTGAGGGGGATCATGCCCATGAAAGGGTGCATGAGTTGGGTTATTAAATGTGGGGATTGAAGGGCAGGTAGGAAGGGGCCTCTTAAAGGTTGGGGGGTGAAGAGTGGGGGTCCTCAATTGGGGGGTGGGGCCCAAAAGGGGGGGTGGGGAGGCCTGAAAATGGGGGACCCTCATGACCCCATAGCATGGTGTCCTCACTTAGGGAGGTGTGGGGTAACGTCCATGTGCGCGGGGTGTGACAGTACCCATTGATCAGGGGTGTGGGGACCCTCAAGCTCACTTAGGGATCATGGTACCCTTTCAAATTGGCGACCCTACCTCTGAGGAGCCGATCCCACCAGCGGGTTGAGCTCCCCAATGTTGAAGAAATTTCCAAGTGTGGGCTTGATCGGCGAACAACTCCCTAAGGCCCAAAGAAATGACTAGTATGGTTGAATAGCAGTGTGGATCTCACCTAACAAGCAGGTGAGAAACACCCGCCAAACAAAAAATGACATTTATGGCACGATCCAATGGCCAGGCTGCACGAGCCACATCATGGCCGTTAAAAGCCAGAAGACCCCGCTCCAGGGATCTACCCAGCTTGCAACGCCTCGTGTGACTCAATGCAAATTCATGAGATGTTGCAATTTGAATCCTGCCCACAATGGGTAAGATCACCTTTTAGCAAATCTGCATATTAGAGAGAGGCCTCTCTGGCTTGTGGCCTCCTTTCTTCCGCGCCGGCCCCTGTAAATCTGCGCCATGTTGCGTCGGGGCCGGCGCGGAGAAGGGAGCCACTGCGCATGCACGCATTAGCGCTGGTGCCACTGCGCATGCGCGGACCCCGCAGTGCCCAGTTCATGCCAGGAGTAGCAGCTGGTGTGGCGTGAACCTCTCCAGTGCCGTGCTGGCTCCCTGTAGGGGCCAGAATTGCTGATCCTGAGGCCGTGTTGACGCCGTCGACAAACGCGACGGCGTTTCCGACGGCATCAACATTTAGCCTCAGGATCACAGAATCCCGCCCCAAGTGTTTCACAGCACTGCGAGTGCCGGGAAACACGCAGCTAAACCCATTTGCTCGGGGGCTTTGTTCCCTTTATGGGAGAATCGCGCCCTTAGAAATATTTTAGGTGAACAGCGTCCTATATATTTTTTCGATCTAACTTCCCTTTCTTTCCTTGTACAACTCAGTTGAGGTTGGACAGTGACAATGTAAGGAATGGCAATGGAATGCTCGTTTCCTACCAGCATTGGTATAGCAATGTAAATGCATCAATTTCCAGCACCTTACGCCAACCAGGACGAGTAGCAAGCTGAAATCAATACAATCTATTTCATCTGCCTTTTATCAACCTCCACATTTTCGCAGGGTTTGAGAGACTTTAGAATTCATACTATAAAGGAAGATGGTAACAGCAAGTGCACATTTGGTTTCTGTACTTAATTTAGCCAATAGAAAGAAATACTGGGCTAATTACCAAGAATTAACTTTTTGAACATTTAACAAAATGTTACTGCTGCTCGCAACCTACATTTGGTGCCTAAAGTAATTCATTGCTATAAAACCCAAATTACTGATTTATGTGAAGTTGTGTTTCCATGATAAGTTACTTTTCACTGAGGCATTTGACAAAAGGCATCTTGAATATAGAATGATGCACCACCAGTTTAATGACATGAGTAGTGTGGATGCTTTTCTTATACATAATGGTTTGTTAATGGCCGCTTATCAAGTCGGTAATTTATACTCCATCACATTTTCTTAATGAAAGTGTACTGTGGTTTAATGTATGTGACCTTCTGTTTATTGTATATGAACTCAGTAGAAATTTACTGAAAATTACTTTGCGTTACTACTTTGATCTGATCAATGAGACAGACAAATCATTTGGAAATTTGAACTCTTGGAGAATTACCATTATTTTACTTTGGAATGAATGTAAGAAAATTGAGCAGAAATTGGTATTTTTGGGTGGGAAACAGGTACAATACCTATATCTAGGTATGAGGTCTTGTAATTTTTGCCAGAGAATCAGCTGGCATCATACTGGGGTCTTCACTGTTTTTACATATCCTTGGCAGCTACAAGTATCATAAAGTTAAATATGCAAAGAGGGTTTCTTGTTTTGCTTCAGGACCCTTCTGCAAAGCTTCCAAAAAGTTAAGTCTAGGGGCGGGATTCTCCCATCCCCGTGGCAGAGTGTCCACGCCGTCGTAAACCCATCGCGTTTTACGACGGCGTGAACGGGCCATTGCCAGGAGTAATTCTGGCACCTACAGGCGGCCTGCACGGCGCTCCAGCTGCCGATCCCGGCGCAAACTGGGCACCGCGGGATACGCGCATGCGCAGTGGCGCCGGGGCCAACGTGGGCATGCGCAGTGGCGCCGGCGCCAATGCGCGCATGCGCGGTGGCCTCCTTCAACGCGCCGGCACCGCCGCAACATGGCGCAGGACTACAGGGGCCGGTGCGTAGGAACAGAGGCCGGGGGACAGAGAGGTCGGCCCGCCGATCGGTGGGCCTCGATCGCGGGCCAGGCCGCATCGGAGGCCCCCCTGGAGCCAGAGCCCCCCCCCCCCCCAGGCCGCCACCCGTCCCTTGCACGCAGAGTTCCTGCCGGTTGGGAGCAAGTGTGGACGGCGCCGGCAGGACTCAGCATTTTAACTGCGGCCACTCGGCCCATCCAGGCTGGAGAATCGCGGGGGAGGGGGCGAGTAGAGCGAGCCGCGACCAGCGCCGCGCCAAACCCCCGGTGCTAATGGCACGATTTTCCACTCTGCGGAAAATCGCGTGCCGGCGTCGGGGCGGCGTGTCCCGGTCACGGGGATTTTCCGGCCCGGCGTCGGGCTGAGAGAATCCCGCCCTAGCTTTTTTTTCCTGTTCTATAGCAACTTAATTGATGGTCCTTAAATGGGCTGCAGGTGGCCAATAAACCAGCATGAGAGAAAGGTTGTTTTTCACTTCTCCTTTAGAATCTGTAGTGTATTCCTTCCGAATTCACAGTACTGGAGTGGGCTATTACTGGTATGCACTCAGTGACCCCACATTTTTCTCTATTCCCCAATCTGGAACTTAGTAAAGGGCTGTTGTCAATGAGGCAGCAGGCCCAAATCCTATTAGAGACTTTGGAGGTGTGGACATGGTCTATTAATTTGCTTCTATTATGAAAAGGTGCTCCAAATCTGGGTGAGTCTTGGGTCTCCAGCTTGTCTCCTACTTAGGGCCCAAAATGGGTCCCAAACTAGTTTCCACCTGAACGTTCCAAGCTCAGATTCACCATAGGTATCTCACAGGAATATCTAACTACTTGTTGTGCAACTAAAACTTTACAAATGCTGGGTGATTTGGGAGGTGCTGTTGATAATTCAAAAGTGATAATGTCGCTGAGGGTACAGAAACATTCAGTCAGAAAAAGAATATATTCAGCAGTCTAAATAGCAAAAGAGAAAAATGTACAGAAATGGTTGCAGAGCGTATTGCAACATTTAACAGCCAAAGAGTAGTCAAGGACTTTGAGATATATTCTTCATGTCTAGACTGATAGTTTATTGCATCATTGGAAGACATGATGGGACCAAGGTCAGAGTCACCAAAATGAGATATCTCTATAAATCAGATTGTGCAGCGAGATTTGCTGAAAGCATCTTGAAATAGTGTATTAGTGTTATATTCAAAACACTTTACATCTTCTGAGCCAATTTATAATTTATAGTTCAGAACTGTAAGAAAAATAAAAATCAACTAAACTTTACTTGTTAAGTATTGTTAGACAACTTGCTAATTGCTGTAATTTGGAAGGGAACGAACTTTGTAATCCTTTTTAGCGAAGCCTTTCAAAATTGTAAAATAATCAACTAAACTGAGGGGTTCTTGTATGCAGACTGAAACCTGAAATTTAACAATGACAGAGAAGCACTGCTGCCTCATGGCGCCGAGGTCCCAGGTTCAATCCCGGCCCTGGATCACTGTGTGGAGTTTGCACATTCTCCCCGTGTTTGATGTGCAGGGTAGGTGGGGGGTTGGCCATGCTAAATTGCCCCTTAATTGGAAAAATGAATTGGGTACTCTAAATTTACAAAAAAAAACAACAACAAAGAAGGTCTCCCGCTTATCCAACAAGGCAGCAGAAGCCCGATTCTAGAAGTGCCGCACACCACCATTTTCGCTGGGGTGGTCGGTGGAGGAAAGTGGATTGCAATCTGTGGTTTATGGAGTCAGCTGCACATGCTAAAGTGCACCTGCCTTCAGTCAGATCCAATTTTCATCAGTGGGGGGTCCAAAATATGACTTGTGCACTTTAGACCTATCAGGAGAAAGTCCAAAGTTAGTGGAGTTCCTTGAAGTGGGAGGGCAACTTTATGGAGAGGTCAGATACCCTTTTGAATAGGACTAGGGACACATTTGGGAGAGGTCAAATATCCTTTGCAATTGCTAAATGTACATATGAATGCGCATAAAAAGTGAATAAACTAATTCAAATTGTCAAGCTCATTTGGGACTGTCAGGCTGTCAAGGGAACTCTCAAGGTAACTGTCAAGTGGAACTGCCAAAGGAGCTGTCAAAGGAGCTGTCAATCTGTCAAGGGAATTGCCAAAACTCATTGAAACTGTCAAGCTGTCAAGAGATGTACATATCTTGGCCCGCAAATTTAAAAAAGTCTGCAGGTTAATAAAATAAATCAGTGCATTCTTTTTAACTCTACCTGCTGACATTAAGTCTGAGGGCTATCATCTTAGCATTTTTGCTCCACGACTCTGTTCACAACCTATCATTATCACAGTAGGGTGTCGATCAATTCATAGTTTGACTGTCAGTTCCAAGTCATTATAAAGTATTCCACGTTGGATTATGAATACAAATGCTTATTGTTAAGAGGAATTAAGAGGTAGAGGAATTTACATACAGTGAATAGATTTTTAATCTTGGTTTAATATGAGTTTGTATTTAATAGTGAATTTATAAATAAACAGTCAGAAGTGCATATTATTTTCTCTCAGAATGGGTTTGCCCATGGTGGATGTTGAGTGAGTTGGCATGGGGGGTGAAAGGCTGGTGCTCCTGTGCTGCCTCTGAACTGTTTCTGGGGGTGGTGGTAATGATTCCTGTTAATAGTCTCCATCCCCCTCCACCCTGTCGCCCGAAAGAAAATGAGACCAGCCGAGCACTTTTCCCAACTGCGCTTCTGTCCCTGGAGTGAAAATGCAGGCCTTGCTATCCAGATTATTGATCTGATGCCACATCTTTATAATGGATGCTTATTTTTATTGATATAAATGTTAAAAAATATTTTTGAGGCCTTTGACTTGATAATACACGCGTTGACTCAACATTGGAGGGTACTGCAGGGCCAAAACCGGTCTGTTCCAGCTGGTAGACATTCAATGTAGTAAAATCCTTGCCCTCCCATGCCTCAGGTGCAGACCCAATTCAAAATGCTGGGAAAGGGGTCACCTGGATCGGCAAAGCTTCATTTGGCAGTTCCTACACTGAAATGCCAACAGAATGTTTCACTGTGCCACTCCAGAGCAGAGCAAAGCAAAGATCCGGCAAGGTTCCAAAGAAAAGTAGCCTTTTCTAATGTATGCTCCCAGTTGAGCAATTAAGTGAGCCTCTTTGTATCATAATCACACTCTCTGGGACTGACTATCTTTCTTTCCCTTGGAATGGTTGGAAGATTTGTACAAGCTTCAATAAGAAGCTTGCCAGTTTGCAGTTCACTGAGATCCAAGGTGGATATAAAGGGCATAATCTCCATGGAAATGCTTAACATGGGAGGTTGGCACAAGATTCAATCATAGCTCCAAGTTGTAATGTGGTGATAAGCAAAAAATAGGGTGTGAAATCCTTCCCTGCTGGATTCCATCCTAAACTCTGGTAAGATGATCTGCCAATGTTCTGCCTTGATAGGGGCAAGAATTTCAGCGCCTGGGCATTTCTGCTCTAAATCTCTGTGAATCCCTAATGCCATTTATTCGGCCTCATACAGTTGGCAGCAGCTTCAACACATTATTCTAGGAATTATAGCAGAGAGATTTGGGTAGTGCTATCCAATACAGCGAGGCACCAATTGCAACTGTGTCATCCCGGATGAGTGCTAAACTGAGGTAAAGTCATTTCCTACAAGATGAGGTGGAAAATCAATTAAACATTCGTCTTCAGTGTTGCCCCATGTTTTTATTTTTGAGGCAGGTTCTAGTGTGAATTGTGCAGAAGCCGACAAATAGACATCCCAAGCACTTAACCTCTTGAAGGAAGATAGTCCATGGTCTTTGGGAATTATAGACAGAGGCTAAAGGAACTGTACAAGTGAATATTCCATCACATTTTGCCGCCTGTTTGAACAATAACAGATGTTTACAGTGTTGTGTTAATCACCCAAGGGTAACACAGACTGCAACTGGGTGCAGTTGTACTTGAAAGTAGACTCCAAACTTTGGTGTTGGTTCAATACGCTTTATTGAACTTGTTAAGCAGTGCACACAGTTCGCTGTGTGTTTGACACTCTACTCATCTAAGCGTGCTAACTATAACTAACTAGACCAGACTAGCTCTGTCCCCATGTAGAAGGTGCTAACTGATATATACACCCTGACTGTCACTCCAGTTGTCACCAGTGGAAAGAGGCAGAGTGTTGATGCCTCATGTGCTTTATAGTGGGAGACCACCTTCTAGTGTTCTGCCTGGTGATTGGTTGTGTTCTGTCCTGTGTGTTGATTGGCTGTACTGGGTGTCTGTCACTGCCTGTCTATATCTCATTATGTGCTTGAGTGCATATCATGACATCGCCCCTTTTTTACAAAACAAATGTTGGTTGCTTGGAGCATATGCGACTATATTTACATGTAGAACTATTTACATTAAATGGCGAGTGGATGAAAGCGAGTGGATGAATATATACATAAGAGGTGTCTAGCGTGCAGTTACAGAACAAAATTTACAAAATAAATGTCTATAAGTCCAATCTTTGGGGCTTGCGGCTGATCCTTGTTGACCGCCTGAGAGGTGGAGGTGGGGATGACGGCACCTTGACAGGCGGGATTGCTGCCAGATTGGTGGTGCAGACATGCACAAGGCTGCATAATGTCCAGGCTTCCCGCAATTTAAACATCGCCTGCCTTTTGCAGGGCATTGCCGCTTTAAGTGGGCGGTGCCGCAGTTCGGGCAAGTCATGACATTGGCGTTGTTACGCTCCGTGCATCGTCGCACATGCGCAGTGTGGTCAGCCGACATTCATACCTGCGCAGTTTGGTTTTCGGCCGCTTCGTTCTCCCGTTCATGTTCCGTATGTGTGGGGCCCCGGGAAAAGCGCGCGAAATGGCCACTTTCATCGATACTGAGGCGCTGCATCCGGGCGATGGCCTGTACACTCTTTGCCTCGTGGGAGGCAAGTTTTTCGTATTCTGCCAATTTGAAACGGGAGTACCGATTTCTCGCATTCTCATGCACTATACACATCTCGATTGCGACTGGCAGGGTCATGTGCTTAATTTTGAGGAGTTGCTCCCGCAAGGAATCGGAGTGCACCCCAAACACGATCTGATCCCTGATCATGGAATCATCGGTTGCACCATAATTGCAGGACTGCGCTAATATACGGAGATGAGTTAGAAAGGATTGAAATGGTTCATCCTTGCCCTGAAGACGTTGCTGGAAGAGATATTACTCAAAGGTCTCATTTGTTTCGACTTCACAGTGACTGTCGAACTTTTCCAAAATTGTCTTGAATTTGGTCTTGTCCTGGTCATCGGTAAAATTAAGCGAGTTGAAAATCTGGATGGCTTGGTCCCCCGCCGTTGATAGGACCAGCACGATTTTTCTGGCATCGGACGCATTCTCGAGGTCAGAGGCCTCAATGTAGAGAAGTAACTTTTGCTTGAAGACCCGCCAGTTGGCGCCGAGATTGCCGAAGATCCGTTGCTGTGGAGGGCCCTGGATCTTCTCCTTGCCGCTGGAAGGCACTTGCTGGTCGTCACGGAATCACTCGAGGTAAACCACTTAGAGATAGTACTACTGGTACCATGTCGTGTTAATCGCCCAGGGGTAACACAGACTGCAACTGGATGCAGTTGTACTTGAAAGTAGACTCCAAACTTTGGTGTTGGTTCAATACGCTTTATTGAACTTGTTAAGCAGTGCACACAGTTCGCTGTGTGTTTGACACTCTACTCATCTAAGCGTGCTAACTATAACTAACTAGACAAGACTAGCTCTGAGCCACGTGTCGAAGGTGCTAACTGATATACACAACCTGACTGTCACTCCAGTTGTCATCAGTGGAAAGAGGCAGAGTGTTGATGCCTCGTGTGTTTTATAGTGCGAGACCACCTTCTAGTGTTCTGCCTGGTGATTGGTTGTGTTCTGTCCTGTGTGTTGATTGGCTGTACTGGGTATCTGTCACTGCCTGTCTGTATCTCATTATGTGCTTGAGTGCATATCATGACATACAGGTCAGCAAATGAATACGTAATGGGCGGGATTATTCAGTCTCATCCGTGGCAGGCTACGTTGAGAGCGAGAATAGAAGATCTGGCGTTCCGGCCAAAACTCCATTCACTGTCAGCGGCACCAGAAAGTCCCAGCTGCAAATGAGGAGGGAGGAGTTAGGCGACTATAAGGAGACTGCTGAGTTGCAGCATTTCAGGAATGTCCTCATTTTAATAAAGGCCTGTCAGTTTGCTTTTGGGATGCTGCAGCATTAGTCAAGAAACCTCCCAGGAGCCACTTCTCATCCAATTTAAACAATGCTCCTTGCAGGTACATGAGGACAGGCTGAGGTTCAACACCTGTCTTACAGCCACGCACATATAACGTACAAACAAGGAGCAGAGTAGGCCATTCGGCCCCTCGTGAATGCTCCGCCATTCAATACGATCATGGTTGATCTGATAGTGGCCTCAACTCCACTTTCCTTCCTACCCCTTATAACCTTTGACTCCCTTGTCAATCAAGAATCTATCTAACTCAGCCTTGAGAATATTCAGTGAATTCGTGACCCAGATGGGTTTCGACAACAACTGACAATTTTTTATCATGGTCGACTAGCTTTATCTTCCAGATTTTATTAATTAACACTTAAATTCGATGGTGGGATTTGAACATATTCCCCCAGGGGATTAACCTGAGCCACTCGTCCAGTGACACTACCATCTCCGCTAATGAAGCACAGTCACTGGAATGAAAAACTGCATGGACATCATCAGCCAATCGCAACCCCCCCCCCCCCCCACCACCACCCCCCAGCATATTTAAACTCCAGTTTATGTTAGTACCTTGAAGAAAGGCAGGAAGAAAATTGTGGAGAATGTTCTGAATTTAATGATCAACGTTCAATGGATTAAAATTCAGTCAATATGATGCGACAAAATGGATTACATTTAAAAATTCAGTAATCCTATTTTGCACATATTACAAAGAGCCAGAATGTTCTGATTACATGCCAGCAGCTCATGCTTTTATTCAAGAGATTTATTCGCCCAATTGTGAACATTGTGAACTCTAAACAAATGCGCATCTACTTCAAATAGAAATCTCATTCACAGAATACCTACAGTGCAGAAGGAGGCCATTCGGCCCATCGAGTCTGCACTGATCCTCTTAAAGAACCCCTACCCTATCCCCATAACCCCACCTAACCTTTTGGACACAAGGGGCAATTTAGCATGGCCAGTCCATTTAACCTGCACATCTTTGGACTTCAACCATAGATTTTCCATGGAACTTTCTCATTGTCTGCCTTCACATGGCTGTCCTGACCAAAACATCATTCTCAATAAATTGGTGAACAATTTATGAAGATCTACTAGCTACATATGTTGATATGTTTGCTGAAGTGTGTTTCCCAGGGCAGAGGCACCTGCAATAAATATTATATAAACAACATGGGCGCGATTCTCCGCTCCTGCGACTAAGTGCCCACGCCGTTGTGAATGTCGTCGAGTTTCACGATGGTGCGAAACGGCCCCGATCGCGATCGATTCAGGGCCCGAAAATGGGCTAGGAGCGGGGCCGCGAGGGACTTGGGGGGCGTGGCGCAAATGCAGCGTTGTAAGCGTGTGACGCCCGAATGACGCGGCACTGCGCCATAAATGGCGCGATCCGCACATGGAAGGACCCAGGAGGAGGAGAAGGAGGAGAGATGGCTGAGCCCCGACGAGCCGCACAGAGGTTCCGGGACACGGACCTGGACACCCTCCTCGGTGAGGTTGAAAGCCAAAGAGCCACCCTCTGCCCAAGATGTGGGCATCGCCAGCCGTCCAGCACGGTGAGGCGCGGTTGGCATGAAGTTGGCACCGCTGTGAGTGCTGTGGGGAACACCCCCCGGTCCGGGGAGCAGTGTCGGAAGAAGCTGCACGACCTCACTCGGGCTGCCAGGCTAAGTGCCATGAGGGTGCCCCCGAGTCACAACAAACCCCAAACCCCCCCCCGTGCACGAGGGGGGGGGGGGGATGTGGGGTGGGGGGGGTTCAGGGTGCACAACGTTGCACTCAACCCACATGAGCACCCGGAACCCCCCCTGGATAGATGCCATGGCGAGGCTCCAACTGTCTCCTCATCCAGCATTAATATAGCTTATATCTGCACGCCCTGATGATACCCGCCTAATTCTGATGCTTTATCCAACCCCCCCCCCCCCCCACCCCCCCCACCCCCAGGACAAGACAGCTCACAACCAACTTGAGCGTCTGAGAACTAGAGGGGGTTCTCCTGTGCTGCACCCCCTAACTGTTCACGCGCAGAGGGCCCTGGACCTCGCTGGGGGATCCTCCACCCGGGAGATCGCGCCATGCTAGGTCGGAGGCGCAGAAGCAAGTGAGAGAACCCTGCATGGCCTCCCCACTCCCAACCCATCATCGCCCCCCTCACACTGGCCACTGCACCCCCGATCCCCTCCCCCCTCACACTCGTGCCACTGCACCTTCGATCCCCTCCCCCCTCACACTCATGCCACTGCACCCCCGATCCCCTCCCCCCCACACACACTGCCCCCACCACCACCTTCTATCCGGCCCAGCGTGTCTAACGAACCCCGTATCGTTGTGTTCCCCAGGGCCAGCCGCCGAACATCCAGGGTCTTCTCGGCCAAGACAAAGCCGACCATCTCAAACCTCAAGCGCACCCAGGGACGCACCTCAGAGGGTGGCAGTCGGTTGGACAGGAGGGCCATCCTCTCAGTCTGGGGCGCTGGACAGGGATGCACATACGACGGACAGAGACAATACTGAGGGGCACAGGACGAGCAGTGACGATGACGCACAGAGAACGGCCACACAGTCCACGGATTCACCTGGAGGGCAACATGACATGGGCCGCATGCACCTTGCGCCGGGCCATGAGGGGGACCAGTAAACACCAGACTTCTTAACGGACGATGACCTCAAGCTAGCAGCACTGCTGTCTCCCACACCATCCACCATCACAGAGACACTCACCTCGGTTGGGCAAATAAGTGATGAGGCTCCCGGTCACGGTCTGGTGCGCACCCCACAGCCGAGCAGGTGGAGTTTGGAGCAGCCGAGGGGTTGGACGGTCGGAGGGCAGCCCAGGCCCAGCAAACAGCTGCCGCCCAGACGGTTCCCAGGTTCCTGGATGTACTTGACCCACCCGGACAACCGATGCATGCGGACACCGAGGGACTGAGTAATGGGATGAGGGCCATCTTCCAGGACTTGCACACGCAGTTGGAGGAGTCCATTCGCGTCCAGGAGCAGGGAGTGGTGCCGCTCATCGCAGCCACCCAGGCTGACACCGCATGGGTGGCGTCCGCGGTTGAGGCAATGGGTGAAACGGTTTTGGCCATTGGTCAGGTTCTGCAAGGCATTGGGCTTCACGTGCACGCGTCATGCATGGCCCAGGAGAGGGCTGCCCTCTCACAGGCAGCCATCTCACAGAGCCAACAGGACATTGCCGCCGCTCTCGGGGCCCTGGCCGAGTCTCACCATGCCATGGCCCAGTCCCAGCAAGCGATGGCACAGTCTCAGCAGTCAGTCGCAGAGAGCATAGACCGCCTGGCGCACATGATGGATGGCGTAGCGCACTCACAGGTTGAGATAGCACAGTCCATGGCAGGAATGTCGCACTCCCTGGGCTGCATCTCTGCGAGCATTCGGATCGTGGTCGATACAGCTGCAGGCCTCCAGGACTGGCAGCGCCAGGTGTCAGTGGTGCGACGGGGCATGTCTCCGATCACACCTCCGTCCCACAGTGAGGCCCGGGGGCCACCGGGCACCCCGAGGGAGGAGGAGGTTCTGGGCCCGTCCCGGTACCTCCAGCAAGGGACGTCCCGGTGCACTCGGCCTCCCCCCGTTCCGTCCCTGGCGCATCTGGTGGACAGCAGGCAGGACAGGGTGGCACCACGCCACCCAGCACGCCCGCCGAGCAGCCTGGCCCATCGAAGCCGGGCCGTCCCAGGAAACGTGTGCCATCGAGGAGCCACGTCGCAGGGCGTGATTGTCAGCAGTCTGCCTCCACTCCTGCTGTACCATCTGGGGGGACACCTAGACGTAGTGGTAGGGCCCGTAAGGCAAAGAAGTTAGGCACATAATAAGTTGGCACGAGTGCAGGGCACAGTTTAGTTGTAGGGGGTAGGGCATCTGTATGTGAATGTCAGAAATAAACTCACTGTTGCACTTAACTTGCTGGCTTTGAAAGCAGACCAAGGCAGGCCAGCAGCACGGTTCGATTCCCGTAACAGCCTCCCCGAACAGGCGCCGGAATGTGGCGACTAGGGGCTTTTCACAGTAACTTCATTTGAAGCCTACTTGTGACAATAAGCGATTTTCATTTCATTTCATTTCATATGTCCGGTGCTAGGAGGCTTGTGAGGGTGACCGAGTGGCGCTGTGGTTAATGAACGGTTCAACGTCGATGCCGAATGTGCTGTCCCTTTCCCCCCTGCCTCCCAAAATCGGACACCATAGTCCTCGGCACTCCGACGCCAGCTACCCCACACGGGCACATGTTGAAATGTCCGTTACGAAGGCTGTGACCACCGGAGTGCATGGTTCCGCTATAGCCATGAGTCAGACCTTGGCTGGCAAATCTCAGCTCACAGCTCATCGCAGAGCGGGCTGTCATCATTCAACATGGCACTGATCACACCCACTTACCCAATCATCAATGTTGTGCAATCACGGAGTGCCGCAGTGGTACGGTGATGTGGAATTGGTGCCGTGTATGCGGTGCGGGGGTGCGGGGGGTGGGGGGGGGGGTGGTGCAGTGTGGTGCCCGTGTGCAGGACTGGCGGTGCAAGTGGCAGTCTTCAGCGAATACCTCCCCCACGGAGCGTGAACCATGCGGCCACCAACGCGTCGCGTGCCCGCTGTCCTCGACGGTGCCGTCGCGCAGCCTCCTGGGCGTAACGAGCAGCCGGGCAGTGTCTGCGGCCTGCGCCCCTCCCCCCACCCTGATGCACGCCATCCTCCTCTTCCTCCTCCTCCTCTTCCTCCTCCCCTTTGTTTGTGCTAGCTCCGGTGCCGTCGGGTCCTCCCTCCGACTCCTCCACCAGGTCATCTCCCCTCTGCATGGCAATGTTGTGCAGCGCACAGCAGACCACAACCATGCAACCGACCCTGTCGGGTTGGTACTGCAGGGCCCCTCCTGATCGGTCCAGGCATCTGAATCTCATCTTCAGCAGGCCGAAGCACCGCTCCACCACACCCCTGGTTGCTGCATGTGCCTCGTTGTATAGGCTCTCCGCGTTGGTGTGAGGCCTCCGTATTGGCGTCATCAGCCATGACCTCAATGGATAGCCCTTGTCGCCCAGCAACCAGCCACTCAGACAGGGGGGGCATCCATCGAACATTGCGGGGATGAACGACTGTGCCAGAATGTAGGCGTCATGCACACTCCCGGGGTACCTTGCACACACGTGCATGATCTTCATGTGGGGGTCGCACACCACCTGAATGTTCATGGAGTATGCGCCCTTCCTGTTCATGAACACTTCCCTGTTGTCTGCAGGCTGGCGCATGGGGACGTGCACACCATCGATGATACTCTGGACCATCGGTATCCCGGCCACCTTGGCGAATCCACGTGCCCGTGCTTCCTGCTGTGCTCGGTCCTCGGGGAATTTAATGTACCTGTCCGCGATGGCGTACAAGGCGTCGATCACGGCCCTGATGCACCTGTGGACCGATGCCTGTGAGATCCCGAATAGGTCCCCGCTCGGCGCCTGGAAGGAACCGGTAGTGTAAAAGTTTAGGGCCACCGTCACCTTGACGGAGACTGGTATCGCGTGTCCTCCTCCCATTCCATGTGGTGCGAGGTGCGCCACGAGCTGGCATATATGTGCGACCGTATCCCTGCTGAACCGTAGTCTCCTCCTGCATGTGATGTCTGTTAGGGCCTCGAACGACATTCTGTCACGGTACACCCTCGGCCTTGCTGGACGCCTGTGGCGCCCTGGTACCACCATCAATGGATCCTCCTGCTCCACCTGCTCCTCCTCCTCCCCCCCCAAGCACTTCCTCTGCATTCCTCACCGTCTGGCGGTCAATGTTTTCCTCGGCATCCCCCTGTACATTCGGGTCCTGAGCGCCTGCGGCCTGCGCGTCGACGACGGGCCACTCCGCGGCCATCCCCTCTGCTGCACCGGCAACCGCTGCATCTGCAGCCACTGTGGGCCATCCGACTCTACGCTGCCGGATGGCAAACTCCAGAACTGCGGCTCCAACCACGGCAGTGAACATCGCTGTCTGGTTGGCATACATGATGACCTGCAGGAGGGTGCTGGGGGCAGAGAAACGACATGTTACACGGAGGTTCTTCCACACCTCGCCAGCGTGCGATACCTGTGTGCCCCAGTGGCCTGGTTGCGCTGCAGATACGCAGCCAGCCTAACACCTGGTCACTGTTTGCGTCGAACGGTCAGTTCACACCGTCCTCCTCACCAGTGTGCCAGTCGCCTGTGCCCATCAGCCACACGACAACCTGCGGCCGTGTCCTCATCACTGTCCTGCCATATCAGGGCGGCTAACATGTGGCATCCACGGATGGACGATACCCTCCACACTCTCCCTCACGCCCCCTCCCACCTCCACTCGCTCCCTCACCCCCTCCCACCTCCACTCCCTCCCTCACCCCCCTCCCACCTCCACTCCCTCCCTCACCCCCTCCCACCTCCACTCCCTCCCTCGCCCCCCTCCCACCTCCACTCCCTCCCTCACCCCCCTCCCACCTCCACTCCCTCCCTCCCTCCCACCTCCACTCCCTCCCTCAGCCCCCCTCCCACCTCCACACTCTCCCTCCCCCTCCCACCTCCACACCCTCCCTCCCCCCCACCTCCACACTCTCCCTCACCCCCCTCCCACCTCCACACTCTCCCTCACCCCCCTCCCACCTCCACACTCTCCCTCACCCCCCCTCCCACCTCCACACTCTCCCTCCCCCTCCCACCTCCACACCCTCCCACCCCCCACCTCCACACTCTCCCTCACCCCCCTCCCACCTCCACACTCTCCCTCACCCCCCTCCCACCTCCACACTCTCCCTCACCCCCCTCCCACCTCCACACCCTCCCTCCCCCCACCTCCACTCCCTCCCTCACCCCCCTCCCACCTCCACTCCCTCCTTCACACCCCCTCCCACCTCCACACTCTCCCTCCCCCTCCCACCTCCACACCCTCCCTCCCCCCCCACCTCCACACTCTCCCTCACCCCCCTCCCACCTCCACACTCTCCCTCACCCCCTCCCACCTCCACACTCTCCCTCACCCCCCCTCCCACCTCCACTCCCTCCCTCACCCCCCTCCCACCTCCGCTCCCTCCCTCACCCCCTCCCACCTCCACTCCCTCCCTCAACCCCTCCCACCTTCACTCCCACCCTCACCCCCTCCCACCTCCACTCCATCCCTCACCCCCCTCCCACCTCCACACTCTCCCTCACCCCCCTCCCACCTCCACACTCTCCCTCATCCCCCTCCCACCTCCACACTCTCCCTCACCCCCTCCCACCTCCACTCTCCCTCACCCCCCTCCCACCTCCACACTCTCCCTCACCCCCCTCCCACCTCCACTCCCTCCCTTGTCAAAGTCAATATTTTCCCGCTTCTGTGGCAGAAACATTCAACACACTCGTTAAGACATAAAAACAAGCTTTATTTTCGAAAATAACTGCTTGCAGTAATAGCTGAAACTTGAAGTCAGAGAGCAGTCAACAAAACTGCTCAGTCTGTCACAATTTCCGCACTTTCGCGGAGAATTAAGTCAATATTTATACATTATCTTTATCAAGATTATGTGACAACAGTATGGTCAGAAGTTTGATCGGAAATACAAACGGAAGCAAAGACCAGACCATGTTTGGTCATATCACTCATACCATTATTTAGTCCTCGGAGGGAACATTGAAAGGGCAGCACAGTAGCATTGTGGCTAGTACAACTGCTTCACAGCTCCAGGGTCCCAGGTTCGATTCCGGCTTGGGTCACTGTCTGTGCGGAGTCTGCACATCCTCCCCGTGTGTGCGTGGGTTTCCTCCGGGTGCTCCGGTTTCCTCCCACAGTCCAAAGATGTGCAGGTTAGGTGGATTGGCCATGATAAATTGCCCTTAGTGTCCAAAATTGCCCTTAGAGTTGGGTGGGGTTGCTGGGTTATGGGGATAGGGTGGAGGTGTTGACCTTGGGCAGGGTGCTCTTTCCAAGAGCCGGTGAAGACTCGATGGGCCGAATGGCCTCCTTCTGCACTGTAAATTCTATGATGAAAGGTCGAAATAGACTTGTTTCTTCCTGAACTTATCTTGTTTTAAATTCCTACGGCCCTGGGTTATGACGAGTTAGTTTTATCAGGAGTTGCCGAGGTCCGGTGTTTTGGAATGGCTCGACCTTCGCTGATCTTTTCAGACTTCAAGTTATGCAGAGTTGGCCTATGGCCATACTAGTCTGAAAATAGTTAGGGCAGCATTCTTTACCTGGACCTGGTGAGCTGGAATGAGTAGTTTCAGTCTTTCTGGTATTGTCTCAAACCTTTTGACCAGTCTTCCCATTGACCAGTTTTCCCATTATGCCATTACTTAATTCGTACCATATCACACCCTCACCCCCCCTCCCACCTACACTTCCTCCCTCACCCCCCTCCCACCCCCCCCGTTGGCCGCAGCGTTCTCGGGGAAGAGCTCCGGAACAGTCCGTTCATCTCCTCACTGCTCAGCGTCAGCCAGCACGACTGGCTGATGACTTTATTTACCAGGTGTGAACGGCGACGGATGAACTGGGGTCACGCCGTCGGGACTTCGGCCCATCGGGGCCAGAGAATAGTGGGGGTAGCGGAGAATCGCCATTTTGGGTGTCACGGGCGATTCTCCGGCCCTAGCCGAGCAGAACTCGACGGGGCCGATCTCGCCGCTTGGGTGAATCGCGGGAGGGCGTCGGACCGGCGTCGCGTGGAAAAATGGCACGCTAGGCGATTCTCCCAACCGGCGCGGCATCGGAGAATCGCGCCCCATGTATTTTTAAAAGCACAACATACTGTATACCAATGTACAATTATAGCTAGCAATGTAATGTTTGTGAGGTATCATGGGACTTCGCTAATTAACGTGACCACATTCCTTGTAAAGGCGGTCTCACATAGATTTGCACAGAAAAGGTGCATTCAGCATAATGTTCCTAATCAGCAGCCCCCGGCAGATGCTCTTGTGGAATGGTGACAGTGGTACCAGCCTGTAACAAAGTTATACATTTGACTCAAGGATGGTCGATAAGGTGATCTGGAAGACATCATGAGATCATGAATAACCCCCTGGTTGTCCATGAGGTGATCACGCAGTGCCCTGTTGCCTAGTAATCAATGTATGTAATCTATAATCATTATGATTGGATCATGTCCAGCTAAGGTGGGCCAGTTAACTATTTGTAGTTAACCGGCCATCAATCACCTATGTATTCTAATTTTATTGCCTGGTTATTGATCATTGCCTGGCACCTGTGTGACATGAATGGTACTTGCCACTTATCAGCCCCGTCTGAATTATGTGCAGGTCTTGCTGCATTTGCACTTGCACTGCTTCAGTATCTAGGGAGTTGCGAGTGATGCTGAATGAACATTGTGCAGTAATCAGCAAACATCCCCATGCCTGACCTGATGTTGGAAGGCAGGTCATTGATGAAGCAACTGAAGATGACTGGATGTAGGACACTACCCTGAAGAACTGTGCAGTGACGTCCTGGAACTGAGATGATTGACCACCGACAACCGCAACCATCTTCCTTTGTGCCAGGTATGAGTCCAGCCCGTGGAGAGATTTCCCCCTCCTGTTTTTCTCGGGCTCCACGATGCCACATTTAGACAAACGCTGCCTTGATGTTAAGGGCAGAAATTCTCACTTCATCTTTGAGTTCAGCTCTTTTGCCCAAGTTTGGACCAAGGCTGTAATGAAGTCAGGAGCTGAATAACCCTGATGCAACCCAAACTGAGCTTCAATGAGCAGGTTACTGCTGAGCAAGTGCTGCTTGCACTGTCGACGACCCCTTCCAGCACTCTGCTTATGATCCAAAGTAGACTGATGGGGCGGTAATTAATCAGGTTGGATTTGTCCTGCGTTTCTGGACATATGTGTCTTGAAATATATATTTGTAAGCATTGGACAGGGGCCTTTTTTAAAATAAATACAAGTTACTTTTAACAGCTACAGTGTGTTTTAACAGCAAAGCATATAAAAGTAGCATTGTGAATTTCCCCCATGTTACCATACAACCTGCAAATTCAGTAAAATCATAAATTCAAAGTTATTTATGAAACAGTTAACTCAGTGAGTTATAGAAGAAAACCTTCCAATGTCTAAAAGCCACAAGAATACCCAGGGAAGAAGATCACGACAGTACATACCACCCACAATAGGACAGTTCAAAGAATCCAACTCTATATATGGCAGTGTCAGTGGATTAAAAACCTACACACCTCGATGCCCACTTTATGGTGTAACAGGAAAAGGTGCACTGTGCAGACCAATCATGCACATCAAAATCACACCAAAATTAAATGACACATGACAGACAATCAAACTAAAAAATAAAATGTTCATCTGTAACCCAATGTCCATCAGGTACATCCTTAAAATTCAAAACTGTGCACAGTTGCACATCCATCCTCACCTCATTTAAATTACTTGAATAAGAAAAGTGAGGTAGAGGGGGCAATTCTCCCAAATGGAGCCCAAGTGTTCGCGCCGTCGTGAACGCCGTCGCGTTTCACGACGGCGCAAACCGGGCCCGGGTACGACCTATTCTGTCCCCTACAGGGGGCAGCACTGCGCTGGAGCAGTTCATGCCGCTCCAGCCTCCTTTCCCGGCGGCAAATGGGCGCCGCACCAACCCGCGCATTCTTTAGCGCGCCGGCCCCAACTCAACATGGGGTCGGTGTTCAGGGGCCGGCCGCACAGGGAAGTAGGCCCGGGGGGGCGGGCGGGGAGAGGCCGGCCTGCCGATTGGTGGGCCCCGATCGTGGCCCAGACCTCATCGGAAGCCCCACCTGGTGAAGGATACCCCCCCCCCCCCAAAGGCTGCCCCCCGACCGTTCGTGCAGAGTTCCCACCGGCAGCAAGCAACCAGGGGTGAACGCCGTCGGCGGGACTCTGTCGTATCCGTGAGGCCGCTCAGCCCATCCGGGCTGGCGCAAATGCCGGTGATTCTCCACACCACGGAGAATCGCGCGTCAGTGTCGGGCCGCGGTTGCGCCGATTCTCCGGCCCGGCGCTCGGAGAATCGCCCCCAGTATCTTTGTCTCATGTTTCAAAATTATATTGCTCACATCTCACACGGCAATTAAATCCAATACACTGGTTTCAAATCAGTGTTAAAAGTCATTCCCCAGCACCGTGTAAGGTGGAGACGTAATTCAGAGCAATGAGTTTTCCACTTTTTCACTTCAAATAGTTATCAACCACCCAGAGAATAATTACACCATTATAATTGTGTTCTTGCATTCTTAACCAAGGGTTCCACACGAGAGTTTCACGATCTGCAATGTTGGATGTTCATTACCTTTTCCTTATACCTTCCTTAACTAGAATTGAAACATGTGCAGACTTGGAATCCTACCTCTTGTTGGCATACCGACGTCTGCACTGAGTTTATGTCAGAACAAGGATGTTATCAAACTATAACCAGAGCTCTATCACACAGGGGATTGGCAGTTTAACTTTCATTTCTTGTTAATCGTTAGAAGCAAAGAAATGAGTAATTTCAAATCAACAGCAAATGAACCTCTCTTGGCTTCAGTGGATGCACTACAGTAACATGAGGGAAAATTAAATTATGCAAATCTGAACCCAGTGTAATGTGGCAAAAATCATATATTTCACTGTTAACTTCCAAAGCTTTAGACCTGTGCTTGACAATAAAGCTTCTAAATCCCAAAATAAAGCTGGCAGTCATTTATAGTGTCCAGGAATCTAAACTGTGGATCACTTTCATTACTCCAAGAGTGCTTTGGAGCTTGATCGACATCCAGCCTGGATCTTAGCAAAGAGCCCCCAATATTTCTGCTCCCATGGGATTGACAATGAAGACTATTCCTAACCATTTTAGTCAAAACCATAATTTGTTTCCAGCTCCTGATCATCACATAAGATGTTTTCCGACAATCTCGACTAGAAAGGATATTGAAAGATTCAAATTGCACCTTCTCCATTCAGATCTCGTCCTTTCCCTACTTAATCTTGTCACATTTTACACTCAGTCACATTTGACCAAGCATGTGAGGTGACCTAGAATTGTAAGCACGAGGCAGACAAGCTGTCAAATAGATAATGGCCGTGCAGCCAAAAAGGTTGCCACTCTTTTTATTGTATAAGACTCAGGAATTAATGCACACTACAAAACAGAAGGGACAGTCTGAGGATTTTGTCACATAAACTCCCTGCTTCACACACTGGGATTACAATCGTGGGCTACAATCATGAAATAATCATCTCTTTCACCATTAAAATGTGATATAGCATGAAAGTACGTCATTACCCTTGGACACTATTAATATGAATTTGTTACACTGGTGTGGGCTTTAAATGGCAGCAAATCAAAAATATCATCGCCACCATGTATCGTTCTATGGATTATGATTATTTTAAATGACCAAGCTATGACAATCCAGCAATCCCAAATCATTAAAGCAACTCTTTAAAACATTTAATGTAGACTGGAGATTTGTGAATATTTTCCTTGCGATATTATCATTTTCAATATTAACCTTTCTCCTCATGGACTGGGACATAAATCCTGCTGAGAAGGATGGAATAATAGCCTTTCCTCTGTCACAAGTGTTCAAAAATGCTCGATTTAGGGCCGTTAATACCTTCAATTCTAACAAGCATAAGTTTGGGCCATAAAATTAAGATAGAAACTTAAAGTGTCCAGATAAATAGCTGGAATTGGTACATTAAAATAATAGAGTTTCGTTCTGTTGCTTGTTGACAGAAAGCCTGATATCATCATTTCCCATTTTTCAAAAATAATAGCATGTTTAACGTGCTAAACAGTCCCAGTATTATGAACCTGTGGAAAATTCAGTCCCACCCATCACTTGTTTCAATTTAAACAAAATATTGTTCAAATACTGAGTGCTAATTTAATTGTTGGAGGAATTATACTGAGGCCAACATTAATCAATCGCATCCTCCTCATCAGAAGCCACGTCCCAAAAAAATAGAGGCTCAACATCAGGGTGCAACCCTATAGCCCCAATCCTCCAGTCTTCCGAATGGATCGCTCTCTGTAAGAGCAGCCCTGGTGTACTTCCCATTTTGCAAAAAAAAAGGGATAAAGGGCAAACAAAAACCATCATCTCCCACTTTACATTCAAGAGAGCATTCAAAAGACAAGCTTGTGATCAGTGTCCGACCAAAGCCACTTCCGACTGATTTACAATTGGTGCATTTTTTGTTTTGTCAGAGATTGCATTGTTAGACGACGCGCAGCAAGTTAGAAAACAAAAATGATCTCGTAGCCGATCTTGCCTCTGTCGATGGTGACACGGCTCGTTAAAAAAGGGAAAAGAAAATACCAGGCTACCAACTTCTGAGGTTTCCCCTCTTATATTTTAATGCTGATTTCCTATTGGCATAAGTGGTGAGTGGTTTGGTTGGGGTATACTAGGCCCGTTTTAACTCTATGCAAGAGAATGGATGTCAGTGAGTAAAATGGCAAGAAAGTCTCATGCATTTTTGGAGCACAGTTATAAACTTTACCATGGGTTTATTATACTTAACCTGGAAGTAATTTATGCTTTTAGCAAAATATTGGGGAAAACTTTATTTTCACCAATGATTCCCTTCAAGAAACTCGTTCAAATTTTAAAAAATAGACATATTTCTGAATTTAATACGCAGTTCATAGATGCGGAACAATAATATACGCTTTCCATTAGATTGCAAAGACATGAGGGCAAGCATGAATAGAAAAGCTTTATTTCATTAGGTGGCCATAAAGTTAGCCAATCAAAAAATTTATTAGCCAGTTTTGAAGTTCATCAACCAACCCATTAAATAGAATGATACCATGACACAATGCCTTTTTCACCAGATTATTAGCCAAAACAAAATATATATCGCTACATAAAGCCTGTATTAATAATCAGTGAACTGGCAAGTAGGCAAAGTGATCCTTGATTAAGTTAATGATGGATTGCATTGCTGTGAAAGGCCTGGCACTTAAGTTGAGAAAACACCACAACAAGCTTAATTTAGGCCTCATTATGTCTGTTTACAAGAGCAGATTTAATACACTTGAACACAAATCCGTACTTAGATCCAATCATGTTTTATGAATGCTTCTTGTACCCCCAGCAAGATAACATTGTGCTTTAAATTCTGCACTGACAAATGAACTTTTTGGCAGTGTTCAAATATCCCTTTATTAAAACTTATACTCCCTAAAGCATGCAATTAAAAGCCATTTGTTTGCACTTGCCACTTTGAAGCTTTGACCTCACAGTGTAATCTACTGTCCGTTTCTCAATTTAACAGAACAAACAATCAAACGAAGATCTCATCCATCATCTAATTCGACACTAATTTGAATTTAAATAAATTTGAATAAATTTAATATTTTTCAGAAGTATCATCTGTACATGAACTCAAAGCTCTTCTGTATACACAATTAAAATTGTACACAGTTATTTCATTAAGAATTCTGTGTCTCAGGGTGGAATTTAATTCCCCCTCCCTTTTGCAGGTGACCTTGGAGATTGTGGAGATCCCACTGCCTTCTGGCCTCCCTCCATTGGAGTCAATTTAGCCCCTTAAGGTAGTCAATCAGCGGCAGGCAGGGAATTGCCAACTGGGGAGGCCATCCAGCAGACCCTGTTGGGTTTTCATGGCCTTCTGGGATGGAGGGGTCCCTCATTCAAAGGCACTCTCTGCCCAATTGAGGGATGCAGCATCGTAAAGGGGTGAGCCACAGGAAGCCATCCCTCGGCATTTGGTGCTGATCCCCCCTCCTCCCATCTGTGGCTGCTCCTCCCCTCCCCCGACCCCTGGGGAACCCATACAACTCCACTTACATGTCTCCAGAGGATTAATTGCCGATCCTCTGGGTAGACCCCAATGTAGTAGCAGCAGTGGCCACCAATCTCTGTGCGCTGCTGCCATTTGAGAACTGTTGCCCTCTGATTGGTTCGCAGTTTTTTTGGGGGGGGGGGGTTGGAGGTGAATTCCACCCTACTGGGGCCTGAATTCAGAGGGAGACTTGCCACTATCCACGTAAGTACCTGATTCCCTCAAAATAGTGTTGCGCCTCCCATGGGGAGGTAGCATGGGGCTCTGCCCCGTTCTCTAACAGGTGGTTAGGACCCACATCTTCGCCACTAAATTCTGAAGTTTTCCATTTCTATATTATTTTTAAACCTTATGAGGCCAGCATACTTGGCTTTTGTTTTGATACTTTTCTTTTGTTATGAACCGGCTTTTGTTTTGATATTTTTCTTCTGTTATGAACCCGTGTACCTATTAGCACAGCAAGGTTCCCTCTAACTTCCCTTCAGTGCACAGTCCATTGTGTCACTGTGTTGTCTCTTTAAGATTGCCACTCAGCTGCACACGTGCACATCTCCAAGTGAATACGTTTTGTGTGTAGGCGCTTGTCTCCTGTGCGAAAGGTTCTGAGGTGTTGCGCGCCTGCATCCCACTGTAACATTGCTGCACAGGTAGTGATGAGAAATACAAGTGCCATAGAGAGGATCTAGACCCCATGGGCACGATTTAACGGAAACATTTCTAAGAGTCATTTTGGGTGCAATTGACGGGGTGCTTCTCGACCGCCGCGTTGGCGAGGTCGTGGACCATATTTAATGGCATTTGATGCTGAAAATGAGCTCCCATGAGTGTCTCGCCATCACTCGCTGTCTCATAGATCGTACAGTGCAGAAGGAGGCCATTTGGGCCATCGAGTCTGCACCGACCCACTTAAGCCCTCACTTCCACCCTATCCCCGCCACCCAATATCCTCTCGCAACCTTCTTTTCGACACTAAGGGCAATTTAGTGTGGCCAATCCACCTAACCTGAATGTCTTTGGACTGTGGGAGGAAACCCAAGCACCCGGAGGAAACCCACGCAGCCACGGGGAGAACGTGCAGACACCGCACAGACACTGACCCAGCGGGGAATCGAACCTGGGGCCCTGGCGTGCGAAGCCGCAGTGCTGGCCACTGTGCAACCGTCTGATTTGCCAGACGTACGCCTCAGCCTCCCGCTGCTAACAAGGGAAAGTTGTTTTTGAACACTCCATCACCACTCACTCCCAGTCAACACTCAAGCATGGCAGCGAGCAGACCGGATTCCCACTTTGGCGATGCCAACTTGGACAGGCTTCTCGATGCCGTGAATGAAAGAAACTGCACCCTGATCTCCCGAGGGGGGTCGGAGCGTCAGCCGCAGGGTCACCAATACTACCTGGGAGGCAGTGGCAGCGGTTGTCAGTACAGGCAGCATGACCAGGAGGGCTAGCGTCCAATGTCCGAAGGAGACCAACAAACTCCACTGAGCTGCAAGGGTAAGTTACCACCTCTCTCCTGGCATCAAATCTGATTGCTGTTCCTCAGTTCCCAAACCCCACGCCCCACTATGCACAAATCACTGGCTGACACCTCGCACCCTCCTCACATCCAATTTTCATGTTTGTTCCTCAGCAGCCCCTGGCACCCACCAGCACAACCCCTTCATGTCCAGTTGCAGTGCCCACAGATGCCACCTGCTGTAGAGCCCTCCCCCGATCTATCAAGTGTGCAACCTACAATGTACTTTCTTTGTCTCCACAAGAGAAGATACCCCATAATAGGTGGGAAAGAGCCAAGATAGGGGGTGGGGGGGGGGGGGGGGGAAGAGTATCAGAGATCCGAGTCTTCACCCCCTATGAGAACGGGTCCTGGAAATTATGGAGTTGTCCAAGAAGAGAGCAGTCACCAACAGTGAGGTTGACCTGCACCCCAGAGGAGAGGACCCAGTGCCCCTTCACCCAGGTGACCTTTCTCAAGCGAGTTGTTCATGTGAGACAAAATGATCCTTCCCGCTCACTGACTAAATGTCCATTATCTCGCAGGATCTCCATTTAGTGGGGCCAGGCCATCTGGAGTCATCGCCTCCCCTGCCACCCAAGAGACCACCTCAGAGGAGAGCTCCGATGGAACCACCATCGAGGCATCACAGCCATTAACCACCCTCCACCAGTGCAGAGACACACACCTCTGTGGACGATATTAGTGGAGAGGTTTCTGGGGCACAATATGGTGGGCACCACACAGTTGCTGATGCACATCATGTGGAGGCAGAAACATCCGGGGGAGACAGTAATTGGAGTGTTGCTGGATCCCAGGACTCAGCTGAGTCCCAGCCAGATGCCGAGTCTCTGGACAAGGTTATCCCAGAGCTGATGCAGATGCTAAGACACGGCCGTGAGATTCAGGAGGAATGTCAGCAACATTCCAGTGAGTGCATAGCCGATTGCAGTCCCAAAGGCTATGGGCACAGGAGATGCATGGCACTGGCAATGCACGGCACCAAGGACAACATTGCTCGGGTGGTGACCGCAGTGGAAGGCCTGCAGCACGACGTCAGTGTCTTGAGTGGTGATGTCCAAGGCATGGCTCAGTCTATGACGACCATGGCTGAGGGCCTCGACATCATGTCCAATGCCCCATCCGCAGCGGGACATTGTTGAGGCACGGCAGAGCGTGGCCCAGTCACTGAGCAGGACCACTGAGGATGACGACACCATGGTGAAGGCAATGGGAAGGCATCAGGTCTGGCAGAGTCAGATGATGCAAAGACCTCTGGAGCTCATTCCAGCTGCCCCTCCATCCCATGGAATCCCCCAGGGCCCTACAGGCACTGTCAGGGAGGAGGAGCATTGGAGGCTAACCCGGGGCCTGCCACCAATGACGCAACAGCTGTTTCCAGTTCTTCCGAATCCCCCCTCCTGACATCGGCTCATCTCAAGGGCAGCGGGCAAAACAGGGTGGCACGGTGAAGCCAGTAACCACGGTAAGTTGGTCGGGGCCCTCCGGCTCCAGGCCCTCCAGAGGACATCCGACAAAGGCATCAAAGGCCACTTGCATTGTCACTCTGCAGTCATGTGCTGAGTAACAATGTGTTAACTTAGCAGCCACATGAAGAGATGTAAGAATATATTCAACGAAGCTACAGCTTTCTGAGTCTGAACTCTGATTATTTCTAAATTATAGAACCAAGAGGTCACGGTGGCAGCAGGATGTCTGTGGGCAAAATGCAAACATTTTAAAGGAGGTTAATGCTGAATTAGGTTGAAAAATCAACCTGAATTAGTGCCAGAGAGAGAGAGAAAGAAACTGTATCTTGCAAAAACGAAATGGGTGGCATCGCAGTGATAAATATACAGCTCCAGCCCAGAGTCAAGTGGGAAGGCCGTTGATGTTGGAGGGGCATTTGAGAGGCTTAAACAAAGGTGCAGACTAGTGGCTTTCTCAAGGCACCAGTGAAGAGGAAGATGTCGACCTATTGTGGGCAGGGGGGAAAGGGGTAAATGTATTTTTATCGCTGGGAGGTGAGTGAAGACAGTCGGAACCCAGAAAAGATTCCGGAAACATTCAGCACGCACCTCCAGGCAAAATCAAATCATAGGATTTACTGATATGAGCAGACATACAAGCTTGTTGACAATTTTCCTAACGAGGCTGAAAAAGGAAGCAAGATAATGGACAAAGACGAAAGGTTGCTGCATCAGTCCCATTTGGGGACTGGGAAGCACCAAAGATCAGAGGGACCTTGGTGTGCATGTACATTGGTCCCTTCAGGTAGCAGAGCAGGTCAATGCAGTGGTTAAGAAGGCATATGGTATATTGCCTTTATTAGCTGAGGCATAGAGTTTAAGAGCAGGGAGGTCATGCTGGAACTGTATAAAACGTTGTTTAGACCACAGCTAGTGTACTGTGTGCAGTTCTGGAATCCACATTATAGGAGGGATGTAATAGCACTGGAAAGGGTGCAGATAAGATTTACCAGGACGTTGTCTGGGCTGGAGAATTTTAGTTATGAAGAGAGATTGGACAGACTTGGATTGTTTTCCTGGGAGCAGAGGAGACTGGGAGGGGACATGATTGTGAAATATAAAATTATAAGGTGGGTAGATAGAGTAGACAGGAAGAAACTTTTCCCCTTGGTGGAAGGACCAATGACCTCCTGCCCCTTACCTTTAAGGGGGGTAAGGGGCAGGAGGTTTAGAGGGTATGTGAGGAAAACCCTTTTTACCCAGAGGGTGTTGAGAGTTTGGAACTCGCTGCCTGAAAGGGTGGTTGAGGTAGACACCCCCATAACATTTAACAAGTATTTAGATGTGTACTTGTGATCCCAAGGCATACATTGTTTCTGACCGGCACAAACGTGATGGGCTGAAGGGTCTTTTATGTGCGGTATGACTCTAAGACTCTAATTGATTGGAAACGATGAACTCTCAATATCGGAGGCTGCAGACACAGCCAGAAAACAGGGGCCAGGATATCATGGCCTCATCACGGCGTGTCCCCACCCTCCTCGAAGGGCGAGGTGGGCCATTTAAATTGCCATTTACTCCAGTGAGACCATAATATCCCCCTGGGCGGGAGGGGCTGTAGAATCCAGGCCAGGAAACAAAGAGTAAAGAGACAAAGATGATCTCGACCCAAATGATTGACTTTCTGTGATGTCAAGAGAGGCAGCAGGGTTAATATTTTGAAGAAGCAACAAACGAATGCACACCAGGCAGAGAGAACGATGTGCAAGAACTGTGGACCACCACATGATTTCACAGACGGAAGGAAATGTCGCACTTATGGATCAAACTGCAGAGCTTGTGGAAAGAAGCCAAATCCTTCGAAAAAGATGTACGGAACAAAGAGAAATGGTGCTAAATGAATGATCAGACGCACAGCAACAAAGCGAATGAGAAGGAAAAACAAAATATCTGGAAAGTGACGATAGGCTTGAGGACACAATAGGCATAGGAGCCATAAAATTGCTTGAAATGCTGTTCCTAGAGCAAACAAATTCACACAACTATTCGGATCAGGAGGTGGGGGTTAAATATAAGCCCACAGATTTAAACCGGAGCTGAGGTGTGACATCAAAGCAGAGAGTGACAGCATCCCACTCAGACCATACCAGAAGATCTTCCCTCAAATTCTGAAAGAAAGTGGGTACCCAAAGAAAGGCATTCTGAAACCAAGCAACATTATTGTAAAGATGCACTTTCACAGACTGCATTGGTGAACATACAAGGTACTTATCAATAAGAATTGTACAGCAACCTCATGACTGTAGCTTGCTCCCAAAATGTCTCTGCCTAGGAGTTTCTCTCACCATGGGGTCATTCCCCACTCGAGTCCCGATTGGTCACACAAGCCATGTGGCCCTTCCTCTGCTGTGTTGCCTTAAAGGACAATCACCACAGTTATGCTAATGCATGACAGGGGATTAGAAATTTGACAACTAGGAACATCCCAAATCAGACACACAGAGGAATATATGCTAACTATATCTTCTACGTCACTGAAATAAATAGTCCTTCTATTCTGGGGTTGAGCAGTTGCAAATTTAAGAGCCCTTCTTGTTGATTTCCCTTGTTTCCTTTCTTTTATTTTATCATTATTATTTTTGGTCCATGGATCGATAATTGAGATATGCCTTTAAGTCGAGCAGAGGAAAGTAGAGGACTCCAGGTTTTGAACAGTTTGCTTTCTGGAACACTGTTTTCTCGAGTTTTGTATTCGTGAAAGGAGGACTCAGACTTTTTGGTGCAGAGTATATTGGAAGGAATCGGCTCAATAACTGGCAACCAAGCGGTTGGCCAGGGACGGTCTTCTGCCTGACAAGTCAGTGATTGGTTCCTGCCAGGTGGTTTTTTTCCAGAGAGAACATGACAGAAGCCTCCAGACCCTCAAAGGGAGAGGAGCTGTGCTCCCTCCCTCTCTCTGCTGCCTGTTGCCTGCTAACTCTGAGAGTCTGCAGTGAAGATCATTACAAACTGAAGTAAAGAAAGTACCCAACTGAAGGCCTAAACTTGAGAAAGAAACTAACAAGACATCCATCTGAATCAAAGATCCTTATCTTTTTATTTTAATATTATTTCTCTTCCCTTTCCACCCTCCTTCTGTGTTGTTTGTCTTTGTCTGTGTGTAGAGGGTGGGTGAGTTACAAAAGGAGAGGAGGGCGTTGGGAATCAGATAGTAGAGAGCCAGTTGTATTTTGTTGCCTTTTTAATTATAATTATTATCAATAATATAAGGTTACTTGTGTTTAAATTTACAAACCTGGTGACTGTAGTCAATTAAACTGAACCAATGCCTACTTTGTTGGGCTTTATCTGCATTTCCTTCTTGTCCAGTTCCAGAGGTAGTTCCCGTATGGTGGTTTATGGTCCTGGTGTTGGTGTTACCTCTCCCTCTCGTGTTCGGTGTGGGGAGTTCAATTTCACTTATATTGTGAATCCGAATCAAGTGGGCTGGAATTGACAGCGCACTAGCCCAGGGTGTCGTGACACAAAGCAGCACGCTATCTAAGTACACCGCCAGATCAAAGATCTAAGTATAAAGACTCATAAACTCCTGAACGTAACCCTATTTAAACGGAGTAGAGTTAGAGATGAGACCAACAAAGATGAAGAGTTATAGATGTTCTCTCAGCAAGTGACCCAGCAATGACCTGACCAGATACGAAAAACACAGCTAGCAATAGGGCAATACTGGTATATCAGAAATGACGTCTCACTAGACGATGCAGTTCTGTTAACTGGATCCAGAATAATCATGTTCAAAACACAATGCAGGAAGAACTTCCCCAGAGTATGCATAAGAACCCCATGGGAATGGAGATGTGTAAGCTCAGAGACAGATCAAGTGTGTACCGGATAGGCATCCACATAGACATCAACAGAATGTTGTCTGCATGCAATTTAAGCCAAAAATACAGAAATACATGGCACAAAGAGAAGATGATAGCTCCTGAAGTACCAACCAGGCCATGGCATACAGTGAGGGATGGTTTACTCATACACAATCAAGAATGGTATTATAGTTGCGGCCTACAACTCAAGAGTAATGAGAAAAGCACACTCAGATGGTCAAGAGAACCCTCTCAAAATGCCGAGAGATATGTGAAGACCAAACCTTGCCTTGTCCCTCCAACCTACACCTCTCAAGGCTGAAATTAAATCACCCGCAGAGCTATTGAATGGAAGAAAGTGTAAGACAACACTGCCAAGCAAGATACTTCCTCCCAGTGACCAGGAGGGAGCAAGACAACAACTCACCGATGCACAGGTAGAGGGAAGTCAACATTTCAATGAGCATGCTAAATTCCTGACTTGTTGAAAGAACAAACTGGATATATACAGATCAAATCAGGAAAACCTGGAACCCAGCAAAAGTTGTCAGTGAACTTAAGGGTCCAAAGTCATGCATCATTGAGACCAAAATCGGTCAGCAAATGAGAAGGAACAGGATTCATATTCAACCTACTCCTAAGCAGGAAAAGCAGGGGCCGAAAGCATCAACAGCACCAGAAACATCACCAAAAAGCAAGACAACTTCAACAGCATCACCAACAAGTGGTGCAATATCAACAACATCACCAGCAACCACATAATTTGCAACATTAAACTCAACTCCTACAACACCTGGAACAACATGTGCAAGTAGAGGCACAACATCCTCCAACCTAAGCAAGACTGTGAAGAATGTTTTTCTTAGATAACAAAACAAACTATCAAAGGCTCTGAAGTTTATTTATAAAAGTCGATTGTTAACCTTATTTAAACAGTTAAATGGATACTGAGGCATTTTATATATTTTTTAAAAGAATAAGTGATGTTATATTATTCATAAAGAGCTACAGATGAATTGTGATGTGAATATATGTTCCGGGGTGGCGCATTCACTGTTCCACTGCAGTAACATGTTAAGTAACAATGAGCGTAACATAACGCGCAGAAAACAGCCCTGTTTTGGGCTCAGCTTGCCAGTGCAGGAAGAGATCGGGGCGCGATTTTAAAATGCCGCCCGATATCTCAACCCCTGCTCCACCGCAGCCTCCTTACCCCCCACTCCCCCAACTTACCTCTTAGGGGGTCATCAAGCCCTGCCCCACCCTACCTCTTAAGGGCAGGGCACCCCCAGGACCAATCCCTGGCATGGGCAACCTGGCACATGGGCACCTTGGCACTGCCAGCCTGGCAGTGCCCCTGCAAGCCCGGCAGTGCCACTCAGGTGACAGTGCCAAGATGTCCAATTGTCAGCGGGAGTGCCAGGATACCACCCTGCCCAGTGCCTGGCCGCCTGGGGGCCTCATTGGCTTGGGAGACCCCCCATGTGCCACGTTTGAATGGACCAGTGCTAAACAGTGCCATGTTGAGGCCTCCCAGGCATGGGTATTACTTCCCAGACTTTGAGAGAATTGGGCGCCGACATATTTATTGAGCCTTATGGCTCACTTAAATATGTTTATCTGGATCTCGTTAGATCTCGCGAGGTGATCGAGCATCGTAAATCTCGCGAAAACATCCTTATCTTGTCGGGCGCGACAAGGTCATTCGATCGCTCCCAATGTGTCAGTCTACCAATCACATAGAGAATGCAAAAAATATACCTGACAAAACTCTCGAATTCTGAGTCGAAAGCCCGATTATTTCAAATGTAGGAAAACCAGAAGACATTGCATATAGCTTCTACTATCTTTCTCAATGCTCTCTGCAGTAAAACATCACCAGGTAGCATAAAGATTAGGGGGATTTAACATTCCCATTGTTAGGAAAGAATCAGGGCAGCAGTGACAAGTTTCTGTTCCGTTCCAATCATTTCCCTATTTTAACCCTGCTGAATTTGACAAAGGAACTTCCATTAATAAATGCAAATCAGTGTCAAAGTTATTTTAATGCATTCCTAAATGGGATGCCCCCTCCATTGCTTAAATGTATTGAGAAGCCTGGAGGGCCTTTTAAGATTAGTTAGTTGTTCCTTGGTTGGGCAAGAAGAAGCAGGAATGTGCTTCCTGGCTCCAGAAGAAAAGTCCAGGCCATTGACATCCCATTTGCAGTTCCCCAGTCATGAGACACTCTCAACAACTCTTCCCATGGCTGGCGGAAGCGTTCTCTTGGCCTTACACCAACCAGCTATGACTTTCTACCTGAAACGGGTGAGCATTTGGCCAGTGGCATTCAAATGAAGTCCAGCCGTTAAAATCTGCCAAGCCTCTGTCAATGACTCCCTCGTGGAATTATTATTCACTCCCAGGGTGTTCCTGGCAGCTGTTCAACTCAACCCCACAGGTTAAGGATAACACATAGTTTCTGTCATACTGTAATAAACATACCATACTGAGCAATGTAGTTGTAAAATCTTTCGACATTCAGTATTGTCTGACTCAGGGCAACAACAACAATGGTAAACTGAAAAGAAATTTAAAATGGACGCCAAAAAAATAAAAAGACACCAATAAAAAAAATCAATAGTTATGTAGTGATTGCAGGATGATATATTTGCTTCGACAATTAGTAAATTATTGCAATTGGAAGGAATATTTTGGCCAAGTTTGTAGAAAATACCAGTTATCTCATAGGTTATTCACATAATTTCTGGACCCCCAATTCCATGTTTTCTTTCACATATGTGCACAGCCTTGGAGCTAGGATGGAAATCAAAGCACTGACCATTCCTGAATATCCTGCTCTCGCAGACTCTGCATGATTTCTCTTCACAGAACTTGCCGAAGTTTTGGGTTCGAGCAACTCGTTCAAACAGGTGATGTGCAAACGCTGAGAGTTGCTGTCCAATGCGAACAAGTTTTATGTGGCACGAATGAGAAGTTGCGGAATTTAAGGCAGGGTCGGTGCTGTGGATTTATGTTCCCTCTATGAACTACATTGAGTCACTTGCGGCCTTTCCACTGCAGATGATGCTTTAGCATACCGCATGCCAATTTGCACCTTTTAGCTGTTTTGTGGGCATTTTGGCGGGCTGAGTCATTCAGATTGTTTTGATATTCAAACAGTTCCAGTTCAATCTAGTCTGCAACGTAGTTCCTATTCTCTACCCACCCTACACAGATTGTCATTTTATGTTGGATAAATGATTTCATTGCACTTTAATTCCAGGATGGTTTAATGCTTTATTTTATCAGCATTTACAAATGAGCAATGAGGTGTATGTAATCATAGCTTTCTATTGAGCTCCTGTCTTCAGGCTAAATTGGTTTCAATCATATTTGTGGAGTCAATGGCAATTTCAGAAATCATTTTGTCCTCTTTAACAAAGTGCAAAGTAAATCTTCACATAAAAATAAATATCTCAAATGCTCCAGTAACATAATTAAAAAAGACCCTCATCATCCATGTGTAGAAATGTGCTGTGATTCTTATGGGGAGAAGCATCAACAATATTTTTTGAATAATAGCTGTACATTCAACGTGAATAATGTACACACAGGAAATGTGCTGCCACTCTCTACAATTCCTATTCTTTAAATGCTTATGGGTAACAACTATACTTATCTTCTCAATCCAGTCTTAAAACAAAAAACTGACTGAATAAGTCAACTATGTCAAGGTGCCAACCAAGGACACAAGATGCAAAAGCAATCAAGTCGCATTGGATCAACATAGGGATAGATGATGAATCTCACCATCTTTCCTGTCAAGCTATATATTATGCGATTAAAATTTCACTACAATGAAATTTTAATATCATCTCTCTAGAGTTTATATAAAGCTACATTTACTACAGTTAATATGGTTTTCACCGAAGAACTGCTCGGAATCCACTCTGTATTAAGTGCTGCTAAAGATAACAAGGTTAACATGAAAAATACCCAAGATTTTGGTTGAAAAAGACTTTCTGGATGATGTCTGTATTTTACAGCAGACCATTTAAGATGATGCATTCATTAAGATGAATTCCTGAAAAAGCTCGCAGACCTTTACAATGTCGTGTTTGACTCAAAAACAACAGTCTGGTTTTCCAGGTTAAAAACTTTAGCTCCAACTGCAAAAATTATACCTCACCCAATGAAGGGTGGAAGCTCGCTGCACACCATCTAGGGCAACTACAGCTTAGAAATGGCAGAATAAACAATTGCTGCATGATGATATGGGGAATATGGGTTTCAAAACCATTTCCGCTTTCCCATCTTCAAAAATTATACCGAGGTAATCTTTATAATACCTTAGGCAGGGCCTGCTCTAGTTCATGAATAAAATTGCATGTTGCAGGATTTGTAGGCTATTTGCTAGTAGTAACCAAAGAGTGCCCACCCTGCCTTGCATGTGAGGTTCTGCAGGATACCACGAAAGATATAAATATCACTGTGGGTGCATCAAAAAGTATCAACAATTATTACCTGAAGAGGTGTTACAAGAAATTTCATCTGCTGCAACGAAGACGAACTGATTTCTGCAAAAGAAGATAAAATTGACAACACTGCTTGGTGACAGAGCACGTTTGACTGGAAGATGTGCTAGCTGCCCATTGATCTGATGTTCAAAGATGGGAGGGGGAAATTACTTAATTAAATGAATGTGGTGGGGGGTGGGGGGGAGGAGCTTTCACAATTCAGAAATTATTTAATTAACCATGAATTTTGATTTGGTGAATGATTTTATGTACATATACATATATCTCTAACCAATGGCCATTTGAAAAAAATGTATGTAAAAAGATTGAATTAATGTTCCAGATATTGGTTTATTCTTTGCCGGACATGTGATTTAAAAAAAAAAGACTTTTGTTTTGCACAATGAATGTATTACCTGATTAGCATGCAGGGCTTTTAATGATATTGGTTGTTTTCAATTCATTGCACAATAAAGCTGACAAAACAGATTCTCACAACACTTGGTGTTCAAAAGATTTTCCTTGCAAATTTTCATGCAAACTGAAATAGTGCAAGCCTTTAGGAAGGCTAGTTTTTTTAGGCTCTTGTGTGACATCAACAGCTTATTTGTAAATCTGTAAGTATAATACTTATCAAATAAGGTTCTGTTCTTATTGACAATTATTGTGATAAAATGTTCTTTGTCAATTTTGCAAATATGAATTTGCATTTGGAAAACACTAATTTCAGAGGAGGCCCATTTTCTTTTGTAAAGTATTATGATACTGTAAACTGTTCTTCAAACCCACTCATGTTTTTAACCATGTAGAACTGTCTTTTCTAATTGGCTGTGAGGAGGCAATGTGAATGAGACTACTAAAGAAAAAGTTGTTGGATACCGCTCATGAATTTCATTTCGTTTTGTTCTATATTCCATGGGATTTTTGTTTTTTAATGAACAAGATTTTTGAAATAAGTTAAGCTTTTTCCAGAACGTGTGCATCTTGGATAATTTGAAGAAAGAAAATCCACTGAGTATATTTACATTTAACGGAATAGCATAATCTATCTTTGAATATTTTGGAATCATGGGAATGGAGGTGGAATTTCAGCATGGAACAAAATAATCTGTAAGTAATATTTATGCATTTTTAAAATTACAGTACACTTAGTATTTTGTTTCAAAACAACGGATTGATTATTATACATGGTAAAGTAATTTAAGGTCTTAACTGGCCACCATTTCTTCATATAGAAATCCATGATTAATATTCCGTTTGACAAAATTTGGGTACGCCCTATCATTTAATATAAAAGCTAATCTCAGATATCTTTTCATTATTAAGCCATTAAATGGACAAAAGCATACATCAGAAAAGATCACGTAGAACAAACAATAGATTGAATACTTGCATTCCAACATTCCCCTAACTGTTTTTCAATAGCCAAAAAACGAAGCACTTATTGCAAACATTTATGAGTAATTAGCTTCAGTCTACACAAAATCATACCATAGCATCTAAAAGCATACTGGTGTAGCGCATGCAAACTGGAGTTTATGATACTGCATTCAATGTACATAGTGCATATGCATGGATATCGAAATGCAAACAGTCGTAGCTAAATTTATTCAATGGCATATATTTTGATCAAGTAGTTCAATGATTTTCAAGAACGGAACCCTGGTTGCAAGCTATGATACACAAGCCAGTACACTGTACACAACAAAAATGCACCAATCAAATCAAAAACCACCAGGCAGCCAAACAAGGCAAAAATCCTTGCCCTGGGGCTTTGCTCAAGAAGCCACACAGTGAACTTTTGTGATGGATCTGTCAGAAGTGATACAGCTTTGCAGATAAACTGATTCATCAAGTGAATATGCACTGACAAAATGACAATCTGTCCCTCTTCCCCGAGACTGATAAGGTACGAAAGGGCTTCAGAGTACCACTAAGTGTGAAGTGACAAAGGGTCAGCACAAATCCTTTAAGGTGCCATTAGTACTTACATACTCTTCAATGAACATGCTCTCAGCATACTTGGTGACAAGACTTTAGCTATGGGCATGCATTGTGTAATACATAGTAGCTTGAATCAGTTGTTCTGCTATTTGTGATTTTGTTCATGAAACAAGAGTAGTTTATCTTTCTGAAACAAGGTTTAGCATATGTTAGGGGTGCAGTACTCAGTTAATTGTGTTCAATGATCTGCTGCTGGTTTGATTACTCAAAACAAAAAAAAACACTGGCCCTTATTGTTCTTTTTTAAAAACTTGTCCTGTGATTTGTGACCATTTTGGTGGTATCAATTTCATTTACTTCTGTGCCACCGTTTGTGCAATCTCACTGCATTCCATAACCACATCTAATGAAATTTACTTGGAAGAAAGAAAATTGCAAAAAGAAATTGGAAAATAGTATTTAAAAAGAAATAAACAAACAAAAAGAAAATATCGTGCTGTTTTGCATGTATGCTATTTACAACTGAAGGTTTATTTCGGTTCCACCAGAAATATACAACATAAATCCATGGTAACAAAATGCAATATAACATAATGTGAAAGAATAACACACTGTAGTTTTATATGCAGGCGTAATTGCATTCTCGGTTTTGTGCAAGCAGGCAAACACACGACACAAATAAAACAATGTGTGGAGTGATTAGAAATTTAAAAACAATAGTATACTGTAGTTTCATTGATTCAAAACATTGCTTACACGGGAAATTCTACGGCCTTAACACTCCTGAACCTTCCGAAGCAAAGATAAACAAGGGAATCAGTAGATTTAGCACTTCAGATATTTATTGTAAAATCAGTCAACAATGTAACCCAATTGTGATATATTAGACAGCAGTAATCTAGTACTTTGTAACCATGTTCCATTTTGTAGCAAGTACTATTTTATATATATATATATGATATTATCATATTGCAACTAAAAATACCCTATCCACTTCTGTGTTTTAATATGGAGTTCAGTAATTAGCCAGCAATAATAGATATATAATAATTTCCAAAATAGTCTTACTGCATAACTCACACAATTGTCCTTTGTTCTACTAATTTACAAGAAGCAAAAAATAAACTTCTACTGAATGCATTTAAAAGAGACAAGAAAACATGAGTTCCTCGTTTTGCTCAAAATTTGATCATGTAATATGTGAATAAAGCAGGGCAGCTCTATCACATTTCTTGCACTAACAGAGCACAGCAGAGGCTGAAGCATACCAGCAATGAGCCAAGATTCTACATGAACGTTGGCAGGGAAGGGTATATGTGCCATTTTAGGAACAACCAGATATAACTTCAATGGGGCTACCATCTACAAACACAACACAATTTCCCAAAATAATGAAGGTTTCTGCATTGAATTTCAATGGGTTAAAAAAAACAAGTTTCCACTTTAAAGTCCATTCTGTGAAATTGGTCAGTTGATCTCAAATAAATGAGTAAATGGATAAATGTTAAACTACAGCGTGTCAATCAAAATTCCATCGGGGACCTGGAAAGTATTGATAAAGAAACTGTGTGCCAATTATGAAGGCAATTCTCTTTTTCTCTGGCAAGACATTTGGGAACAGAGTTGGAAAGTGATGGTAGTAATGCTGGGATCGATTACTCCTGCCGGGAATCTTTGTGATATGTCAGTTGCGGTAAGTGTGAACACTTCAAGGGCCAATTGTGCCTACAAATTATGAAATCACAAGGGGAATTTGAGTTTTCAGCTCCGCTGTCTAGGTTTGGTCTGTTATGAAAGATAGCGAGCCAAACCAACAATCAATTGATAAAATTCGTGCAAAATAAAATGTTGAGCGTCACAGAATGGTAGAACTCTCTGTGGGGATGTTGTGGTTTTGGTACCAGAGTGCCTCCAAATGACCAATAACAGATTTTAAAAAAGGTTAAACCAATCCCATGTTGTCAAAAAGAATATCAAAGGTAAACAGTATGCAAAAAAAAATATCTAAGAACTAATATAAGAACCTTTTCATTGAATGCTCACATTATCAGCCCTCACCAAATTGCAAATTCGAATTCTTGAGAAAGAAATGTTGCTTGCCTCGTGCAAGTAAACCAAGATCTATGCAGTGATTATATATGAGAGTGATAACTTCAGTTGGGGTTAATGTATCTGCTTTACGTAGCTGAAGTATGGTATGTCAGGACAGGACTGTACAGACCAAACCAGTCAGGCTTTAAGTTTCTCTTGGAGAGAAATACATTAATTTTGCTTTCTACTGAGGTTATACGGAAATATGAATTTAACTTCTAGTTTGGTCGAACATTTAAAGTTTTATTAGCGGCACTGATAGCACCTAGTGCTGCAGTAATGTAATCTAGATGGGTTGGATTTTAAATTATAGGTCAGTTCTAGCACCGTTACAAGATTCAATTCAAAGGGTATTGATCCAAAGACTCTCACTCATCCATTAACTCAATCTTCTCTTACTATTAACATGAATGAGAGATCGGGCAGGGAAAATATATTTCATAATTAGTTAGGGTCTATTCAAAACTGTTCCTATGATCTGTTATTCAGGGAGTAGCTCTGATCTGCTTAGGTGACAAATTTGAGGATGAAACTAGACCCTGAACTAAACCCTTAATCAAAGCCTTGTACATAAACAAAATACAGCAAAAGCTAGAATCTGAAATGGAAACAGAAAATGCTGGAAATACTCAGCAGGTCTGGTAACATCCGTGGAGAGAGAAACAGAGTTAATGAGCAGAATTTTCAAAGAGCTGTCGGGTACCTTATGTGGACAGGATTAAAAAATCTCAGTCCCAGAGGTATTCTCATGATCCCTAAACCTTCAGGACAGTTAGAATTTTCAAGGGTCAGTGATGGGTTGAGGGTGGTGGGGAGAGAAGCCTGTTTGCTGCCAATTAACAGTTCCTTCAGCTCCTTCAGGAGATTATTAAAGAGCCTGCCCAGTGCAGAATGGGATTTTTAGGGCAGGATTCTCCGGCTCCCAGCCACTGTCAATGGGAATTTCCATTGAAGCCACCCCATGCCACCGGGAAACCTGTGGGCGTGGGTGCGTGTTGATGGAACCGGAGAATCCCACCACCAGTGAATGGCCGGAGAATTCCAGACTCTATTTCAGTGAACTCAAACATTTTGGTGCATATTAACGCACAGCTATTGGGTTTACCATGGGACCAAACAAAGTACATTTATCTTTGTCTTAAAACCATTTTTAAATGGACCTACTTGCCCCAGTGCTAGTACTGGACCTTTCTTTTCCTGCAATTTCCTTTCCAACACTTTTTAAGCTATATTCCCTCTTCTACAAGGCTGGCACCAGCCTTTGTTTCTAGCACCACACAGGCAGATCCCACATCCTGCCCAATTAGGCTATTTGAATTTAAAAATATCACAAGCTGAGGCACAGGGCCTGGACTCAAATTCATCCAAGGGCCGGAATTTCCTGGCTGTTCCTGCGAACAGGATCTTCTGGTCCTGCCGATGGGTTCCCCAGTGACGGAGGGTGTGAACAACAGGAATGCCTGTTGACAGTGGCGGGACTGAAATATCCCGCTACCGGCCCTTGGCAGGCTGCTGCCTTTCCCGTAAAACATGCCACTGGAGTGGGTGCGATACCCTATCCAAGGTGCTGGGCTCTTGATCCCAATTTGAAAACCTAGCTCAATGTTTTAAACGTGAACTCTGGCCGGGGTTTTCCCTGTCAACAGAATTTTGGCTGGTCCCCAAATTTTCCAGTCCTACCCATGGAATCCATAGAGCAGTCAAAGGTCAGTTGACTCAGGGGCAAGGGAATCCCAACCTCTGTTTCTCCTCCACTTATGTTGCCAGACTTGCTGAGTGCCTCCAGCAATTTTCTCCTCTTATTTCCAGAACCAAACCTATTGGTCCATGCTTCTCACAATAATCTGGCAGAGACGCCCCAATAAATGTTGTCTTCACTTGACATATTTTTCAGCCAAATATAAATACAAATGGTTTGATAGTTTCTCGAATGGCTGGCATATAAATGTACTGCCAAGTGTGATATGAAGACCACGGTCAGTCCTAGCCTCAGCCCAGAAGGAAAGAAATAGAGTAAAAATGGGGAAATAAGAATACTGGTCTGAACTAGTCTTGTATGTCGTAAAATGGAACACAGTAAAAACTGGGAAATAAAAATACTGGTCCGAGCCGTTTATCCTGTTGGGAGCTTAGGTTGCAGAAGGAGATGGGTTTAATGAACTGGGTCAGGGATGGGGAGAAAGCAAAATCGGCCATGGTTCCTGCTCCTGACTGCTCTCCCGACTGACAATTGCATCTCCTGACTGACAATTGCATTTGTGTGGATGGCGGGTAAGGATAGCATAGATGTTCTTACAGTGAAATAGTATCTGGCCCTCACTGTCACTTGGGTAAGGTTAAATAGAGCAGGGACCTCCTGCTCAAAACAGTCTAAGTTAACAGCTCAAAAGTGGCATAAGCGGCAAAGCAGAGAAGGAGGAATTTATTTTTAGTTATTTTCAAAAAGTGAGCGAATACTATGTTATTTTTGAGATTTGAAAATAAAGTGTATTTTGATCTTCTACAAAAAGCTGGTCAATAACATTTAATCTCGAACATGGAATGTAACAGCACAGAAATGGGCTATTCAGTCCAACTAGACTGTGCCAACATTTATTCTCCATATGAGCCTTGTCTCATTCTACTTCATTTAACACCATCAACAAGTTCCTTCCCTCATCAAACGTTTGTCCAGCTTCCCCTTAAAAAAAAGACGTTTTCTTTGTACTTCATTAAATATGTCAAAACATAAATAATTTTGATTTCTAGTGTGATTACATTGTTGTGAAGTGACCCAACATAAGCAAATTAATTCAGAAGTGTAACAAAATTAATTCAATCTTTTAATGGGGGATGGAAAACAAAAAAATGTGAAACTTTAAATCAACCAAGGGAAAACCCCTCTGTTGGCTAAGGTACACTCATTTCCCAATGGACCCTGTATTGATCTGGAATTGGCCAGTTCCATCCATGGCTTGGCAAGGATTCATTTCAGCCTACAGCCACTGTCGGAAGGGGTGCAGCTTATTTCATCTGGGGTTTAGATTATCAGTCGGTGGAAGTGTATCATATGAAGCTTTGAGTATCTCTCATGGAGCCTAAAGTAAACCATAACTAAAACAACATGTAGTATGACCCTATCTTAAGGAATGTCATTAATAAAATTAAGTTCTGCATTTTTCCTTGCTTACTGTGGAGCATGGCCGATGCCTTGATGAATTGTATGTCGTTTTTTTTTCCAGGATATTTTAAGTTAAAATGGAAGTGGAAATGCTGCTTGAAAGCACTCAACTTGCCTTTGTGAGCAATTTGTTCTGCTCAATTCAATTTAGACTGCGGCTAAACACTCCAGTCAATTTGCTCTTTCCTACTCAGTTTGTATTGAACCATTTTAGATTTTCAAATTAAATGAAAGCAAGTCAAGTTCATTCCAGAATGGCAAGTCAGTATTTTCTCATAAGAAGTTATAAATTTCCTTCATCGTTTTACAAAACAGCTGCAAATTCAGAACCAATCTAAATTGATGGCTGGAAAGTGACATAACAAATATCAAATACCATTGTAGAAACAGTCGCAACTTGATCAAGTTAGAGCAGCCATATCACGCTTAATAGTAGTGGCTTTCACAAATTCACAACTCAGCAACTTTATTTGCAACCAATCATTCCTGAGAACTAGCTCCTTTGCTTCCTAGCACTGAATCATGTAAATTACAACGTGTTAAATCAGAAGACAGAATTGTTTCTTTACCTGTCGCTGTAGGCAGCAGCAGTAGCAGTGGCAGGTTGGGCATACCTGTAGGCAGCGTACCCACCCTGAAACAAAAGAAGTAGCTCAGTCCATTTTGCAATTTCGCAGCGTAGGATGCCCAGGATTTTCAACATTTTATGGAAGCAGATCGGGATTTATGCCTGAACTGATGATTTCACATTTGATGAGCTCAATGGAATATATTTGACAGAGAAACATGAACTGTTAAAGTTGTTAACTGCAAGATACATACCCTTTTCATTGCTATTTTACCATTGCTTGTCAAGTTAGATCTGGCATATAATTTTGGTTTGAAGGGGTTACGAGGGTAAGTAATATATCAGCCCCCTTATAGTATTAGCATCTTCAAAGTATGCAAATATTGGTTTAATATTCTGAGGCACAGTAAATTATTGGACTCAGATTTTCTTGACAAATACTGTACGCTTTGATGGTTAATAATCTAAAATAGACACCAATATTTATTTTTCTGCAGATAAACACAAGTAGTAAAGGATAATTTATTTGGACAGTCCAGTGATGCATTGCATTGGCTACCAATGTTTTGAACCACTCAATGTTAGGATGATATCCAGTGTCCATTATTTCCCATGCAAGGGATTCCCAATCTTGGCTTAGTCATGAGAGAAAGGTATTGAGTAGGGTACAGTCATATCTCCATTGCAACAGAGAAAAACAAATTGGCAACAGTTTCTTCCATACAGCTCTCTTGCACCTCCTAACAGTTGGTTAGGGGGCAGGGTTGGCAAAGTTCTGGAATCAGTGTGGTGCAGGTCAGCTGCCCAGTTTGGGCACACCAAAGAAGAAAGGGGAATAAATTTGAAAGAGGAAATTAAATAAAGATATTATTTAACTGGGCTAAATGAGTCATTTAATGGGACTGTAAATTACTTCGTACTATTACATTGATCAATTGTGCCAAACCCAGTCCCATAACAATTTTGAAATGGTCATTTATTAATCTTTATGACAATCCTTGATTCGAAATGGTGTAAGTTTGATCAATGTTCCATTGGTGAAACCAGTCTTTTAGGTTTACGTATGAGATTAATCTGTAAACGATATCCAAGAAGAGATATGCAAAGGCCTAATCCATGCTGCTGATTTGAACCTGGGCTTTGTTGTTAAGAAGTATTGACTGTATTCACTACTTCATTTACTACTTCATTTAGAGGAACGCAAGTTTACTCTGTTCAAGTACAGCTTACTGCTTCATACAAAGACATTGGTCACCTGCCGCACAAATGTTGAAAATACTGAAGGATCCAATGCATATATTCTCTCAAGATATCCCTAACATATTGATCCTAATGCATTTGTTGGCTCTGTTATTAAAATCAATTCTTTAAAAAATGATATGATGGAATTGAGTCATTCTCGTATAAATTTGATTTTAATTAAACTAGCTCTTGCTAATTTTGAAGTTAGGATAATTATGGATCTGCAATTAAGCAACAGGACAAATAAATGCACATTCTAAATGAATTGTGGGCAGTGATGCATTGATTGTCAAACTGTGAGAACAGCAGAGACTCCTGTTCAATGGGCCAGAATGTTATATCAACCATTTCTAAATGATCTCAGCATGCCAATTAACATACAGAATCCAGTCTCTGTAGATAAAGCAAACACCATTTATGATCCAATTAAAATGTGGTTGGAAGTGTCCGTCCCACAATCCTTTGGGACAGCCAGCCTTGTTGTGTATTCTTGCAAGTGCAATGGGAGGGAGGGGGGCGGGGGTTATTTACTAAACTTTGATAAGTTTAGTTTACATACTAAACTTTTAGCCAAGATATTGCATCTGAAACCAAGACTCATTCACAATTATTTGTACCACAATTCACCCCATCACCCCAAGCTCTAGTGACTCAGCAAACCAAACTGTCTGAAAATGGTTAATATTCCCTGAAAGCAAATCCTTCTTGCATCAACAATTGCCCCTTTTATCTCACAGTTAGTAAAAAGATTTCACAGCAATCCATATTCAATGTGATACTTCACTCATTATCCAGTACTTCGTACCTGTGATAACTTATTGCCATACACAGGTTCTTGATATATTACTCTATAATGAAACAGAAATAATGTTTGGAATGTAAAAAGATTGAATAACCCATGAACCCACTAAGCCATTCCTTTTCAAGTTTGGAATTGGTACTGAACCATTGAAAACCTAAAATCCAGACAAATTAAATATCTCCAAATTTTAAAAAAACAGGTAGGAGGTGCTTCTTATCTATAAGAGTTTTCCCTCTTATCTTGAAAATATTTTCTTCTGTTTCCTAAAGTTTCGTACAATGTAATTTTTCATAGTCTCTGAAAGATGAATTGCAAGGGCTGAGAAGCCAGAATTTTGCATTTTAAAATATTTCTATCAATTAAATTTAATCAATTTAAACGTAGAGGCTGATAATTAATTGCGCAACTTTGAAAGGAAAACGTAACAAAGGCAGCTTCTCAGGGGAAATTCCAATTATACTGTTTTTCGATATGATATAAAATGCATCTATTTGACAAAGTAAAGGAGCATATTTTGCTTTATTTTATTTTGATGTTTGAAGATTTCGATATCCAGAAGAAATGTTAACATCATCTTCTACTTAAAAGATATCCTTGCTGAAAACTAGAACAAAAGTTGTTTTAGCCTTTATCTGAACAATAAATTATGTTAGTTCTAACAATGCGGAAATAGTTTTGAGGATCAAACAAAAAATATAAGTCTAAAAATCTTATGATTCTCAAGCAATAATGAGATTTTCTGCTCCTAAGTCTTCAGGACCAAGTGTCTTAATTCAACATCTAACTTGGTGAGGCCCTAAAAAGAGAATGATGAGAGCTGGGCTCTTTTCCATCTCCTTCATATCTTCATTTATGGACCATCCGCCACAACAGTCCTCCTTCCATTTAAGAGTCGAAAAAGTATAAAGACTGAGACATCAATTCCAATTCTGTTAATCTGGCTCATCTGGTTAATAATGTGGTTGATGTGGTGCCCATGGAATTCCAAAAGACATTTGACAAAGTGACACAAAGCAGGCTTGTCAGCAAAGTTAGACTGTATGGAATAAACGGAACAACAAGAACATGGATACGAAAGTGGTTGTTGGACAGGCAATGGAGAGTGGCTGTGAACAGTTGTTTATCACACTGGAGGAAGGTCTATCGTGGAATTCTGAAGAGGATCCTGTTTCAGGATCCCTGGTTTCCTTGATCTGTATAATGACCTAGACTTGATGAACAGGACACAAGTTCAAAATCTTTAGATAACACACAACTCAAAAATATTGTGAACTGTGAGGAGGACAGTGATAAACTTCAAGAGGACAGAGGCAGAATGGTGCAATGGGCTGAAAAGTGGCAGATGAAATTTAATGCAGAGAGCTGTGAATTGATTCATTTTGGGATGCAGACTGAGGAAAGGCGACATAAGTTAAAAGATCCAGTTCTAAAGGGGGGTGCAAGAGAAGAGGGACCTGTGGGTATATATGCCCAAATCATTGAACATGGCAGGTTGAGAGAACAGTTAGTCTTTTTCATAAATTTAGAGTGCCCAATTCATTTTCTCCAATTAAAGGGCAATTTAGCGCGGCCAATCCACCTACCCTGCACATCTTTGGGTTGTGGGGGCGAAACCCATGCAGACACGGGGAGAATTTGCAAACTCCACACGGACAGTGACCCAGAGCCGGGATCGAACCTGGGACCTCGGTGCCATGAGGCTGAGGTGCTAACCACTGTACCACCGTGCGGCCCTTAGAGAAAATTTAGTTAAGCCTGTGGGGCCCTAGGCTTCAACATTCAGGCAGAGAGTACAAAAATGTGGTATTTATGATAAACCTGCATAAATCTCTGGTTGGCCTCAACTGGAGTATTGTGTCCAATTCTGGGCACCACACTTTAGGAAGGATGTGAAGGCTTTAGAGGGTGCAGAAACGATTCACAAGAATGGTTTCAAGGATGAGGAACTTCAGTTACTTGGATAGGTTGGCGAAGTTGGGTCTATTCTCCTTGGAGAAAAGATTAAGAGGAGATTTCATAGAGGTTTTGGGACAGAGAAGTTGGAGACAAACCTTCCCTTGGGGCAGATGCATCCAAAACTAGAAGACACGGATTGAAGATGATTGGCAAAACAATCAGCTGCGACAAGAAAAACATTGTTTTTTTTCACACAGCAAGTGATTAGGTTCTGGAATGGACTGCCTGATAGCATGGTGCAGGCAGATTCAAACAAGGCCTCCAAGAAGAGAATTGGATAATTACCTGAGGGGAAAAATGTCTGCAGGATCGCGAGGAAGAAATGAGGGAGTGCGACTAAGTGAAATGCTGTTGAATAGGGCCAAATGGGACCCGGTGGGCCAAACAACCTCATTCTGTGCCGTAACCATTCTCGGATTCTAAGATGCTCTTTTGGGAGAGACACGCTTCCTTATTTCATTTTTCTATTCCCATGACGGGTAACAATGAGATGGAGCACGCCTCTGTTGCAAATACCCATCTAATGATGTAATTGCGAACCAGGATACCTTGCTTCTGGAAACCCGCAGATTTTCAACTGAAATTTGGGTCTTTAATTTGGCCCAGGGCGCTCAGAATCTTCCGCTGCGAACCAGCCCCCGCTTGTACGTTTAGACTTATGGCCCAGCCTGCAGCTCAGTGCTGTGTGAAAGTGGCCAAGCTTGCCTGAGGTAGGAATACTAAATAATGTCACTGGAAGCAAAAGTAAATAATATTTTGATGCCACTCTCCAATCTATCACTTTAATGAGCAACAGAACCATTATTCTAACACTATAAAATCTGAAGATATCATGCACATTAAAGTCGCCAGAAAAATGCCTAGAGAACCCTCCAAAAATAGAACAGAAATGGCATGAAGTGTTTGGAAACTAAATGAGAAAAATACCCTGAACAAAATGAAAGCCATTTGCAATACTATTTGTTAACAGGAAAGTAATAATGCTGGTACACATTATGCTAATATTTTAAGTGGTCACCCTGTGTGCATTTTGATACCATAAATTTAAAAGGCATACAGCACACACAGGCTAAAGACTAGGATTATGAACAATTCTATGGATATGAGCACCAGCTCCATTGTTGATTTTCAGCATGTTGTACATTGTGCTGAATACTTTTGACAGGTGGTATAACAAAGAGGAATGACTTTAGTAATGAGTAAAGACTGTGTGTACATCGAGAGTACTTACATAAATGTCTGCCCCATAAAATCCATCTTGATAAACAACACTGCAAAGATTCACACACAAAAAGACACATTCATGTTAATGCTGTTTATATGCAAGAGCATGTATCACAACTACTGCGCCACACAGGTTAGTTCACTGAAAGAATAAAGGTTGAAACACTGATGTTTAAGGATGTTGAACAGATTTTTCTCAAAGCATGTTACTTTTTCAATGTGTGTGACTGTAAACCAATGAGAACGAGTCTCACTTGGAAAACACTGAATAAATCGATGGAAACGATGACTTAATAAAACCAGTCTATGTTTTAGGACATGGTGCTATAGTCCTGCCACAAAATGGTACTGTCTGTTCATTCTGGACAGGGACCAGCGATGGCAAGTGTAGGTAGTTCCCGAATCGAATGCTAACATATGGAGATACATACTGGTTAAGAAATGGATGCAAAATAAGGCACCGCTACCTTGCTGAAAACATTTTGAAACAAATTATTCCAATAATAATCTTTATTGCCACAAGTAGGCTTACATTAACACTGCAATGAAGATACTGTGAAAAGCCCCTAGTCGCCACATTCCGGTGTCTGTTCGGGTCCGCAGAGGGAGAATTCAGAACGTCCAGATTACCTAACGAGCATGTCTTTCGGGTTTTGTGGGAGGAAACCAGAGCACCCAGAGGAAGCCCACGCACATACGGGGAGAACGTGCAGACTCCGCACAGACAGTTACTCAAGCCGGGAATTGAACCTGGGACCCTAGAGCTGCAAAGCAACAGTGCTAGTCACTGTGCTACCGTGCTGCACTGTTATTAGAGGAATTGGGTTGATTATGGTATGAAATGGAATATACTTATTCCACATTATCAGTCTTAGCAACTGTAGTGTAGGTTGCATGGAGTTTAGGGCTGCCAGCATTGATTGGACAAAGAACTTTCCAACCTCAATATGATATAAGGACAGGTCCTCCGAGTGCCGCAATGGGATGGTTTTATTTTTTATTCCAGCTATTCAACATAAGAACTAGGAGCAGGATTAGGCAATTCAGCCCCTCAAACCCGTTCTGCCATTAAATGCGATCATGACTGATTTCCTCTTGGCCTCAACTCTACTTTCCTGCCTGTTCTCCATAACTCTTCACTCATTACTAATTATAAATCAGTCTGTCTCCTCCTTAAACTTATTCAATGTCCCGACATCCACCGCACTCTGGCATAGCGAATCCACAGATTCACTACACTTTGAGAAAAGTAATTTCTTTGCATTTCTGTTTTAAACCTGCTACCCCTTACCCTAAAATTATGACACCTCATTCTAGATTGCCCCACAATCTGCTCCACGTCTTCTTTGCAATACCTATTATCATCTTATATATGTCAATTGGATCTCTCAACAGCTATCTCTGAGTTCATTATTCAATTAATATTAAATACACAAGAAGTGACATATTTTGCATTTCTTTATTATTTTATAAATTTAGAGTACCCAATTCATTTTTTCCAATTAAGGGGCAATTTAGTGTGGCCAATCCACCTACCCTGCTCATCTTTGGGTTGTGGGGGTGAAACCCACGCAAACACGGGGAGAATGTGCAAACTCCACACGGACAGTGACCCAGAGCCGGGATCGAACCTGGGACCTCGGCGCCGTGATTCTGCAAGGCTAACCCACTATTTTGCATTTAATTGAGTTATGGCAAGTCACATTTATCTCATTAAGGTTTTTGTCAGTTAGAGAAAATTCTCATCATCTACCGCTGCGGCAGAGTTGAACAGTGACCCTGAAGACACAGTTTTATCTCCCACATCTTTTCTCGAATGTGGAGGCAGACAGCATGTCAATACTCTCAGCAAGTTAGTCTAATGCCATCCCCTCTAGTTTTGGTGGCAAGTAACCCTATGAATGCAGCTTCTGGTCCAAAATTACATTTGTGCTATGCCAGCACATCAGTACTGGCTGTGCAGGATTCTATTTTGGTGAGGTTATTTATTAATGCTCACAGGGAGCACGTGCCAAAAATATGCAGGGTAGGCAGATTGTGATGCCCATAAACGTGCCTCTCGCAATGCTTTATTTGACCTGAATGCTCCAACTAACACCCTTTAAAGGCATCATCAAACACTTTCAGGTTAATTGCTCACTGATTTCTATTGGCGGTTACTGTGCTAGTAGATGTGTTTGGAGGTTTCTTCTGCTACTTACGGATTGTGGAATCTATAAAGAGTGGTGTAGCACATGGTGAAGACTTTGCCTCCGACGGGATTCTGCTCAGATCATTTGCTCCCAGTTCTGGATTCTGTAGTTACCGAGCCCATTGGCCTGCAGCACGTCAGGGAGAGTGAGCTGAGGCAAAGCACAGAAAGGCAAGGAGGGAGGAGGAAGGGAAAGAGTGTTTTCAGTGGAAGGCCATATCCACCCAGGGTCTTCAGAGACCAATTCTCTTATCTTACCCTCATTGAGAAGCAGTGCTTGTGCTGTTTCCACATCACTAAGCAGATGCTCACTGAAATCTTCCCTCTGTTGCAGGTAGGCATGCTATCTCAGAGAAGGGTGAGGATAGCATTGACCGGAGATAGCTGTGGGCATGAACTTCTTCAGCCTAGTCACCTTCCAGGCCACATCTCCACCATCTCACACTTGCATAATGGCGATCACACCTACAGATGAGAAGCCATATTCTCTCTTTCCATAGAGAGGCCTGATGAAGCAAACACATGGCTTTGCTGAGATCGAGAGCTTTCCCAAGCTGCAGGGCGCCACTGCTTGCCACATGACACTTTGCACGTAAATTCAGAGGTGCAACACAATCCACTCCCTCAATGTCCAGCTGCCGCGCAGCAGTAATCAGTGCACCAGGCAAGTGAATGCCCAGTAACCTGGCAATAGTTATGATGCCACTTTACTGCGCCATCAGCTGTCTCAAGTAACCAGAGGGTTACTGCCACAAGTAACCAGAGGGTGGCCGGTGGGCAACAAAGGATATTTGCCGACAACCTGGTTCATAACACTTAAAAAAAAATTTACAGTACCCAATTTGTTTTTTCCAATTAAGGGGTAATTTAGTGTGCCCAGTCCATCTACTCTGCACATCTTTGGGTTGTGGGGGTGAGACCCACACAGACACAGTGAGAACGTGCAAACTCCACATGGAGAGTGACCCAGAGCCAGGATTGAACCTGGGACCTCGGCGCCGTGAGACAACAGGGCTAACCACTGAGCCACCGTGTTGCCTTCTGATTCATAACATTGAGTGTACAACCTCAGCACATGCAGGCAGCATGTACATGACAGAAGTGATGTTGCCCCTCAATATGTCATTGGGAAGACCACTGCAGCAATGTTTCTGTTGCCTGGATCGGGAGGAGCTGGATGGTAGTCATAGAATCATAGAACCTACAGTGCAGAAGGAGGCCATTCGGCCCATTGGGTCTGCACCGGCCCCTGGAAAGAGCGCCCCACCAAAGCCCACACCTCTCCCACCCTATCCCCCCAACCCAGTAACCCCACCCAACCTCTTGTCACTTAGGGCAATTTAGCGTGGCCAATCCACCTAACCTGCACATCTTTGGACTGTGGGAGGAAACCGGAGCACCCGGAGGAAACCCACACAGACACGGGGAGAAATTGCAAACTCCGCACAGACAGTGACCCAAGCCGGGAATCGAACCTGGGACCTGGAGCTGTGAGGCAACTGTGCTAACCACTGTGCTACTGTGCCCCCCTAACCACTGTGGTACCATGCCTCCCTAGTCTACAGGGCACCTGTCTTCTTGATTCACCATGGTCTGTGTTGTGGGCCTGCACATCAAGGTACAGCTCTTACCAGCAGTTGTGGAAGATGAAGTGGAAGAGGAGGTACATGAGGAAGAGAGGCGGCAATCAATGCAGTCAATTTCCAGTCACGGTATCCTTTATTGGCTTAACCAACTGCGGTAACAAAATCCCAAATCCTTATTCAACAACAGTCCCACACCATGGGCGAAATTCTCCCCAAACGGCGCGATGTCCGCCGACTGGCGCCCAAAACGGCGTCAATCAGACGGGCATCGCGCCGCCCCAAAGGTGCGGAATGCTCCGCATCTTTGGGGGCCGAGCCCCGACATTGAGGGGCTAGGCCAACGCCGGAGGGATTTCAGCCCCGCCAGCTGGCGGAAACGGCGTTTGTTGCCCCGCCAGCTGGCGCGGAAATGAAATTCGGGGCAGCGCATGCGCGGGAGCGTCAGCGGACGCTGACAGTTTCCCGCACATGCGCAGTGGGGAGAGTCTCTTCCGCCTCCGCCATGGTGGAGGCCGTTGCGGAGGCGGAAGGGAAAGAGTGCCCCCACGGCACAGGCCCGCCCGCGGATCGGTGGGCCCCGATCGTGGGCCAGGCCACCGTGGGGGCACCCCCCGGGGTCAGATCGCCCCGCACCCCATCCCCAGGACCCCGGAGCCCGCCCACGCCGCCTTGTCCCGCCGGTAAATAGGTACTTTAATTTACGCCGGCGGGACAGGCAATTACTCGGCGGGACTTCGGCCCATCCGGGCCGGAGAATCGAGCGGGGGGGCCCGCCAACCGGCGCGGCCCGATTCCCGCCCCCGCCCAATCTCCGGTACCGGAGACTTCGGCAACCGGCGGGGGCGGGATTCACGGCGGCCAACGGCTATTCTCCGACCCGCTTGGGGGGTCGGAGAATGACGCCCCATATTCCTCCCTGTTACTGACAATCACCTCTTGGATACAGCTTTGAAATAAAAGTCACCACAAAACAAACATTCCAAACCAAATTTATCAATCAAATCATCCGATATTCCAGACAACTGTTAATTAATTGCCCTTGTGCATACCTTTCGTGCCTGTCTTCAAGAGAGACTTTGCATGTCCTGGTGTTCATACACAGTGCCACCTCAGTGGTTGCTCTATGGCTGGTGAAAGGCTGCTGACTTTCATTCAGTGAGGCCACAGAAGGCCTCGGAAAATGATCGGATGAAGCTTTACCTCAGGTCTCTGAATTACTAGTCCAGTAACAATACCACTACGCTACTGCCTCCCCCTTCACATTACTTCTTTACTTTCTTGTTGTTTTTCCATCTCTTGTCAACCACTGCCTGGTCTGGTAATAGTTCTTGGATGCCTGAAAGGTGAAAAACAGGAGTAGGGTTGTGGTGAGGAGCGTGTGTGTGTGTGTGTAGGGGGAGCAATGATGCACATGGGGAAGCTAGAAATGTCAGGCAATTTGAAGTCAGTGTATCAGATGAGATCGATAGAATGAGGGGGAAGTGAGATGTGAGGGGGTGTATCAACATCTTCTTGATTTACACGTTTGCAGCCTCACAGAGACATATAGGGGCTTGTAATGCAGAACAATGCCAGCAGCACGGGTTCAGTTCCCCTACCGGCCTCCCCGAACAGGCACCGGAATGTGGCGACTAGGGGCTTTGCACACTTCATTGAAGACTACTTGTGACAATAAGTGATTATTATTATTAGTTTTACCACACAGAAAGAGGCCCTTTGGCCCATCATGTCTGTGCCAGAACTCAAACATCCATATATTCCAATCCCATTTTCCAGCACTTGGTCCATAGCCTTGAATGCCATGATGTTTAAAGTGCTCATCTAAATACTTCTTAAATGTTGTGAGGGATCCTGCCTCTACCGTTCTTTCAGGCAGCGTGTTCCAGATCCCACCATCCTCTCGGTGAAAACAAATCCTCAAATCCTCACTAAATCTTCTGCTCCTTACCTTAAATCTATGCCCCCTGCTTATTGACACCTCTACTAAGGGTAAAAGCTTCTTCCTATCTACACTATCAATATCCCTTTTTTACACCTTGATGAACCACACCAGTGGTTGTGGTGCAGTATATTTTGGTCTGTTCCACATTACACGACTGGTTGTGATTTAACCTGAGGATCATCACGCCTCAGGCTAGGGGCAAGGGTGAGAAGGGCCTTCATGAATAACCTCAGCCAGTACGGGAATTGAACCCGAGCTGCTGTCCTTGCTTTGAATCACAAACCAGCTGTCTAGCCAAGTGAGCTACTCCGGTCCCAAAGACATTTAAATACTGTGGCTACAATAGCGGGTCAGAGGCTCGGAATCCTGCAGCCAGTAACTCACCTCATGACTACACAAAGCCTGTCCACCTTCTACAAGGCACAAGTCAGGAGTGTGCAGTGATACTCCCCACCTGCTTGAATGAATGCAGCTCTAACAAACTCAAGAGGTTCGACACAATGCAAGACAAAGCAGCCCGCTTGATTGGCACCCCATCCACCATCTTACATAAGAATCAGGAGCAGGAGTAGGCCATCTGGCCCTTTGAGCCTGCTCCGCCATTCAATGAGATCATGGCTGATCTTTTGCGGACTCAGCTCCACTTTCCCGCCCGAACACCACAACCCTTTATTCCTTTATTCTTCAAAAAACTATCTGTCCTTATATTGAAAACATTTGATGAAGGAACCTCAACTGCTTCACTGGGCAGGGAATTCCATAGATTCACAACCCTTCGGGTGAAGAGGTTCCTCCTAAGCTCAGTCCTAAATCAACTCCCTTTCCTTTAGATCTAACAAGCTTACCTCTGTAAGCCCCAATTATCACAATCTCTGACATCGCTATCCTGTTAACCGCCCCATGATCTCCAACCCCCAAACAACCATGACCTCTGATTCCGCAAGACATCCCATGATCTCCAATGCCCCACTACCTCCCAGCTATTTCTCACTCCTCTGCCTTCACTCGCCAGGATCCAAACTTTGGCTTCCCATCCAACAGGCCACCTGCAAACCCACTGAAAGGAAAATTTAATGATATCTCACATTCAAATCCTGCAGGCATCCTTACTTCCAGGTCTCTTGTAAAAAAATTCCTTTCCCTTCTCTCTTCATTGCCCCCAGCAAAAATTGGGGCCAGTGTATCAGTAGTTTTAAGTTAACAGCAAATTTTGTGTGTTATTTTCTCCATAACACATTACACGAAGAGCAAGAACAGTCATAAAAGTTAAAGTAAAAAGTTAATTTGTGATAGTTCCAGATGAGCATAGGCTGCTTTCCCCTTTGAAAGGGAGGAGTGTTGACTGATGGTGATTTAACCTGAGGATCGCCAGACCTTAGGCAAGGGGCAAGGTTGAGAAGGTGGCCTTCATGAATAACCTCAGCCTTTGTATTGAAAAAGGATATTTATGCCTAAGACCATAAGGCAGCAGAATTAGGCCATTCGGCCCATCAAGTCTGCTCCGCCATTGAATCATGGCTGATGTGTTTCTCATATCCTTTCCCCTGCCTTCTCCCTGTAACTTGCCTTCTCCTTACCTTCTCCAGCCCTCTCCTCCAAATTTGTTTGAATTCAGTCTGAGCCTGTTTAAAGAACTGGGGCGGGATTCTCCGTCGGCTGACGCTGGAATCGCGAAACGCGATTGGGCGGAGAATTGGTTCTAACGCTAAAATCGCGGCAGATGCCTATTCCACGGCAAATCGCCGCCTCGGCAGCGGTGTCAATGCGCTCCAGAACGCCCATACAGTAAACATTGTTTGCTTATCATTAGTGGGCCTGACCCAGTATTCTCCGGGGCCTCCGCGATTCTCCGCCTCTGATGGGCCGAATTCCCGATGGCGAGGTTCACTTGTGCTTTTAAAATCATGAAACGGGTATCGTGGCTGATGAGGGAGAGAGAGGGCTTACAGAAAATGTCCAACATGGCCATAGTTTGCTGACAGTTGTGTCCTTGGCCAGGAGGCTTCTGCCAGGGCTGGGGGGAGTAGCACGAGGTGGCCAGCAGGTGGGCAATGGGTCGGGGTGGACGGGCATGCCGCGGACTGCCCACTGTGAACTTAGGGCCACAGGTCATATGGGTGTTCCCCCAGGGCACTCCCCGAGGTACCCTCTGGCCCGAGCCGACCCATCAGCATGATGGCCGCACTGCAGCGCAACCAGAGTAATCTTGTTGGCTGGGATGAATGTGTGCGGGGAATGTAATATATATATATATGTAGCTGCAGCTTGTCAGCCTTCCGAGTGTCAATCACGGACCCGGCAAATTCCTCACCGTTTCTTATTGGAATCGATTGTACTCCACATGGCTCCAGTGCTAACCCCTCCACAGTCGCTGAATCGGTCCAGGTTTGGTGTCAGTTTTGCTGTCATGGAAGTCTACAAATCCCACCCCGGTGGCAACACTTAGTCTCAGGAACGAAGAATCCTGCCCATGTTGTTTTGCAGTTGAGAGGACATATTTGTGACACAGAATTGCTTGTTATCCTTATCTCAGTCACATACATTTCATCAATATATTGTAGGTTCAGTTTTTTTGGAAAGCCAGAGTGCTAAGTGCCTATCAATCAGAAAGCAAAAAAGGGTAGAGGAAAGGAGAAAAGCACATTTAAATTTCCAATATTATACTGCTCAACAGTCACAGTCACAACTGTAAGAACTGAATGCAGAATAATGGGGTAATATTGAAACTTAGGAGATGGAATGTCAATTACTGAAAGTCTGGCCATAGTTTGGTCTACCCTAGTTTATGATTACTTGTGCCTGCAACAAAAGGTTTGTTGAGGTTCTCATCTGAATCGCTAGCTTGCAGCACTATTTTAGGCACCTGCCCACTAATGTTTTGCTGGTTCTTAGCTGGGAAACTAAATGGCAGCTTCAAACTGAGCAATTGCTATGAGAACATAGACTTGGTGAGTTTTCATCTGGAACACTGAATGGTAACGTCATTCCGGGCAAATGCAGGGAAAAACAGATTTCCCAATATGCTTCACCTCTTGGCTGATTACCAAGCAGTTATGATAGAAGTTGTGTTGCACTCTGCAGCTCAGAACATGCCACTGTTCTGCTCAAAAGAATGGCAAAATAGATAAGGATAAATCTGGGTTAAAGCAGGCTAAGTAGGCACTAATCAGCTCACTGGTTCACAGAGCTTATAACAAGGGAATACTGGACATCCATCCAAGAAAGCCTGCCAGCTGACCTGTGGCTCACCAGTGAAGAAATGAATGCAGGGTCTCTCTACTCATCTGAACATGGCACAATGCTCAGTGGCTAAGAGAGACAAAGTAATGAATAAAGATTGAAAATGAACAGGCGTTATAAAAGATCGGTAGGCTCCACCAGTTTGAGTAGTTGAGAGAGGAATCTTCATTTGGCACTGTTCAGATGTACGATGAAAAGAAAACTGGCTCATCTGATTGTAAAATGGTGAGTGCAAATAATTAAATAGCTGAAAAATCAGGAGTTGCAAACACAGCAGAGTGCTTCGAACTCAAAGGTAAAAGGTGTTCAGATATTTCACAAGAATGGAGAAGGAAGAAATGAAGACCGAAGGCATGTTTACTGAGCTACGTAAATAAAATACTGGAAAAGCATGTGTAAAATCTCTCTTTCCCACTCAGGCAACTTCACATACCTTTATGTGGAAGACAATGACTGTCTGGATTTAAATATGCAAAAAGCAGACTCCTGGCTCACAAAATGGAAACAAAAGGGGTGATCTTGCCGACAATTTCTAGCAGAGACTCACCGTTCAGCTAGCCTTCTCCCATTCCACTCCCTTTCTCTCACCCTATCAACATATCTTTCTATTCCTTTCTTGCAAATGTCCTTATCTAATTTCCCCTTAAATACATCGATGCTATTTGCTAGAAAGTGACTTTTCTGGGAATTCCTTTCCTGTGTGGATCTTGTGTCTGCTTGAGAGTCAGGACCAGTGGTTCCTGTGGTCGTGCGGCCCCTTTAAGAAGGCGGGCTCGATAAACCATGTGCCGGGCTCGGGGCCAATCACGCGGGAGCGCACAAACCCTGACCAAGAGGAAATTTGCGTGGGGCCCTGGGAGGAGAACCCCGGGCAGTGTGGACCCTGTGTGTTCAGAACTGTCATATTGTGTTCTTTGCATGTTACTTATCTGTCTTTGCCTTTCATCAATAAACTCCTTGTTAACTACTGGAAGCCTCCAGTGTGTGTGTCACGAGCCACTACAGTTCCCATTTGTTGCAGTCAGCCATCACTGTGACCCCAACGTGTACATTTTATGCAATGTAGACTTTCAGTTCAAATGGACAAAAGGGCAGTGGAAGACAATAGCGGCCTTTGAAATGTGGATGCTCAAACCTATACTTAAAACTCCTTGGAGAGACCTCAAGACAAATTTCAAGAGTTACTTGAAATTGCAGAAGCAAAAAGAATTCTACAACGTGTCATCTAGAAAAGCAAATGTCAGTCATTTGTCCATTTGATCAGAGCTGAAAAGTTACAGACATCTCCTCGAGGGCAAAGTGGAGAGCAGCAGAAAGAGCGGTCGACCGAGACATAGATGGATGATGGATGCCACAGAGTGATTGCAGATGAGCTGCAGTGGATGTATGATGATGGTACAAGACGGATGCACTTGGCATACCATGATAGCAGATGTACACGCAAGAGTAGCTTACAAGCAGCAGCAGCAGACTTTTGGTTCCCAACCACCTCCAGTGACATATGTCCCCTGATCATGTAAAGCTAGACTGCTGTGCACTGGTGAATGAATGGGCCACCACCCTACCAGGCCGCCCCCGGATGGATCCACGCCGAGGTCCCGCCGGGTAAGAGCAGGTGTCAACGGCGGCAGCGGGACTCGGCTTTTTTTGCGTGACCGCTCGGCCCATCCTGGGCGGATAATCGGCGGGGGGGGGGGGGGGCGCTCGACCGGCGCTGCGCCAACGCCAATGGCTCCGATTCTCCGCTCTCCAGCGTCAGGGCGACGTGGCGCGATTCACGCCCGTCCCGGCGATTCTCTGGCCCAGGGTGAGAGAATCCCGCCCGCTGTGTGTGTGGGGGGGGGGGGGGGGGGCTGCAGAATGTCCCACCCAGTGCCTGTTATCATAAGGAAACTTCTAAATTGTGCAATTCTCTCCTCCAGATTCTGACTGTCAAATACCAGTGTAATAGCCTAAGGGGTGGGGATAATTATGGTGTCAGTCTCTCAGATCATTGGGTATGGGAAGTCCTGAGGTCTGGACCATGCCAGCAATACTCCAATCTGAGCAGCCAGCACAGGGAGGTCTTTAATCAAGTGGCATTACGTCCCACAAAGTTCAGTAAGTTTGAGGTTGCCGAATGATGCAGCTGGAGTACTTTTTTTGAAGTAGTGTGAAAGGAGAGGCTCTTTTTAAAACTTCACACCCCTACCTGATGTTCTCCTGGCATTCCTGTACCATGCCACCCCTCCCCCTGCCCAATATCCCCAGGTAGAACAAAGTATGTCATGTTATTGTGTGCCTAAGGTCGGGGAAGGTCAGAGTGATGACAATTTGGTTATTGTGCTCAAGCATTCGATGTGCTCAGCTTAACTAAAGATCCACGTGGAATAGATAACCCTACTGCCAAAGGGCCTCATTGACTCAATGAACAAGAAGGTAATTTCAGCGTCCTGAGGAAGGAAGCAGATAAATTCAGTCAATGTTGCTCACAAGGACATAATTGTTGGGGTTCTGTGATGTTGCCAATCACACACATGAGATCCTGAGCAATCAGGCAGACTGGATGCATTTGAAGATAAAATTTAAGTGAAAGCTGAATAACTACATCAAGTAGAAGGGAAGAGAAGGATTTATTGAGGGTGAAGTAAGATGGGAGGAGGTTCATTTCGGGGCATAAGGATCGGCATTTACCGGAGAAGAAACAATGGAGTGAATTCTCTGCTTCCCCAGCCGCGTGTTCCTCGGCAGCACACCGTCGGCGGCAGCGGGATTCCCCATTCTTGCCGCCGGCCAATGGGATTTTCCATCGTAGCCACCCTCACTCACGTGTGGGATGGCACTGCTGGCAGAGAATTCACCCCAACATAAAAAATAAGAGGAGGAGACCATATCATTCCTCAAGCCTGCTCCAACATTCTACACGATTATGGCAGATTTTCTACTTTAACTCCACTTTCCCGCTTGCCCCCCATCACATTCCTTGATTCCTGAGAGATCGAAAATTTACCTATTCATGTAAGGCCAATTGGCTTAGATCTGTGCTGTAAAAGTTGACATAATTCGGGCTGCACGGTGGCGCAGTGGTTAGCACTGCTGCTTCACGGCGCAGAGGACCCGGGTTCAATCCCGGCCCTGGGTTAATGTCCGTGTGGAGTTTGCACATTCTCCCCGTGTCTGCGTGGGTCTCACCCCCACAACCCAAAGGTGTGCAGGTTAGGTGGTTTGACCACTGTAAATTGCCCCTTAATTGGAAATAGTTTTTATAATTGACATAATTCAACGTGGTGTTGGATTGGTTATCTCATGTTGTTAACTTGTCAGTTCTAATGATTACAGAGTCTGCTCGCTAGTTTAATTAATATTCAGTGTCTGTTCATACTGACAGTGTGGTAGATGACCTGAAAGTCGAACATCAGAGCTGCTTAGAAACTGTGTCAGCCGCTACCACCTAAATGTATTATTGAGCTGTCAACGGCCCAATTGAGAATCAACCTTGGCTCTCTTGATCCAGGCAACCGTTTACCACTGTAGCATCCTTTGTACCCGAAAACAGTCCCCGACAACTTTCCACCCCAAGTCATAAAGTCACAAAGGTCTACAGCACAGAAAAGGCCCTTCAGCCCATCATATCTGTGCTGGTCGAAAGCAACTACCTAAGTATTCTACTCCCATTTTCCAGCACTTGGTCCATAGCTTTCTCTGCCTATTATAGGCCCCTAATGCATAACAATGGTAGTTCCAGTCTCCATACTCTGGCATCAGGAATAATTTTCCTTGTGGAATTTAGGAGGTCATCCTAACCTCCCTAGTGAAAAAGCGAAGGAATCAGATCAGTTTTATTAAACGCCCTGCTCAATATGAAGCCAGACAGTTGAGATAAAAGTTACCCCGTTAGTCTGATAATTAATGAAACCACAACTATAAAAACTATGGCACTGAACAACTGCTTAGCACTTCGTCTCCATTTCTTGAAATGGAACTGGGATCCCAGAAGTGCTGGGAAACTCAAGGACAAAAGAAATCTTCCTTCGACGAGTACGTTTACAACTTATAATGTAACTCTGTGAAGGTTTTTAAGACTCCCGCTTGGCAAAAGAGAAGTTTACTAATATTTGTGATGGTTGAATTAGTTGTGATGGTTGGCTTAATCTATGAGTCCATGAAGAGCAGCAAAAAAAAAAATACAATTTTCATTTGTTAAATCATGAAAGTTGCTTTCTGAACTCTGTCCAACCTCCTTAAGAATCAAATGTTTGTAATTTTTAAAAAAAAAATACATATCTGATTCTGATAACTTATCCTCTACAGAATTCAGTGCCTGCCAAACATTACTTAATGATCGGTGACATTCAGAACAATTCAGACTAGACTTTCTCACTCCTGAAGACAGGATTGGAGGTTGGGGGTGGGGAGTTGGGCTCCCTGACACAATCCTGTTGTTAGGGAAGTTTCCCAAGTGCAAGCTGGGGAAAGCAGGCAATTAAGATGATTTTCCAAATTAAAGGTGATATTTTGGTCTCCCCAGTCTACTGCCATTGCCAGAGTAACCTCCTCAGCATGAGTAGTCCACACACTCAACGGAAGTGCAGGCTGAAAGGCGATCAGTCCAGAGACTTCATACCCCATTGATGGAGCCTTGAGCTGTAAATACTGCAATTGTGCTCAAATCCATACCAGCGGAGGAGTTTCCCCTCCATCTGGACGGTCTTGTCAGTCTTTAAATTGTTCATTCCCATGCTGGCTGGCGAGGGCAGCACCACATTGAGGTGCCCTCATGGTTCCCAGCCTACCTCCTCTTCCAGTGGAACTGCTGAGGTACCAGGACTGCCAGTTTCTAATTGAGCCTGCCGCATCGAGAGCCTGCCCATCATCCATGATTGGTTAGTGAGCAAGGAGATAGTCAATTAACAGGACGCCTCCTGGAAGGTTGCTGAGAGGCTAGCAAGTGTGATCTTGGGACCCCAATTTGGTCCAGAGGCATGTGTGAAAACTCCTGCCTCTTCAATTCAACGTTCATGGTCGTATAAATCACAATTACTTTCCTGACGTTAGGTAAGATGTTTCACCGCAAGAGCTTGCACCGTTTTGTATGCTGTGTCATCTTCCACGATGAACCAAGGCCGGAATGTACTCATCTGGAGAATGCTTCCACCGTCTCAAATTATTTGCTAGCTTTTTAATAATGCACTCACCCGCCATAGGCTGGTATGGGAGGAGGGGGTGCAGCTGCGCGAAACGTGTTATAAACTGTACGTCCTCGACCCCTCAGATGTGCACCTCGGTAGGCAGCAGCTGCAGTGGCGGCTGGGTAAGGGAAACCGGGAACTAAAAGAGATAAAACAGAACATTTCAATTTCCTCAGACAGTAAATTATTTGTATGCACTTTGCTAACAAAACCCACATATCGAAAAAGCAGCACAAAGTTGCCTGAGATGTCCGAGGCTACAAGGTAGTCATTAAAAAAAGAAGCCCATGCAAATCATCAACGCCGTCATTTCAGTTGAGAGGCCCCTGCAGCATTTGTGATAGTCCCGCACAAGATTCCATACCGGTCCAGGAGAGGTTTTGATGGGGCAAAAGTAATTTTTGTCAAGTCGATTGCATATAACTAAAAATCATGTTAAAATAGTCAAAGAAGTCAATTGTATGATGTATCAATGTGGTGCACGTGTAATTTGCTTACTTGTTGCCTTAATATAATCAAAGATTTTTTTTTTCCAAAAGCAACAAACGTTAAAATGCATTTTATACAGAAAACTCTTCTACTTAGATTCCAATCTCCAGAAGCAGATAGCAAGATGTCACTGTTCCGATGGATCTTACAGAATCCTACAGAACATGAAATAATGTTAGGCTATGCAAGGCTCGTTCGATAATGGAACACCTTCAAATTGTTAGGAGACTAGCAGAACACTACATAAAATCCAAAATGCAGCATTAATGTTCAATAGATAATTGAATCAAATAATTTCATACACTAGCCCAAAAGATCAGAAGAAATAGCAGGTGTAGGACATTTGGCCGACAGAGCCTGGTTCACTCAATAAGATCATGGCTGATCTGATTGTGACCTTGACTTCACTTTCCTGCTTGCACCCCATAATCCTTGACCCCCATGTAAATTGCACCCCATAACCCTTGACCGCTTTGTAGATCAAGAATCTATCTAAGGTAACTTTAAATATATTCAATGATCTCTGGGGAAGAGAATTCCATAGATTAATGACCCTCTGAGAGAAAATATTCCTCTGCATCTCCTTCTGAAATGCGAGATCTCTTATTTTTAAATTGTTATCCCTCGTTATAGGGATCCTCCCAGCATCTATCCTATCAAGCTTCATCAGAGTCTTATACATTTCAATATGATCACCTCTCATTCTTCTGAACTCCAGCGAGTGTCGGCCCAACCTGCTCAATGTTTCATAGATAACATAGAACATACAGTGCAGAAGAAGGCCATACGGCCCATCGAGTCTGCACCGACCCACTTAAGCCCTCCCTTGCACCCGATCCCCCTAACCCAATAACTCCTCCTAACCTTTTTTGGGCACCAAGGGCAATTTAGTGTGGCCAATCCACCTAACCTGCACATCTTTGGACTGTGGGAGGAAACCCACGCAGACACGGGGGGAGAACGTGCAGACTCTGCACAGACAGTGACCCAGCAGGGAATCGAACCTGGGACCCTAGCTCTGTGAAGCCACAGTGCTAACCACTGTGCTACCGTGCTGTCCTCAGAAGGCAAACCCCTTCTGCCTAGCAATCAGCCTAGCAAGCCCACTCTGAACTGCTTCCCGACCACGTGAATGAGGCCGGCTCACAAAGAACCTGGTACAACTGTTGAAAAGGTAATTGTGCCATTGAAAAAGGCTGAACCGTAACAGCAAAAATATCATAAACCACTTGAGGAACAAAAAAAAACAATTTGCGTGACCCACAGAATTTTGATCTCTCTTACACACGGATTCTAAATTAGTAATCCCATCCTGCATAATTGAAAACTGGTTTGTATAACTGGATTTTTATCAATTTCAATGAGTATTTCTCCAAGGCTGCATGGATCAATTTCAGATATGTCATGGCTCTCAGCAAGCCAGAGCAGTGATTCAAACCAAAGACTTTTCCAGCAAGGCAACCATTTTACTGATCAAATTACAATATGACAGGAGAGATTTTGAAACCTTATCAGGGGTCCTGTAGCTGTTGCGGAGAGATTTATTTTTTGGCATTATTGGTGGACGACAATGAAGACAGATGAACTTAAATCCTCCAGAAACAGATAAACCATGGACTAGTTTATTTTCCTTCTTATTTCTTCTTCTCTGATAACACATAGGGGTAGATGTTTGTCTTCACTGCCTGGGCAGTAATCTAGCGGAGTAGATTGCCCACCTTTGATTGAATTTCACTGAACAGTGCAAAGAACTCTAAGGGAATTACAGAGATAAATGACTGGACTTTGCATATTCTACATCAATTATGTTGAACATTTTCTTTAAGCAGCAGTTTTACATTTTGATGCTCATTACAATATATGTTACATTTCCGACCTCTTCACCAGAAAATAACAATGTAAATAATCTGTATGAATTATTCAGCATATAATACAGCAGACAATTTTGTGATTGCTTTCAGGACAAATGATAACATCCCTGGTTAATGCAAGAAAATGCGGAAAATGAAAAGGTACTTTGGGAAACACTGAGACGATACCTGCAAGTCGGTAAACTGCGTAGATTAATACATTTGAATGAACAAATTGAATTAAACATGCCAAATGATAGAACAATTCCATCTCCAACTGCACAAAGCTCTGCACCAAGTTAGAACTGGACTTCTCCATGCATGTTTCACAATAGCGATACCTCGAGCAGACCTGCAATACAACACAAATTTCTCTGAGCAACCATTCCATGGTAGGAAATGGCAATATAAAGGTGTATTCACTTGACCAGTGGTGTGAGGTCATTTAACTTACTGCATCCAGGTTCTTGGCATTAGACAGTTGGCATTAACTATCATGGTCATAACATCAGAAGATGGTAAAAAATAGGCCTGCTCCGCCTATCAATAAGATAATGGCTGACCTGACTCTGGCCATAACTCCTCTCTCCTGCCTGCCCGTCTTGACTTGCCTTGCTGATCAAAATCTTTCCAACTCAACCTTGCTCAATAGCCCAGCGTCCACAGCTCTCTGTAGAGGAGAATTCCAAAGACTAACAACCCTCGTGGAAAAGATGTTGGGCTGGATTCTCCGTAATCCGATGCCGAAATCGTGATCAGCAAACAGGCGGAGGATGGATTCCGATGCTGGAATAGGGGCCGGTGCTGGTTTGACGCTGGTCTACCATGCTCTGCCCCCTCCAATCCGGCATCATCATGACCCACGGCGCGTGCCATTTTAATGCCGTTGGCGTGTCATCGGCCGCCCCACCCCTGATGGGCTGAGTTCCCGACGGCGTGGAACACGTGTTGTCCCAGTGGTTGGGAACAACAAAGAACAAAGAACAAAGAAATGTACAGCACAGGAACAGGCCCTTCGGCCCTCCAAGCCCGCGCCGACCATACTGCCCGACTAAACTACAATCTTCTACACTTCCTGGGTCCGTATCCTTCTATTCCCATCCTATTCATATATTTGTCAAGATGCCCCTTAAATGTCCCTATCGTCCCTGCTTCCACTACCTCCTCCGGTAGCGAGTTCCAGGCACCCACTACCCTCTGCGTAAAAAACTTGCCTCGTACATCTACTCTAAACCTTGCCCCTCTCACCTTAAACCTATGCCCCCTAGTAATTGACCCCTCTACCCTGGGGAAAAGCCTCTGACTATCCACTCTGTCTATGCCCCTCATAATTTTGTAGACCTCTATCAGGTCGCCCCTCAACCTCCTTCGTTCCAGAGAGAACAAACCGAGTTTATTCAATCGCTCCTCATAGCTTATGCCCTCCATACCAGGCAACATTCTGGTAAATCTCTTCTGCACCCTCTCTAAAGCCTCCACATCCTTCTGGTAGTGTGGCGACCAGAATTGAACACTATACTCCAAGTGTGGCCTAACTAAGGTTCTATACAGCTGCAACATGACTTGCCAATTCTTATACTCAATGCCCCGTCCAATGAAGGCAAGCATGCCGTATGCCTTCTTGACTACCTTCTCCACCTGTGTTGCCCCTTTCAATGACCTGTGGACCTGTACTCCTAGATCTCTTTGACTTTCAATACTCTTGAGGGTTCTACCATTTACTGTATATTCCCTACCTGCATTAGCCCTTCCAAAATGCATTACCTCACATTTGTCCGGATTAAACTCCATCTGCCATCTCTCCGCCCAAGTCTCCAGACAATCTAAATCCTGCTGTATCCTCAGACAGTCCTCATCGCTATCCGCAATTCCACCAACCTTTGTGTCGTCTGCAAACTTACTAATCAGACCAGTTACATTTTCCTCCAAATCATTTATATATACTACAAACAGCAAAGGTCCCAGCACTGATCCCTGTGGAACACCACTGGTCACAGCCCTCCAATTAGAAAAGCATCCCTCCATTGCTACCCTCTGCCTTCTATGGCCTAGCCAGTTCTGAATCCACCTTGCCAGCTCACCCCAGCGTGCCGGCTGCGGACAATGTCCAGTGCCGCCACATTCGGCTGGAATCTGTGCTGCTGGCCGGGGAGGGGGGGCTTCTGCTAGGGCTGGAGGGACTGGTGGGGGGTGGCCAGGGGGTGGGCTGTGGGGAGTCGCAGTTGGCGGGTTAGGGTTCGTGCACGGCCGGAACCATGTTTTACAGCGAACCCGGTACAGTTCAGCAGCCCTGCGCATTCGCAGCCCGAGACCCGGCCATTCTCTGGCCGTTTTCACCGCGATCCATGGGAGTTTTACGTGGCGTCTGTGCTAGCCCCTAGGAATTGGAGAGGGATTCACGCCGATTTTCCTGTCATGAGCTCCCCGTGGATTGTCCGTTCACGCCTGAACCTTAATGCAGCCGCTTCATTCCAGGGCTCGAGCGGAGACTTGTGCGGCAATTCCCAAGCTACGGCTCAGAAGTGCATTCATGAAGTAACAGATGCCCTGTATGCCTGGGCAGCTGACTATATCAACCTTAAGCTGGGCCCTGCCCACCAAGATGCCCGGGCTGCAGGATTCTCCACCATCACAGGGAGTGCCAGGTCCAGCGGGTAATTGATGGCATGCATGTTACCTTGTGTGCACCAGGGAGTGGCCATCATTAACAGGGAGGGGTTCCATTCCCTGAATGTTTAACATGTGCAATCACCACCTCCGGATCATGCCAACGAAAAGAAATGATGCAAGCTACTGTGAATCTTTCACTTTAGAAATATTTATTTCAACTTCAAATCATCCAATCTATTCAAGAAACTGCAGGTTTGTCTCATGAAAATCTTGAAAATTAACTGTAATCTTTAACAACACTATATCTTTATCGATATCCACTCTTTGTACGTGCATGTGCATGTGTGTCTATGTGTGAGACTGAGTGTGTGACATTGCATTAATTTAGAACTGTGAGAATAAATAACCAATTTTGGTTTAAACTCACAAACGCTTGCTGCTGACAAATTTGATTGCAATACACACTCCAAGGATAAGAAATGGCACAACACTTCAGAATAAAAATATTGGTTACTGTCAGTAACGGAACACCTGTATTCCGCCCAGGACACTTGTCAAGTTTTCAGGCAGTCTCCATTGGAATTGTACTAATCAAAAACTGTGCAAACAATAAGAATCATGCCACCACCAAACATTCACACATCTCTTTGGGAAATGAAAAAGTTAACATGAACACCTGCGGCAAAAAAAACAACTTGTAAGCATAATTAAATTGAAGTGAATGAATTAATGATCAGCACAAAAATGACATTATTAGAAATAACAATTCAAATAGCAAAAAGTTCTGGGAGCATTTCAATTAATACGCTGATAAGACTCCTTCAACAGGGTTAAATATAAAGCTCTAATGGAATCCATGAATTTTAAAATGCCTATTATCGAAAATGAAAGGCTAGTTCTCGCAGTTGGGGTTAGCTACGCTGTAAGGCATTGCTGTAATGATTCTGGCCATTCTATTGTCACCGAGCCATTCTGTCTTTCAGTTTAAAGACCTTGCAAGATCTTTTTTTTCAGAAGCATGAAAGCTTGACAGTAATCCTGTTAGGATTTAGATACAAAGATACAAACTGCAGGAAACAGAATTACACTGCCTTAAATGGATGGGAGGACGAAACCATACAGTCACACTCCTATAAGTACAGCTGAGGTGCAACATTTTTATATGCACTGCATTACAGAAAGCAATTTTTCATTGTTTCAACCCAAACAGAGGAGGTTGGTTCATTTATACAAAATATTGCTGCTGGCAATACAAATGGGAAAATCTCACATATATTGCAAGCAAAATGAATCATAAATGAACACTGCCAAACCTTTGCGGCTGATATTATGACTAGCTTATGATTTGAAATTGATTAATTATAAACTTTTCTTTTTCCATGTGTGCTTTTCACATTCCCTGAGAAAGCTGCATTGGTTTAAATACTGTTTTCTTCTATGCCAGTGGATTGACCGTTCATCAAGTTCATCGGGTAAAATTCTTGGTTGCAGTCCTTCTTTTCACAGATATCGGAACGGGGCTACCATGGAAGATGTAAAAGGGACAAAACCGAAGAGAATCTAAACTGCACCTGGCCATTGTACGATCTTCAGAGGCCTCGTTATCTGCTGGAGAAGATTGTAGTGCAAGTTGGGGTCTGGTCCTCAGAAATCCTGCTTTTGCAGTAGTGGAAAAAAACAGATTTCGATCCCAAAATGGATTCAGAGGCAGGATTTTCTTCTGTTATCCCTGATCACATGAGATGGTGACAGAAGCAATGGAAAAATAAGGTGGTGTGGTCTTCCTGTGCTTCTCAAGATTTTTTCCTATTCCCACTGAATATGTCTTCTCTACCTCTCATGTGTAAATTCCAGCTAGGCCCAGGGTCCAATCTTTTGGCCCATCCACCCCATGTAAAGCTGCTCCAAGGTCTACCTGAAAGATCCAGATAGTGGTGTGTATGGCCTTGTTTTCCACAAATGGAGGTGATCGTAGAGGTCTCCTTGCTCACCAATTTTGCCATCAACCCATCCCTATATAGTCCTCCACCACCTTCTTAAGGCCTCTGCTGCTCCTTTTAATGTCTCATGCCACTCCTTCAGGTGCGGCAGTGCCATTCCCACTATGTGGTGGCAAGGTGGCACAATGGTAAGCACTGCTGCCGCAAGGCGCCAGGGACCCAGGTTCAATTCCGGCCATGGGTGACTGTGTGGAGTTTGCACGTTCTCCCCGTGCCTGCATGGGTTTCCACCAGTTGGGAGCATCAAAGAAAGTAAGGAACCATCCAAGATATTGAAATGATGTGGTCATTTGTTGTGGAGAAAGAAAGGGAATTTGGTGAGGCGAGTGATGGCAGCGGCACAGTGGCAGTGCAGCATCACAGCTCCAGGGACCTGGGTTCAATTCCGGCATTGGGTCACTGTCTGTGTGGAGTTTGCACATTCTCCCAGTGTCTGCGTGGGTTTATCCGGATGCTCCGGTTTCCCCCACAGTCCAAAGATGTGCAGGTTAGGTGGATTGGCCATGCTAAATTGACAGTTAGTGTCCAAACGGTTAGATGGGGTTATGGGGATAGGGTAGAGGTGTGGGCCTAAGTAGGGTGCTCTTTCCAAGGGCCGGTGCAGACCTGATGGGCTGAATGGTCTCCTTCTGCACTGTAGGGATTATATGGTGGAAATGTTCGGAGAAGAGGAAGGCTTAAGATCGGATACAGTGGCAAGAGACTTAAATATAGTGGAATTCGAAGAGGAGATGGGTGGTCAGCCAGCATTGTGGCGACCTCAGGTAAAATGGAAGAAGAAGAGGAAGATGCAGAATGGAGTGACAAGGCTTGGGAAAGTGTTGCCGATTCTCCATACACTGAGATCCATATCCCAGCTGTTCCATGGTGAGCTGCAGGAAAGAAGGTATGCACCTTACAATTTAATTTGGTTTAGCTCCAAATGCCTAGTTACAATGAAGCATGAGTTGAGGCCTTGCCTGCTCTGTACAGCTTTGGACATTGCACAGAAAGAGCTACCTTTATTTTAAGTTGATCAAATAACATTCTTCCGCCCGATTAGCAAGTGTTTGACCTTTGGATTGTGTTTGTCAAACAACATTCCACAAGTATTTAAGTAGTTGGTTGAAAAGTCAACATCCTGGAGATTACTGCTAGTGTCCAGTGGCAACGTGACACATTGCTTCAGTGGGTTGGAGCAAATTGGAGCTGAAACACAGATTCTCTTTGACTGATTCCTGCAGAGATTTCTTTTCGAGATTCACACGATTTCATTCAACTTCTCAAAATATATTCAGCATGCACCAAAATTCAGCAGCATCAAGAAAGTGTTCAGGTTATTCTTTCTCCAATGTTTTCATTTCCACATCTTCTTTCTTTTAATAAAATGATGATATTGAAACGATGTCCTGGTATTTTCCTATGAAGTTTACACGCCACGGCATTTACTGTGTCGGGTTTGGTGGTGGTAGAGGGTGCAGGCCCTGTTATCTTCCCATCACTGCCCTGATTAAATCAATAGCAAGGAGGCCCGTAGACAGCCTTCTCACCTGCCACCAACTGAAGCCCTTAAGTGGGCAATTAATGCCCACTCCCAGGCCCCAATCCGTATCGGGGTTACTTGCTATCTCTTGGAGTGTGAGAGGCCCCTCGTTCAAAAGCACTCAGTGCATGGCCAAGGGTCACTGAGTCACCAAGTCACTGAGAGCAACTCACCGTCCTTTGCTGTCGAACCCTCTTCACTGAAACCCCCAACCCTGCAAACATCTCCCAACACCACCTACCTGTGCCTACGTTCACCGTGATCCGAACTCTCGGTGGGTGTAAGTACCTGCTGCAGCTACACTGCCTCTCCTATGGCACCGCCCAGCAATGAAGAGTTGCCGGCCTCTGATTGACCAGAACTCTCAGCGATGGGGCTTCTCCCCCCCCTGACATCCTTGATGTATTTTGAGGTCCAATCCAAGACAATTTACTGAAGGAAATTAACTGAGGGACAAATTAAAAGGGACCGCTCCCAGCGTCCTTGATCCCGGGGAAGGCCCGTCGCTGTCCAGTTAACTGCCTGATTGATACTCAATTTGGCGGGCATTCCTGAAAAGAGGTGACGCAGCGCTCCTGCTGGTGGTTGAGACCCCCTGTTGCATCAATTAAATAACACAGCTCACGCATTGTAAAAAGCAGGCTCATGCCCAAACTGAGAGTTTATGGTTTATGGCTTGTCTCAATTTCAGTGTCGAATATCAAATAGACAAAAAGCATTTCCTGACTAAGTCTTTGCATTTATTTTATTGTCACACTGAGCTGCTTAAGTTTTGCAATCAGTTAATTGAACTGTCTGCCCCCAAATCATCCAATGAACTGTATTTTTTGTGAATGACACAAGACATGAATTCCCTATCCTGCATCAAGGTATCTGAATCCCTGTTTACATAAATTGGGGGGGGGGGAGTGAAGAAATAGTCTGTATGATCTCAACTTTAGTCTCATTCAGGAGTGTATTTACATAATATTATTCATGGATATATTGTACTCAACTCACTCAAGCCATGCAAGAAATATATGATTCAATCGATTAACTTTGTCTAAGTTGAGGATCCTGGTGCGTGCTGCTTCAAAGCAAACTAAAATGGCCCTCCCATCTCAATCTGGGACCAATTGTTGATGACTGACTAAAACATCGCATTGATTTAATGGAAACATTCAGTTTTGTTTCTCATGATTGTGCCCAAGCTATATTAAATGAACTGCTGCCAAAAAAGATCAATTTCATGAATTTTAATTGTGACAATTTTTCCTCCTTCTAATTTCCAAGACTGATGGGCACTTCTGGATTTAAGCACTGAAAATAGATAGATAATTCTTAAAACTCAACAGTGAATAAATGAAAGAACATATGAAAATCTGTAGGGGATGTAAATTGAGTATTAAAGTTTGAGTGCTTTAGGACAGATTAAGATAGGCCAGATGCAAAACTCAACAGGAGGTAGATTCAAACTCCAAGTCATAAAAGAATACAACTGGTTTATTGGGTAATTATTTTCAGCATTTGATTTCTCTTCAGAATCTGCATAAGACCACCATATGCTCGTAGGAATGTAGCTATGTGACTTCACTATCAAAGCGCCAGCACGAGAAAAAAGCCTGATTTCTGGTAATAAGCGGTCCATCACTCATTGAAAACTTGACAGAATCTTTTTTATGTTGGAAGCTGAGTTTGCCTTAAATATGAGTTGGAAATTCATTCAATGTTAAAAACAATTAATTTATGGTAATGTTGCAATTTGAAGTAGTGCAATGAGGAAAAACATACACCTGTGCAATAATAAAAAGCCATTTACAGTGGAAGTCCAATGTATTGGCTCATTTTAATTGTTTGCCTTCCAGACTCTGGTTGTTGAGTCTCTTTCTGTTGACTATTGTCCCAAGTGAAAATGGAGGCGGCAGATACAGTTAAAAAAATTTAAAGAACAAGCAGTACTCTTCGCAGTCTTTTTGTAATCTGATGAGTACTTTACTTACACGGATTAAAGGCAACTGTGCGTGTCAGGAAAATTCAATTTCTCAAAGAGAAAGGAGCTGAGGCAGGATTCTCCGCAATCGGCGCGATGTCCGCCGACCGGCGCCAAAAACGGCGTGAGTCAGTCCAGCATCGCGCCGCCCCAAAGATGCGGAATTCTCCACATCTTGAGGGGCCGAGCCCTCACCTTGAGGGGCTACGCCCGCGCCGGAGTGATTTCCGCCCCGCTGGCTGGCGGGAAAGGCCTTTGGCGCCCCGCCAGCTGGTGCGGAAATGACTTTGCCGTGCGACGCATGCGCGGGAGCGTCAGCGGCTGCTCACGGCATCCCCCCGCATGCGCAGTGGAGGGGGTATCTTCCGCCTCCGCCATAGTGAAAACCATGGTGAAGGCGGAGGGAAAAGAGTGCCCCCACGGCACTGGCCCGCCCGCTGATTGGTAGGCCCCGATCGCAGGCCATGCCATGCCACCGTGGGGGCACCCCCCGGAGGCCAGATCGCACCGCGCGCCTTCCCCCCAGGACCCCGGAGCCCGCCCGCGCCGCCTTGTCCCGCCGTTCAAAAGGTGGTTCAATCCACGCTGGCTGACGTGGGTTGACAGCGGCGGGACTTTGGCCCATCGCGGACCGGAGAATCGCCGTGGGTGGGCCCGCCGACCGGCGCGATTTCCGCCGTCCGGCGCGGCGCGATTCCCGCCCCCGCCGAATCTCTGGTGGTGGAGAATTTGGGACACGGCGGGGGCGGGATTCACGCCAGCCCCCGCCGATTCTCCGACCCGGTGGGGGGTCGGAGAATTGCGCCCCTGGGGCGTCATTCTCCGACCCCCGCCGGGTCGGAGAATGGCCGTTGGCCGCCGTGAATCCCGCCCCCGCCCAAGCCGAAGTCTCCGGTACCGGAGATTGGGCGGGGGCGGGAATCGGGCCGCGCCGCTTGGCGGGACCCCCCTCAATTCTCCGGCCCGGATGGGCCGAAGTCCCGCCCAGAAATTGCCTGTCCCGCCGGTGTAAATCAAAGCTGGTATTTACCGGCGGGACCAGGCGGCGTGGGCGGGCTCCGGGGTCCTGGGGGGGGGGCGCGTGGCGATCCGACCCCGGGGGGTGCCACCACGGTGGCCTGGCCCGCAGTCGGGGCCCACCGATCCGCGGGCGGGCCTGTGCCGTCGGGGCACTCTTTCCCTTCCGCCTCCGCCATGGCGGAGGCGAAAGAGACTCTCCCCACTGCGCATGCGCGGGAAACTGTCGGCGGCCGCTGACGCTCCCGCGCATGCGCCTCATTTCCGCGCCAGCTGGCGGGGCAACAAATGCCATTTCCGCCAGCTGGCGGGGCAACAAACGCCATTTCCGCCAGCTGGCGGGGCGGAAATCCCTCCGGCGCCAGCCTAGCCCCTCAATGTTGGGGCTCGGCCCCCAAAGATGCGGAGCATTCCGCACTTTTGGGACGGCGCAATGCCCGTCTGATTGGCGCCGTTTTTGGCGCCAGTCGGCGGACATCGCGCCGTTGGGGGAGAATTTCGCCCCTGATTCTGAAGAGTTACAAACCAAAAGATTTATGGAAGTTCATTTGACACTATGTTATTTGCAGAAATTTGAAAACATTCATCAAATAGATTTTCTGTGGAATTGAAAGGAGTACAGAATGTGCTGCTTGATATTTAAGGAACTTTCATTTCGCGACTTGTTTTGGCCAGTTACCAGGATACTGAGAGTGGTACGACCGTCCTGGGTCTTTATGTTGCAGATCCTTCTCTTGGTTTCTGCCCAATTCCACAGCCTTATGTCCACCTGAGAGGGCCCTGGTTAAAGTGTCGTCTGAAAGACAGCCACTCCAACAGTTGGCGTTATTACTTAAAATTCTGTTCCTGATCGTTCAAGTGAATCGCATTGGCAAGTCCGACCGCATCTGGCTTTGAGGAAGGATCTGCACCTGGGTTGTTGGCTTGACATTTCTTTTGGCAGATCCATTGCGAATCTGCCACATTTTCCAGTATTTCTATATGTATTTAGTTCTAAACAAATATACACACCAAATCCAACAATCTAGAATTCCACCAGGTAGAATTGTTTCTTTTTTTTTTAAGCATAAAATGGATGCAAACATATCAAATTAGCATCTGGTCTATAAAGGCTCTGGGCCCACAGTTACATTTATGGGCCTTTAATTTAGGCAAACCAGGTGGATGCCTAAGCAAGTGTTAGGCCTTTAATTATGTCATGCCTTAGCTTGAATTAGTATATAATGAGCTCAGGATTTCCCCAGAGGTCCTGTGACCACAAACAAAAGGGACGGTTCAGTTCTTTCTGCATCCCCTATCTCTGAGATCCCCGCATACACTTCCTGGTTTCTAAGTTTATCGAATTTTTTTCTCACTCATTTCATTTCCCATTCTTAAAGTCTCTCCATCCTTCTGTCTTGCTCTTTGCTGCATATTTCCCACTGTTCACCATTCTCACACTCTCTTTCTCTCCATTCCTATCACACTCTCCTTTTCCTTAGAACTATTTATTAGACATGATGTGGAGATGCCGGCGTTGGACTGGGGTGAGCACAGTACGAAGTCTTACAACACCCGGTTAAAGTCCAACAGGTTTGTTTCGATGTCACTAGCTTTCGGAGCGCTGCTCCTTCCTCAGCGCTTCACCTGAGGAAGGAGCAGCACTCCGAAAGCTAGTGACATCGAAACAAACCTGTTGGACTTTAACCTGGGGTTGTAAGACTTCGTACCGTTATTTATTAGAATCATAGAATTCCTACAGTGCAGAAGGAGGCCATTCAGCCCATCGAGTCCGCACTGCCCCTCTGAAAGAGCACCCTACCTTGGCCCACTCCCCTGCCCTATCCCCGAGGCCTCACCTAACCTATACATCTTTTGGAAAATAAGAGGAAATTTAGCATGGCCCATCCACTTAAACTGCACATCTTTGGACTGTGGGAGGAAACTAGAGCTCCCGAAGGAAACCTAGGCAGACACGGGGAGAAAATGCGAACTCCACACAGGCATGGCTGGAATTGAACCTAGGTCCCTGGCGCTGTGAGGCAGCAATGCTAACTATTGTGCCGCCGTGCGCCACCCCAACCCATCCCCAGAGTGTTACCCTGCGTCTGTGGATTATTAATCCAGCGCTTATACCACTACACCATTGCCTTGCCATTTTCACCAACCATTCTGACAGGGGGCGAAATTCTCTGGAAACGGCGCGATGTCCGCCGACTGGCGCCCAAAACGGCGCAAATCAGTCGGGCATCGCGCCGCCCCAAAGTGTGGAATGCTCCGCATCTTTGGGTGCCGAGCCCCAACCTTAAGGGGCTAGGTTGGCGCCGGACGAATTTCCGCCCCGCCAGCTGGCGGAAAAGGCCTTTGGTGCCCCGTCCGCTGGCGCGGAAATGACATCTCCGGGCGGCACATGAGCGGGAGCGTCAGCGGCCGCTGACGGCATTCCCGCGCATGCGCAGTGGAGGGAGTCTCTTCTGCCTCCGCCATGGTGGAGACCGTGGCGGAGGCGGAAGGGAAAGAGTGCCCCCACGGCACAGGCCTGCCCGCGGATTGGTGGGCCCCGATCGCGGGCCAGTCCACCGTGGGGGCACCCCCCGGGGCCAGATCGCCCCGCGCCACCCCCAGGACCCCGGAGCCCGCCCGCGCTGCCTTGTCCCGCCAGTAAGGTAGGTGGTTTAATTTACGCCGGCGGGACAGGCATTTTAGCGGCGGGACTTCGGCCCATCCGGGCCGGAGAATCGCGCGGGGTGGCCCGCCAACCAGTGCGGCGCGATTCCCGCCCCCGCCGAATCCCCGCCGGAGACTTCAGCAACCGGCGGGGGCGGGATTCACGCCCGCCCCCGGCGATTCTCCGACCCGGCGGGGGGTCGGAGAATCTCGCCCAGGGTTCCAGACGTGGGGCTCTCACCTGTCGAGATCTACAAAAATGATTTTATTCCATGGCAGAATGAAGAAAGTCAAATGAGAGCCTGGCCTGGAAGCTCTGACTTGCTGAATATAAACTTGTATGTTCATCGCACCATTCACAACTACAGGACGTCGTCATTCTTTTTACAGCGGATGAAGTGCTTTTGAAATCCTAATACTGGCCAGAGACAAAGAGACCAGGGGGGCGATTCTCTGAGCCCCGCGACGGGCCAGAGAGTCGCTGCAACCGCGCCACGACGCCCCTCCAAGGTGCAGAGAATCGGCGCCATTTGCACTGGCGCGTTTGGCTCGGCGCCGGCCGCGTGCCGCTGGCCGACAGGGTACCGCCGGCGCCGTTCACCCCTGGTCACTGCCGGCGGGAACTCTGTGTGAACGGTCGGGGGTGGCCTGTGGGGGGGGGGGGGGGGGGCTCCTACACCGGAGGGGGCCTCCGATGGGGTCTGGCCCACGATCGGGGCCCACCGATCGGCGGGCTGGCCTCTCCCCCCTTCGGGCCTACTTTCTGGCGAGGCCGGCCCCTGAACACCGACGCCATGTTGAGTCGGGGCCGGCGCGCTAAAGAAGTCCCCTGTGCATGCACAGGTTGGCGCGGCGCCCATTTGGTGCCGCGAAAGGAGGCTGGAGCGGCATGAACCACTCCAGCGCCAAGCTGTGGGGGCCAGAATCGGTCGTACACGGGCCCGGTTCGCGCCGTCGTGAAACACGACGGCGTTCACAACAGCGCGAACACTTGGGCTCCAAATTGGAGAATCGCCCCCTAGGTGTCACATTCTTGCATTTACTGCAGTCCAAATATCTCTGCACTGAAGTTGACTGGACAAAGGTGAGGCTGGGTGGGGACAAGATTGGCAGAATGGGCGAGTACAGAGATATCAGCACTGAGATTACAATGTGGGAGACACTGACTGGGTTTAACTGTGGGCTTCACAAAATTGATGTTGGAACCAAATGGGGTACCCATGCCCACACTTATCAGAAGCACTATTTCTGGGGGGACCCCGCTTTCCAGGGGGTCTCTGGTGGAGGGAGGTGGGCGAGTTTGTGTCATCCCCGTACTTGGGGGAAGGGGGGAACCCAGAAAATCTGGAGGTGGGGCCTTGCTTTGCGATGTGGGGGTGGGTTAGGCGGCTGTAGGACCTCACTATCCACTCGAAAAGGTGGCCTCGTAGCCGGATTCGCCCGTATTCCTCGCCATGCAGAAATTTCTCCCTTCTGGGGACTAAGTCCCCACGCACGCCGGAAAACGGGCGAGAATCACTCAGGAATTTTTCCTCCAAGGTCCGGGGTGCTTCTCCATTTTCAAGGCGGTTAGCAGAGCCCCGGCGTGCATCCCGCAGCTCCGGCTGCCGGCAGGATCCTGCAGTTACGCCCGCGCGGCCGCGCATGCGCACGGCGGCCGGTCCACGCATGCGCACGCCGGCCATCTTCGCGCCGGCCCCCGCGCAACATGGCAGAGCCCTATAGGGGCCTGACGCAGAGGAACATAGGCCCCCCCCCCGGAATGAGCGCACGCCGATCGGTAGCTCCTGATTGCGGGCCTGGCCACCGTGGTGACCCCCCCCACCCCCGGAGTCGGATCCCCCCCGCCGCTCCACCAGGACGGCCCCCGCAGCCAGAACGCCAAGGCCCCGCCGGGTGGGACCACATGTGAACCACGCCGGCGGGACTCGGCGAAACTTGGCAGGCACTCGGCCAGTCGAGCATGGAGAATCGCTGCGGGGGCAGCTTTCAACAGCCCCCGACCGGCGCCGCGTCGTGGAGAATCGTGGAAGCGCCGTCGCGCCGGATTTCCGGTGTGTACAGTTATTCTCCGCCCCCGCGCCAGGCGCGATTCCGGCGCGGAGGGTCGGAGAATCCCGTCCCTAGTCGTCCACACATATTTCCTGCTCCTGAGCAGACTGTTTGGTTGTCTCGGTGGGGATGTTTGGTTGTCGACTGACCTTTAAGAGAAAAAGCTAACAGAGGATATATTTACAGCCAATTAAAATTAAACACAGAATATTGAATAAACAAAGTGAATAAATGAAGAAAAATATGGGAGGGGTGATTTATTGGGGCTCTCACACAATCCATACTGGTTGATGTTGATTAACTCATCAATGTACTCACAAATCTTGAATTCTAAGGAGTGGATTTTAATGTCCCTGGAGGCAAACACCTCCTTGTTCACCACCTTTTTTGAGCTTTGTGATAGGTAACAGAGAGGGCTGATGTGGTGTACATGGCTTTTGATTAAGTGCCACATAACAGAATGTCAGCAAATTTAGAACATATGGAATAAAATGGACAGCGGCTGCCTGGGTAGAAAACTGGTTGAGTGAGAGGAAACAGAGAGCAGAGGCGAACGGTTGTTTTTTGGACTAGAGAAAGGTGTTTGAACCCCTGCTTTTCTTAATATAAATTAATGACCTAGACTTGACTGTGCTGGACACAATTTCAAAATTTGGGGGTTGCACAAAACTTGGAATTATTGTGAATTCTGAGGGGGATAGTGTTGGACATCAAGAGGGCAGACAGGATGGCGGAGTGGTTGGACACATGGCAAATGAAATGCGATGCAAAGAAGTGTGAAGTGATTCACTTTGGTGGGAAGAATGAGGAGGGGCAACGTGAAAGAAAGATAAAAATCCAACGTGGGCGCGGGGGCCGGGGGACCTGGCCGTATGTGTGCACATGTCATTGAAGATGGTAGGGCAGGTTGAGAAGGCAGCTGCACTTTGTCACGTGTATTTGTCTTCGTGAACCACGGCATGAGCAAACTGAAATCCATGCCCGTTCAGCTCACGGGGAAAATAATGGCTGGCAGGTTTGGGGATGGGGCTTGCAGAATCGGGACTCCGGTTCCATCTCCACCCTGGTGAAAAGTCAAGCCTGAAATGAAAAATACAGGGCAAGATTTTGCTGGCGACAATAAAGTTTCAATATCAGGGCATAAAGTCAGTGGCAGATGTATGCTGTCGGGAGTGTACTATTAACGTCGGGCAGGTGGGGAAGACGGCCAATAAAGGAGGGTAAGTCAGAGGGTCGGTAGCTCCACAGCCTCAGCGCCACTGAGGGAGGTGAGCGCTGCTGAGGCAGCAAATAGCATGAAGGTGTCTCCATTTTGAGGTGCCCTTTCAGGGGTGGCAGGAAATTTTTTATTTTTTTTTGCTGGTACCAAGCAAGCAGTCCTTGATAATTGGATGGAAATCGCTCCACTGCTGGCTTCGGAACTGCAGGGCGACCTTTGCCTCTGGCGCCCCCTCCTTAAGCCCTGCAACCTGGGGCTTTGATGCTCTCCCCTCACATGCCAGGAGGCTGTTGTGAGACTTGCTCGAGCACCAGCTAAATTCCCTTCATCGGGCTGGAGTAAGCTGCTTCATGCTCCACCTTTCTGCAATGCTCCACCCCTCTTAGTCAGAAGGCTCACGGGGCTAAATTGGTGCAAGTATAAATGGGGCCTGGGTGCCATGGCTGCAGAGGGGAAGTGAGGGGCTAACAAAACTCTCAAAAAGCTTTAAAACCTTTTGGGCTTGCTGGGAAGGGTGGCTGCCTGGGCCAGGGGCACGGAATGACTTGATGCGAAGTCCAGGAGCTGGATTCTCCGCCCTGCCGTGCCACTTTTCTGCCCCGACCCGCTGGTGGGATTCTCTGTTACGCCGGCCAATCAATGGGGTTGCCCATTGTGGGGCAGCCCCAGGCCGTTAGGAAAACCCCCAAGCTACGGCAAAATGGAGAATACCTCCAGCGGAGAATCCAGCCCCATGCTCTTGGGGTGACCCCTCGGGATTGGGGTGGCCTGGCTTTGACCGCAAATGCCGTAGTATTTATTTTTTATATGCCCCTTTTGTGCTACATACAGGCTCCTGGCTACTCACACTGCTGAGTGCTGCATGTGTCCTTTGAATGCTCAGAGAGTTTCTCATCATCTGGAAGCCCACCCAAGGTGTCCCTCTGGACACCCACCTAGCACTCACGATTTTCTCCATGAGCTGAAAGGGGCGTCGTGGCTTTCAGTTTGCACAAAAGGTGTTTCATGGAGGCCAATACACATGTAAAAATGAAGTTGCAGATAAAATTTTCATGAGTAAGTTGCCCAAAGCATGATTTGTGCACTTTGCACTTTCAAGAAAAGGTCCAAACTTATTAGCATTCCTTGGAGAGATAGGAAAAGGAAGGACTACTTGCGGAGCAGCTGAGTACACTTTGTGATTGTTAAAAGTAGACATGAATGTGTGTAAAACAAAGTGGATAAACTCACTGGAAGTGTCAATCTGTAAAAGGAACTATCAAACTGCCAAGGGATCTATCAAACTGACAATGTATTTAAATCTCATGGTGTTTAAATTTAAAAAGTCGGTCCCCGATTCGGGGGAACCACCGGTTTGTCCCAGGGAGGATGGACGGAGGGTTCCTGAGCTGGCACAGGGCAGGTATTAGAAGGATGGGGACCTGTTTATGGATGGGAAGTTTGTGAGCCTGGGTGAGCTGGAGGAGAAGTTTGGGCTCCCCCCGGGGAACACCTTCAGATATATGCAGGTAAGGGTGTTTGTCCGACGGCAGATGGTGGAGTTCCCATGGCTGTCGCCAAGCAGGGTCCATGACAGGGTGCTGTCGGGGGTGTGGGTTGGAGAGGGAAGGATCTCAGCAACATATCAGGTGATGCAGGAGGAGGAGGAGGCCTCGGTGGAAGAGCTAAAGGGTAACTGGGAGGAGGAGTTGGGTGGGGAGATTGACGAGGGGATGTGGGCGGATGCCCTAGGGAGGGTGAACTCTTCCTCCTCTTGCGCGAGGCATTGCCTCATACAATTTAAGGTGCTGTATAGGGCTCACATGACTGGGGCAAGGATAAGCCGGTTCTTTGGGTGCGAGGACAGGTGTGTTAGGTGCTCAGAGACCCCAGCAAATCACACCCACCTGTTCTTGGCCTGCTCAGCGCTGAACGACTTTTGGAAGGGTGTAGCGAGGACGTTGTCGAGGGTGGTAGGTTCCAGGGTCAAGCCGGGCTGGGGGCTCGTAATATTTGGGGTGGCAGAGGAGCCGGGAGTGCAGGAGACGAAAGAGGCCGGTATTCTGGCCTTTGCGTCCCTGGTAGCCCGGCGAAGGTTCGTTTTTCGTTTGTTTTCTTGAGTGGGCGTGTATTTTGGCCTTTGTGTTGATGAAGGCTATTAATTTATTATTTATGTACATGGGGGGGGGGGGGGTTGTTCTTTTCTTTCTGTATTTTGTTGCTGATATATTGTGAAAATTTGAATAAAAATAATTTTTTTTAAATTTAAAAAGTTAACAGTTTACAAAAATGGAAGTGTTATTTAACTCTGTCCATTGACACACATTTTAGTGCTATCGCTGTATGATTTGTGCTGCATGACTGATTTCACAATCTATCATTGTCACAGTTGGTGCCTGTCAGTTTACAGTTTGATTGACAGCTTCAAGTGGTTATAAAGTCTTTGATGTGGAGCTATGAATACAAATGTTTCTTTTTATAATGGATTAAGACACTTAAATGTGGCGAATGTTTTTTTTCAAACCAACTAGAGTTTTTTTTAAACATCGAGACGTCATCAATAGCCACTGAGATTTTCCAGCCCTGCCATGGTGGGACCCACCACAGCGTAAGCGGTGGGCTGTCCAGAGGTTCACTGACTTTAGCTGGGACCAGAATATCCCAGTGGCAAGTGGTGCCAGAAAATCCTGGCTGTAGAATTTTATTGAAGTCGTGAAGTGCAGAATTTGCTGCCTATCCTCTGACCTGCTCTTGAAGCCACAATATTTGTTTGGCTGGTTCAGTTAAGTTTCTGGTTAACAGTCAGGATTTTGATGAAATGGGATTCAGCAATGATTATGTCGTTGAATGTCATGGGGAGATGATCCAATATCAAGTTGAGTGAGTGGTCAATTGAATGGCAAATACAGTATAATTTGGATAAATGTTATCCGCTTTGGCAGCAAAAGCGATAATAATAATAATCGCTTATTGTCACAAGTAGACTTCAATAAAGTTACTGTGAACAGCCCCTAGTCGCCACATTCTGGCACCTGGTTGGGGAGGCTGGTACGGGAATTGAACCCGCACTGCTGGCCTTGTTCTGCATTACAGGCCAGCTGTTTACCCCACTGTGCTAAACCAGCCCCTCAGACCACTGTCTGAATTACTGTAAATTAGGAGAGGGGAATGTGCAACGAGACCTGGGTGTCCTCGTACACCAGTCACTGAAAGTAAGCATGCAGGCACAGCAGGCAGGAAAGAAGGCAAAAGGTATGCTGGCCTTCATCGCGAGTGGATTTGAGTACAGGAGCAGGGATGTCTTGCTGCAGACATACAGGGCCTTAGTGAGACCATTCCTGGAATATTGTGTGCAGTTTTGGTTTCTTTATCTGAGGTAGGATGTTCATGCTACAAAGGGAGTGCAGCAAAGGTTTGCCAGTCTGATTCAGTAATGGTGGGACTGATGTATGAGGAGAAATTGAGTCGGTTAGGTAAAAGAAAATTACTGCAGATGCTGGAATCTGAAACAAAAACAGAAAATACTGGACAAATGCAGCAGGTCTGGCAAATTGTGTAGAGGGAGAAGGGAGCTAACGTTTCGAGTCTGGGTGACTCTTTGTCCCCCTTCTCTTCTCTCCCCACAAGTGCTGTCAAAACAAAGTCATCCAGACTTGAATTACAGCTTTCTTCCCTCTCCACAGGTGCTGTGAGACCTCCTGCGATTGGCCAGTAACTTTTGTTTTTGAGTCAGTTAGGATTGTATTCACAGGGGTTCTGAAGAATGAGGGGGGAAATCGCATAGAAACCTATAAAATTCGAACAGGACTAGACTTGTTAGATGTAAGAAAGATGTTCCAAATGGTGGTGGTGTACAGAAGCAAGGGTCACAGTCTGAGGATATAAGGTAGACCATTGAGGACAGAAGTGAGGAGAAGTTTATTCACCGAGAGAATGGTGAGCCTGTGGAATTTGTTCCCACAGGAAGTATATGAGGCCAAAATATTGTATGTTTTCAAGAAGCAGTTAGATATAGCACTTGGGTGAAGGAATCAAAGGGTATGGTGGGAAAGCAGGATTAGACTATTGAGTTGAATGATCAGCCATGAACATAATGAATGGCGGAGCAGGGTCAAAGGGCCGAATGGCCTCCTCCTGCTCCTATTTATATGTTTCTATGAAATGGTTATTGCTTGGTAACGATGTTACTTGCTGCTTATCAGCCAAAGCTTGATAGTTGTCCAGGTCTTGCTGCGTGCTGGCATGGACTTCTTCAGTATCTGAGGAGTTGTTAATGGAGCTGAACACTGTGAAATCATAAACAAATATCCCCAAATTGTGGAGTTTCGAGTTGCTCTAACCTTTCCTCATCGCCCATTCCCTGAAGGCAACATGATGCTTGTTGTTCTACTCCCAACCTTTCTCAGAACAAGCATGTCACATTTGAAGCTCTGGGACCAGAGCTGTGCACTGTGGGGGGGATTTTAATGAGCTTTGATGCCCGATGTGGGTGAAATAACTGAACGTTCACAAGGTGGCGAAGCCTAGCTTCATTTTAATGTTTCTCCCACATGAAAAGCTGCAGCCTCTGAGGATCCTCACGATGAATCTTCTGGTTTCTTTAATGTGTTCCGGTAGGCTTTTCCAGAGAGTTTGAACTGCTGGGCTCCCACAAGATGCACTGCAGCATCAATAATGTCATCGGGCCTTGACATTTCGAAGTAAGTTAAGTTTCCACCTGCTGCTGCAAGTCAGCTTGGAAGTCGGTGAAGATACTGGCAGGGACTAATGTGTCTTCAAACCACTAGGCTCTGATTTTGATCCCTCCTGTGCATCATTGCTATTATTGACAAGTTCATGACAAAACCTCACAGTAAACTTGGCAGAATTAGACAATACTGTTCTGCTACAAACCTTCTTTTCCTTGCAAAATGGCTGGCAATGACATAGATATGTCGATTGTATGTGAAAGCCAGTGGTGACAAGGAAAATAGTTACAAAAGCAACAACTGTGCTTGCCTGCCATTTTTACAATCTTTTAAACGATTATTTTTTTTATAAAATAGTAATATTTCAAGAGTGCTGCATATTGAATTCCCTATTTTCCCAGGTTACATCTTTGCTATGCTTTGCTTCTATGAGAAAATACTTACTTAAGGTTTCAAACCAATGCAACCTTTACTACTATTTCAGCTATTGAAACTCCCATGTACTGCTCAGGCTAAATTGATTTTAAGGATGATACCTGAATCTAAAGCTTATACAGTTAAATGGAGGGGAAAGGCTAATTAAAGCACAGGATGATATCACTGTTCCACTATTGTTCTCAGCTGTTCTTAGCTCAGTAGAAACGGTGAAGGTACTGGGAACTTTAGTTGGCCTTTGTCCCCCATTTCACCAGTTTTCTCCTTCATTAAACTCGCATATCCATCTTGTTTATTGCCGCAAGACTCACAGCAGCATTGTGTTTCTGAGAACGATCTGCGGACAATTTCTACAGATCCTGTCTTCATACATTGCTGAAATATTTATAGAGACAATCGCTTTCACAGAATGATTGGGGGGCCCTTTGGAAACTTCATCTCAACAGAATTTTAGAGAACAAGGTGGTATAACATTCATGCAGATGATCAACCTTCTGGTCCTGAAATAGATGCTGAGGGACGTCTGATCAGTGCTGTCAGTACACTTGAGCCAGAGTTATTACAACTGAATGGCAAACACTCTGCCCAAGGGAGGATTACCTCTTCCTGCTCACCACTAATATTTGTTAGGCTATCATGCTTCAGGACAGCCCCAGCTTTTGAACTGGACACTGCTCCAAGAATTTCCAAGGTGGACAAGCAATTAAAAAAAAAAATTTAGAGTGCCCAATTATTTTTTTTCAATCACGGATCAATTTAGCGTGGCCAATTCACCTATCCTGCACATCTTTGGGTTATGGGGGTGAGGTCCACACAGACACAGGGAGAACGTGCAAACTCCACACGGACAATGACCCAAGGCCGGGATCGAACCAGGGTCCCCGGCGCCGTGAGGCAGCAGTGCTAACCACAGCGCCGCCATGCCGTCCCCGTGGAAAAACAATTCTGGTAGAAAAATGACCTCCTAAAATCCACTTTTACAACTCCTGTGTTAAATGGTAGCTCCTATTTCCCAAACCAAAGTAAAGCTCTAAATCGCTATGACCCCCTTTGTTAATATTTGCCAAAAAGAGATGATGCCAGGAAGGTATGTGCTTTTCCTAAGTCATGCAGCTCCATTAGTTACAGGGACCAGCACCGTAAACCACACTCTGTTTAAATTGTTCTCCAACTCAGAACTGTTGAGGGAAAATTCAACTATTTTGCAGTCGGCCAGATGCTTTTTCTTTATTGCCCCCTTGCACTAATACATGTATTCATTGTAGATTTCTCTTTAAGGGGGAGGGGGTGGTTGGGAGACCCGGGTGGGTGGGAGACCCGGGTAGGTGGGACTGGGAGACCCTATCATTTCCATGGTTTTGCAGTGGCTATGTTGCTGATCAACAAAAAAAGTTTCTGAATCGCAGCCAAATTGTAACCACATTTACATGTGAAATGAAAATCAGTGTGGCATAATGCCAACTTAATTTTGATCTAGCTTACCTAAATATCATACAGGCCAAAATGAATGTAAAAAGATAGGCTGCTAATTCCTCATGAATATTCTTTGCAATAAATCATCTCACTTCTATGAATTAATTCACAAGTTATACATCCAAATCAAAAGATATGTAAACATTCCAGTTTTAATACACAATATTATATATTGGACTAAATCATAGGTGACTTCTCCACCACAAAAAAACCCACTGAACATGTTTACTATTTCTGTATTCTTAGCTAATTAGAAGCCCCATTTATGAATATCCATAAGGCCATGCATTTTAAATTAATAATGATGTTGGCTGATTCGGTAGCGGGTTGTTGATATAATAAATTAAAGTGTTGACATAATAAACGTTAGCACGTTTTGAAATGTACCTAAGTTGTTAATCTTTTCTGTTTGTTCTTAAACTGCCTAAAATGAAGTGAAAAGCATAGCACCAACTTCAGTGTTCCAAAATTGGTTTAGAAACTAAAATTGAATTCCGAAACACAATGCGAGCTATCAGCTTTGGCACATAAAAATCTGACATCAAAGTTCTAATTAACATACTGGCTTAATCACAGCACTCTGCATGTAAGGGTAATTTCTCATCATTCATTTTCTATGTGTAATCTCTGAAGTGACAACAACAGCAAAGAAATGGCCTATAAATTCAGGCTAATTTGTTTCTTAAATATTCATCTTCCCTATACTACAGCTGCTTATGGATGCAGTCCATTACAATGTGTGCAGCAGCCTCAATAAAACATATTATGAAAGCCAAGCTCTGCTTCTTCACTACGGTATTGCTGACATTATTTAGAAAGACAATAAATGAGGTGCAGATTGTCTAGTCTACATGCTGCTAGCAGGGCAATTTGTGATTAATTACCCCTCTGCAAATTGACATGGTGCAGTGAAATTGACATAGCCCTCATTAATTAACTTTCTGTGCATGCTGGTTACTAACAGAACATCACATGTTGCAAGTGAATTTGAAATCCCAACACAGCAAATCCCATAACAAAGGCTGGTAAAACAGAAAGCTCACTTTTTTAACCCTTTGCTGAGTGACTCCTGACTCTTCATTCACACCAATGCTACCTGTCCTGAAGGTTTAAAGAATACAGAGCTAACAGCTAGCATGGCAAGTTAGGTATTCCCAAATAGCAGTCTCCATGAAAGTAAAACTTTTTTTGCACCTAATTAAGAAAAATATCTCAAAAATCAACGTTCACTCTGGTTGGAATATTGAACTGTGTATTTGCTTTGTTGGTAGTTTGTTTGTATCTTTATTTCTGTGGCTTTATTTTGCCCTGTTAGCCTTTTCTTTGTGACTTCCCAGTATCCACGCAGTATGCTTCATGGTGGAACATTAGGCAAGTGGGCCACAGACCTCTCCCTCTGGTTTTGACAGTTTCCTTAGAGTTCAGCAAAATTGTGTTTACAATCAGATGATATCTGATACGCAATCAATACGTTCGAGTCCACGTGGAGTCATATCGATTCAGCTTTAATCAGATAGAACTGTACTCAGCAGCGAAGTTACAGAAGTGAAGGCTGCTGGGACGGCATTGGTTCTTATACCCCGCCTCTCAGGGCGGGGCTATGTACATTGCCCAATGGTAGACCCCGCGGTCTAGCCAATGGTCATTCCTCTCTCTGGTACCGCAATACCTGGTATTACCACATTCACCCCCTGTTAAAAAAGAGCCAGCGGGGTGATGGCCAGTATTACTGTTGCCTTTTCATGGTAGGACCAGGTATTGCAGGTACCATGCTATTGAGGGTTGCGGAGAAAGTTCTTGCGTTGTTAATTCTCTTCATGGTGCTGCAATCAGACGATCGGGCGGCCTGGTCGTCCTACTGGAGCATCTACGTTTCGGCGGCGATCCTGGTAAGGGCCCCGACGGTAGTGACTCCGGGAACGTGGTGTCTTCCTCCCAGGCAGTTTCGTCACCCCTAGGCGGCGATGTAAGGTCGAAAAATGGGCAGAAGGAAGGGGTGCCTGTAGGGGGCGTCGGTGCCTGCTCGGCTCTGGGTCGGGGTTCTGTCGGCAGTACTGACCCGTGGGGGGGGGGGGGGGGGGGCGCCAGTGGCTCGGGTGCGCGTGGGGCTCCGGCAGGCGCCAGGTCCCAGAGGGAGACCGTATCTTGGCGTCCGTCGTGGAACGCTACGTAGGCGTACTGGGGGTTGGCATGCAGCAGGTGGACCCTTTCGACCAGCGGGTCCGACTTGTGCGCCCTCGCATGTTTCCGCAGCAGGGCGGTTCCGGGTGTTGTTAGCCAGGTTGGGAGCGAGGTTCCCGAGGAGGACTTCCTGGGGAAAACAAGGAGACGTTCATGAGGTGTCTGGTTCGTGGTAGTACATAGCAGTGACCGAATGGAGTGAAGGGCCATTGGGAGGATTTCTTGCCAGCGGAAGACTGGGAGATTCCTGGTCCGAAGGGCCAGCAGGACGGTCTTCCAGACCATTCCGTTCTCCCTTTCTACCTGCCCCTTTCCCCGGGGGTTATAGCTGGTCGTCCTGCTCGAGGCGATGCCTTTGCTAAGCAGGAACTGGCGCAGCTCGTCGCTCATAAAGGAGGACCCCCTATCACTGTGGATGTATGCGGGGAAAGCGAACAGTGTAAAAATAGTTTGGAGTGCCTTGATGATGGTGGTTGTGGTCATGTCTGGGCAGGGGATGGCGAATGGGAACCGGGAGTACTCATCAATCACGTTCAGGAAATACGTGTTGCGGTCGGTGGAGGGGAGGGGGCCTTTGAAGTCCATGCTGAGGCGTTCAAAGGGACAGGAAGCCTTTATCAGATGCGCCCTCTCTGGTCGGTAGAATTGGGGTTTGCACTCCGCGCAGATTCGGCAGTCCCTGGTGACAGTCCTGACCTCCTCGATGGAGTAGGGCAGGTTCCGGGACTTAACAAAATGGAAGAACCGGGTGACTCCCGGGTGGCAGAGGTCCTCGTGGAGGGCTCGGAGGTGGTCTACTTGTGCGGCGGCGCAAGTGCCGCGGGATAGGGCATCAGGAGGCTCGTTCAGCTTCCCGGGATGATACAAGATCTCGTAATTGAAGGTGGAGAGTTCGATCCTCCACCGCAAGATCTTGTCGTTCTTAATCTTGCCCCGCTGTGCATTATCGAACATGAAGGCCACCGACCGTTGGTCCGTGAGGAGAGTGAATCTCCTGCCGGCCAGGTAATGCCTCCAGTGCCGCACAGCTTCCACTATGGCCTGGGCCTCCTTTTCGACCGAGGAGTGGCGAATTCCGGAGGCATGGAGAGTGCGGGAGAAGAAAGCCACGGGCCTGCCCGCTTGGTTGAGGGTGGCGGCCAGAGCTACGTCAGACGCTTCGCTCTCGACCTGGAAGGGGAGGGACTCGTCGATGGCGCGCATCGTGGCTTTTGCGATGTCCGCTTTGATGCGGCAGAAGGTATGGCGGGCCTCCGTCGACAGGGGGAAGGTTGTGGATTGGATTAGGGGTCGAGCCTTGTCGGCGTAATTAGGGACCCATTGTGCATAGTAGCTAAAGAAGCCGAGGCAGCGCTTTAGGGCCTTGGGTCAGTGAGGCAGGGGGAACTCCATGAGGGGGCGCATGCGTTTGGGGTTGGGGCCTATGACTCCATTTCGCACTACGTAGCCTAGGATAGCTAGACGGTCGGTGCTAAACATGCACTTCTCCTTATTGTAGGTCAGATTCTGGAGGTGCGCGGTCTGGAGAACTTTACGGAGGTTGGTGTCGTGGTCCTGCTGGTCATGGCCGCAGATGGTGACAGTGTCAAGATACGGGAACGTTGCGTGTAAGCTGTACCGGTCAACCATTCACTCAATCTCACGCTGGAAGACCGAGACCCCGTTTGTGACACCGAAGGGAACCCTTAAAAAGTGGTAGAGCCGCCCATCTGCTTCGAAGGCAGTGTATTGGCGGTCGCTATTACGGAGGGGTAGCTGGTGGTAGGCAGATTTGAGATCCACCGTGGAGAAGACCTTGTATTGCGCGATCCTGTTTACCAGGTCGGCAATACGGGGGAGGGGGTACGCGTCCAGTTGCGTAAACCGGTTGATGGTCTGGCTATAGTCGATGACTATCCTATGCTTCTCCCCGGTCTTTACCACCACTACCTGAGCCCTCCATGGGCTGTTGCTCGCTTCGATGAACCCTTCCTTCAGCAGCCTTTGGACCTCGGACCTGATGAAGGTCCGGTCCTGGGCGCTGTACCATCTGCTCCTGGTGGCGACGGGTTTGCAATCCGGGGTGAGGTTCGCAAACAGGGAAGGCAGGTCGACCTTAAGGGTCGCGAGGCCGCAAACAGTAAGGGCCGCCGAATTTAAAAGTAAAGCTTTGTAGGTGGATCTGGAAATCCAGTCCCAGAAGGGTGGCTGCGCAGAGGTGCGGCAGCACGTATAGGCGGAAATTGCGGAATTCCCTGCCTTGGACGGTGAGGTTCGCGAGGCAGAACCCTTTTATCTGCACCGCGTGTGACCCGGAGGCCAGGGAGATCCTTTGTTGGGTGGGATAGGTGACCAGAGAACAGCGCCTTACCGTGTCGGGGTGGACGAAGCTCTCCGTGCTCCCGGAGTCGATGAGGCATGACGTCACGTGGCCGTTGATGCCGATCGTCGTGGTGGCCTTTGCTAGCGTTCGGGGCCGACTCTGGTCCAGGGTAATGGAGGCCAGCTGCAGCAAGGAGTGAAAATCGGGCAGCGCATCGTCAGCCGTATTGGGGGCTTGAGGCCCCATCCAAGATGGCGCCGTCCATGGATCGCACATGGAGTCCGGGGACTCCGAAGATGGTGGCGGGGAGGAACAAAATGGGGGTGGGGAGGGACAAAATGGCGGTGCACTCTGCTCCCGCGAGACGGAGGCCATCTGCAACAAAGGGTTTTGGTCGGGTAGCGCGTAGCCAGCCGTGCTGGGGGCTTGAGGCCCCATCCAAGATGGCGCCGGCCATGGATCGCACGTGGAGTCCGGGGACTCCGGAGATGGCGGCGGGGAGGAGTAAACTGGTGGCGCATGCTGCTCCAGTGTGGCGGAGGCCAGCTGCAGCAAGGGGTTTTGGTCCGGCAGCGTGTAGCCAGCCGTGCTGGGGGCCTGAGGCCCCATCCAAGATGGCGCCGGCCAGGGATCGCCCATGGAGTTTGGGGACGGAGACCCCGACGATTGGACCGGCGAGGGACAAAATGGCTGGGCGCACTCCTCCAGCATGGTTGCCGGGGGGAAGAATGGCTGCGGCTGCGACGCTGTATGGCGGGGCAAAGGCTGCGGTGCGTGTTGGGCCGGCGGGGCTGGGAAAAGGGAGTGCGGCGGTGGGCCTGGGACGGTCGGGACTTGGAAGAACGGCTGTGGGTGCACAGCGGGCGGCTGGAGGAATGGCTGAGGGTAGTCATTGGATACCGCGTTCACCGCGCGGGCGAGGCAGACCGTGGCATAGTTGCCTTTCTTGCTGCACCCTTTGCAGGTGACAGTGCGGGCCGGGCAGTGCGCGCGCGTGTGATTCGCCTGGCCGCAGAAGAAGCAGCGTTGGCCGGCGGTGGTAGCGGGGCGCCTTGCTGCGCAGGCCTGCGGAGTTAGCGGGTAAGTCTTGGGGGGCTGCCGCGGCGGGGTGCCACGCAGCCCAGGGGGTCGCGGTGCACGCGGGGGCGTAGGCAAGGGCGTTTTTGTACGCCACGTCCATGGACCCTGCCAGGGCCCGGGCCTCGGTGAGGCCCAGCGTGTCCATTTCGAGTAGCCTTCGGTGAATGTCGGGGGAGATCATACCTGCCACGAAAGTGTCTCGAATTAAAAGTTCAGAGTGCTCGTTCGCCGTCACCGCTGGGCAGCCGCAGTTTTGGCCCAGCACGATCAGTGCCCTGTAGAAATCTTCCAGCGTCTCATCTGGGCTCTGCCGTCTCGTTGCCAGCAGGTGACGGTCGTAGACCTGATTAAGTGGACGAATGTAGTGTCCTTCCAGCAGTTCCGTGGCTTTATCATAGTTCGCCGCCCCTTCGATCAGGGGGTAGATCGCCGGGCTGACCTGCGAGCGTAGGAGGTGTATTTTCTGCCTTTCCGTGGGGGTGTCGGCAGCCGTATCGAGGTAGCTCTGGAAGCATGCCAGCCAATGCTTAAAAATCGCGGCAGAGTTTTCTGCGTGAGGGCTGAGCTGAAGGTACGCCGGCTTGATGCGGAGATCCATCCTTCAAAGTACTTATCTGATTAAATTGATACGCAATCAATACTCTTGAGTCCACGTGGAGTCATATCGATTCAGCTTTAATCAGATAGAACTGTACCCAGCAATGAAGTTACAGAAGTGAAGGCTGCTGGGACGGCATTGGTTCTTATAACCCGCCTCTCAGGGCGGGGCTATGTACATTGCCCAATGGTAGACCCCGCGGTCTAGATAATGGTCATTCCTCTCTCTGGTACCGCAATACCTGGTATTACCACAATACCCGTCGCATGTTAACACCAAATCGATTTCCATTCAGGCTGTGCAGCCTCAATGTGGGACCGACAGCCCCAATGTCCAAGTCATACACAAGTCAATGCAGGCAGGCTTTCCAGAGCAGCTTTCAACTGCCCCTTTCATTTTTCCCCTTATTCAGGTAAGGAGCCCTTCTCAAATTATAGGGCCTTCACTAGTTTTTCGCAAACTGGAGAAAATGGAATACCAAAAATGGAGCACCACGCCACAGTCAAGTTAGCCTGTTCTAGTGTTTCCTCGCTCCCCTTTCAGGCATTTCATCTGCACAGACCTACAGTTTAGAGAAATCACCAAATTGGGTTGCCGATTGTTGAACAACTAGCCATTCTTGAGGTTTACTGGTGAAATGGACTTCATGTCCAGTAGGAGGTGAATTATTTGGATGATAGATATGGTGCATTGGCCTCTACTGACACTTCAATCTGCGAGCTGAAAATGAGAAGTGGTCACAACTTATTTTGCCACCGAATGACTTGTTCTTCCTGAAACAACATGGATCATGTCAACAACAGCAAAAAAGTCAATTTCTGTGGGATTTCTTTTTCTCGCAAAACAACCTCCCATCAAAATACTACAACCTGTCTGTCTTGCTTTGGCATTATTGTACAGTTAATAACAATATACTCATAATATCTTCCCATGATAATATGATTTATCATTTTAATATTTCTCCACAAACTTAGAGCAACCCCATGTGTCTCTTTATCTGTCAGAGAAACATACTACAGTTATTTCCAAAAAGCAGAACTGTCTGGGGATGGCTCTGGAGTGAAGAGTGTGCCTAGACGTTGTCTGTGGCTTGGAGCTACAGACCTGCTGATCACTTCAGTCCACTGGTCACTATCGAAAGCGAGTTAATTTTCCCTGCCATTCAGCGCCCTCAACTTTCAAACCTAAAGAGGAACACAACTGAAAAGATCTCTCCCCTTCATCGCTAAATATACCTTCGAAACGACGGGAGGCACAAAAAGGTTTGCAAGGAGGCAATAGTTCATAAAACCTACCCCGAGGTATGTTCTCAGGCTACATCCACAGTTTATCTTTTTCGATAGTGCATCTGTACATTATGGTTACTTTAATAAAGCCCACATGCACATTCTTATGAATAAAGTACTGAATTTCATCCAGGGTCGTTCATATATTGTGCTTTCCTTTATCAGTATTCAAAAACCAGCATGAGCTACACAGATACATGGATAAAGATCATTGTCGCTGCAAACTATTTTCGGTCTCACTACAAAGCGGAATCAATAGTACACAGGGCACAGTGTTCAACAAAGATATGAGAGCTGATTTTAACTCGGAGTGAGAACTGGGTGTGTGAGGGCCAAAACAGCGTCGGCAAGTCTGTGAGGAGAAGAGGCAAGTACAAGGTATACTTGTGAGCGCAAGAGCGTTTTCTCCCCCAGAAAGAAAACGAAAACGTTAAATTTGAAGTGATTTCTTTCTCGTGCCAACTTTAAATTATATTACGGCACGCTTTCTAAGCTAGCTCATGGTTCCAGTTAATTTTCCAACTACAGACTCGGAAATTATCAAATTACCATTACTCAGCTGTGCATAATTACAAAGCAAATCAAGATTTACCCATTATCTCGGAGCTTGCACTCAGTTCAGCAACACCTCCATTTTAAAATTCTCACCCTTATTTTCAAATCCCTCCCTGGCCTCTGCCATGCCCAAACTCTAGCTTGCTCCAGCCCTAGAATCCTCGAAGATCATCCGGCCCCTCCAACGCTCAACTATCTGCAGCCGTCCTTTAGTTCTGTAGGTCCTACGTCCTATTTTAATTTGCTCGGGTGGGCACATGCCCAATCTGGAAGTGCGTGCACAATCACGGGAGAAGATGTTGAGCGTGCGTGCCGCCGTCATCTCACACTCGCGCAATATTCCGGTTGGCAGGCGCGTGCGAGAGTTTGATGTGTGCCCACGGACAATCAAACAGGCACTTCTGCCCATTAAGGGGCCAATTGAACGCAATTTTCCATTGCCCTTCTGCTTTTATAGTTGTCCGGTAGGCCAATTGGCCGGGCGGCCTCTACATTTCAAGTCGATCCAGGACGGGATGAACTGTCTGGGCTAAAATAAAACTCACCAATGTGTCTGGGAACTGAGGTCTGTGTATGATTGTGCTGCCTATCTCTCATGGCATAGCTTTACCACTGATATTTATTTTTCACAGTTCAGCAGCTCCTTGAGACAGCTGTGCAGTGGCTGTCCCCATGACAGAGCACATTAGAAATGCCAGCCTGCACCCTTCCTTTTCTGGTGCCTGCACTGTTCCGGCCCTCCCTGGCAGCACTTTACCTTTCGCAGAGCAGGTTTCACACTGGATGGCCATGAAATTGGGCTGACTGTGGCGGGGATCTCGTCCACCTCCGGACCTCCCTGGTCCAACGCGTGAAAAACCCAGGCCCGGGAATTCACTCCTTGGGCGGGATTCTCCGACCCCCCGCTGGGTCGGAGAATCGCCGGGGGCTGGCGTGAATCCCGCCCCCACCGATTGCCGAATTCCCCGGCACCGGATATTCGGCGGGGGTGGGAATTGCGCCGCGCCGGTTGGCGCCCCCCCCCCCCGGTGATTCTCCGGCCCGCGATGGGCTGAAGTCCCACTGCTGGAATGCCTGTCCCACCGGCGAGAATCAAACCACCTCTCTTACCGGCGGGACAAGGCGGCGCGAGCGGGCTCCGGGGTCCTGGGGGGGGGCGCGGGGCGATCTGGCCCCAGGGGGTGCCCCCACGGTGGCCTGGCCCGCGATCGGGGCCCACCGATCCGCGGGCAGGCCTGTGCCGTGGGGGCACTCTTTTCCTTCCGCCTTCGCCATGGTCTCCACTACGGCGGAGGCAGAAGAAACCCCCTCCACTACGCATGCGCAGGGATGCCGTGAGCGGCCGCTGACGCTCCCGTGCAAGCACCGCACGGCAAAGTCATTTCTGCGCCAGCTGGCGGGGCACCAAAAGCCTTTCCCGCCAGTTGGCGCGGCGGAAATCAGTCCGAGGCGGGCCTAGCCCCTCAAGGTGAGGGCGCGACCCCTCAAGATGCGGAGAATTCCGCGCCTTTGGGGCGGCGCGATGCCGGACTGATTCGTGCCGTTTTTGGCGCCGGTCGGCGGACATCGCGCCGTTTGCGGAGAATCCCACCCCTGATTCCTCTCTGCCTCTCTACATCAATCCCTGTTTCAAATAGATCCTTCAAAGCTGCCTCTTTGACCAAGCCTTTGTGATTCTTATTGGCCGACAGTTAAAATGGTTTCAGCATGTCGAAGGATTCAACAGCGGCACTGAACGTTGCCGCCTTTTCATGCTAGAATTTATGAAGATAAAAATTGTCGAGGCTGTGCGAATTTCCCCTCCATCATCTTCACCCTTCAATGTTTCTATTTCCACCTGGAGGGAAGGAAGAGGATTTAAATTGACCCTTACATTTGTAACTCTCACACAACAATCTGTGCTTATATTTATAAAACACCTTTAACACAATACAATGTCCCAAGGTGATACCGAGCCATATATGGAGACATCGGGATAGCTGGTCAAAGGGATAGGCTTCAAGGAGCAGTTTAAATTGGGAGAATGATGTACAAAGACAGAAGGATGTAATGAGGAAGGGTGGAATTCTCAGTTTTTGAGACTAAGCTCCAGACGGACCTTTCCCGTTGGCCAGTGTGGCGGGATCCCACACCAGATTCTGTGCTTCAAACCTTATTAATTATACACAGGTGAGCTCCCCTCCGAATCTACAGTTGGGCCATCCCATCATCAGCTGGTGGGATTTAAGGACCCGGTGCCATATTGAAACACCAGTCCAGCTCACTCATATCACTCTCTCCAGTCCACCTGTCTTCACCAGACCGGCAGGACATCTGTAACCCAGAGGGAAAAGGCTAGCAAACTCAAGAAGAAGATTCTTCCTCAATTCAATCATGCTCCACCCTAGCCCAGCACCTGCGAGACACCCATGCCCCACTTGGACACCTACCCACCACATCTGAAGTCGTTGTGCACCCCCTTCCAATAAACGATGTGGTATTCCTTTGCCCCCCTTGTATGTGAGCTTTTCTTGCAGGCTTGTCGGAATCCAACTTCCCTCCCCTCAGTCTTCCCTCTGCCTTCCATTGTTCATCTCCTTCATCCACCTCCTTGCCCCGCTGCCTGAACATGTGAACCCTCACCCTTCCTTTTCCTCGCACAGCCCTTCTGGTCTTCATCAGGCCATCGCCCTCCCCCCACCCCGACCTTGCATTCCACCGCCAGTTGAACTTGTGACAATTGTTGCGGTGGTTTACATGAGTGCCACAGCACAGTGCTGTCCAGATAAACACTGGTGTGAGGCACCAGGTGGACCCCCATACTCCCCAATGCCAGGCACTGTACTAATCTGACTCAATGACACTGGAGAGTCCATGGGTCTAGCAGCACGATGTTGTCCATGAAGATCAGCTCGGCATAGAGATGGAGGGCAGGAACAGGTCTGCCCCGGCAGACTGATGTATAGCACATCAGGAGCAGCGCAACACCATGGCATAAAAGCTCTGTTGCACTGACACATCGCGTTTTAGACCAACAGAATTTCATGCTTACGTGATGCAACATTGGAAGGCCATACTGGATGCTTGTGGGCAGCTGTTTTAATGATCATTCATGAGATGCAAATGAACGCATTCGTGCAATCAGCAAATGGGAAGACCGACCCACCATTAACCCACCATTGGGAGAAATACAACATGATTATTTTGCTGGCAGGTTTCTGACTTTTTGGCTTCAGCTTGGTTTCTCTGCTCCCATCCGTCACCAAGCCCACTGCGAGTGGGATGAGAGAATTCCACGTCAAATGTAAAATTTTAGGGCCTCAGCAGCTGAAGGCATGGCGATTGTAACAGTACCCTCTTCTGGCCATTTAATGTATGTATGTATGTATATCAGCAAATAAGAATAAACTAGTTTCAGTTGGGTACTTGAGCTCCATGTGCGCCAGCCTCCCTTTGTCCAGAAACGTTTCACTGTCTGGTGATGTGGATAGAATTAGGGATTTCCTATCTCAGTAAAATTGATGGAGAAGCCACCAGTAAACCAGCAGAGGAACTGTGAGGGTGTTTTTTGCAAAGCAATAGGCTTATAAATCACACTAGTGTTCCAACATGTCATCCTGCTTGAAATGGAGTGGGAGAGTGCAGAGTACAAATTGTTAAACATGTTCTTGTTGAACAAATGTTAGATACAAATTGGAAGAAACATCAGTTGCCATTGTATCACAAACTGATGAGTGTTCTGTTTATTTATCTTAACATCTCACAGAGCTATGGGAAGGATGCCAGCTGAATTGTTTCTTAAAAGACAGCCCGGAATGAGGTTTTCATTGCTGAACCCACATTTCACGTAATCGGTGTAAGAAAAAATAAAATCCAGGCAGAAAGAGACTCAAGCGAGAAAGAAGTCTGATGTTGAACCAGATTGTTAAGGTGAAAGAACATCGTCATAAATGGTAGAAGTGGCTACCAAGAATATTAATGAAAATATGTGATTCTCAATGTTTTTGGTCAACATGTTTGGTATTGGAAAGGTTAGGTATGCACATATACATCTTACCTTCAGAGGTTCACGATGGAGAAGGAAGTTGAGAAGCATCAAATGAGTCTGATTAACGGATTGTAGGGATACGAGTAGAATTACAACAGTTAATTGTCACTCCAACACGAGTTGTGCCTGAAACCAGTTCATATCTGACTCAGTGTCAGACAGATTTGTCTGATGAAGTGGAAAATATAATTGAAGGTCAAGGAAAAATCAGTCCATGTTGGAGAGAAACGTTCTCCTCAGACTCAGGATAAGATGGGTTAAGGTCTTTCCCCATGTTTTGAAAATTTGGGTCAAGAAAGGAGGTAGGCTCTTAGCAATAGGAAACCAGTGGTTTAGAATCATACAATCTCGATAGTGTAGAAGGAGGTCATTCAGCCCATCGAGTCTGCACCAACCCTCTGAAAGAGCACCCTATCTAGGCCCAACCCCTAGTCCTAATCCCATAGCCTCACTTTACCGAGCGGCAATTTGTCATGGCCAATCCACCTAATCTGCATATTTTTGGACTGTGGGAGAAAACCAGATTACCCGGTAGAAACCCATGCAGGCATGGGGAGAACATGCAAACTGCACACGGTCAGTAACCCAAGGTCGGAATTGAACCTGGGTCCCTGGCGCTGTGAGGCAGCAGTGCAAACCACTGTTCCACTGTGCCGCCCAAAGCTTAATTTGTAAATAAATGCAAAACAAGAGCTGTATCGTATGGAATTTGGGCTTTGTGTAACCTTTTCCTCAAGGACGGAGGAGTGCAATAACACTTTTTTTGTTATCATTTGTTTATGTATGTATATAAGAAAACCAGAAAAAGCCAGCATTAACTGCATGCACCAGTCCCATTTGTCTGCAGGATATCACAACTGCTAATAGAACATACAACATACAGTGCAGAAGGAGGCCATTTGGCCCATCGAGTCTGCACCGACCCACTTAAGCCCTCACTTCCACCCTATCCCTGTAACCCAATAACCCCTCCTAACCTTTTTGGTCACTAAGGACAATTTATCATGGCCAATCCACCTAACCTGCACGTCTTTGGACTGTGGGAGGAAACTGGAGCACCCGGAGGAAACCCACGCAGACACGGGGAGAATGTGCAGACTCCACACAGCCAGTGACCCAGCGTGGAATCAAACCTGGGACCCTGGCGCTGTGAAGCCACAGTGCTATCCACTTGTGCTACCGTGCTGCCCTAATGTTGGGACAATGAAAATAGTGCATACTCAAAAGCCAGAATTGGAGGAATACCAGGATCTCAGATGACTGTAGGGCTGGTGGAGGTTGCAAAGATAGGAATGTGAAGGCCATGGAGGGATTTGAAAATATGCTCAACTGGAAACCAATATAACTCAGTCAACACAGCCATTATGGATGACGCTTTTTTTGCTGTAAAATGGTACACAACTGAATAATGCGACTTTGATAATTTTCTAACTAGTGATTCAGAAATTAAGTGGAGCCATTATCTATCTCAGAAAAACCGCTGGAATATCATTTGAAGTTGGCACTAGAAAAATACCCACTGATAATATATAAACATTTTGGCAGCGATTCAAATATAATTCAAACGCTGTGCATCAAATAGCACAGCAACAGTAATGCTTATTTCACAATCTTCAGGCTGCAGAAATGAATCTCCGGACTGCTTCATTTCCTCTCACTATTCTCAAGCCAGAGGGAAGAAATAAAAAAACACTTCCAGTTCCGGCCCATGTTTAGCCTTTTCCTGTGAGCCATCAGTGACAGTACAGAATGAGTTCCACTGAAGTCCACAGTAGAAACTATCTCCTCAACATGGGCTCTGGGTAACTTTTGAAGCAAATCCCTAATAAACAAACCATAAGCCTTCGAAATATATTTTGCTGTACAAATTAACCACCTTGAAATATTTGCTACAAATGTTGGGCGAAATTCTCCCCCAACGGCGCGATGTCCGCCGACTGGCACCAAAAACGGCACGAATCAGTCCGGCATCGCGCCGCCCCAAAGGTGCGGAAGTCTCCGCATCTTGAGGGGCCGAGCCCTCACCTTGAGGAGCTAGGCCCGCGCCGGACTGATTTCCGCCCCGCCAGCTGGCGCGAAACTTACTTTGCCGGGCGGCGCATGCGTGGGAGCGTCAGCGGCCGGTCACGGCATCCCCGCGCATGCGCAGTGGAGGGGGTCTCTTCCGCCTCCGCCATGGTGGAGACCATGGCGAAGGTGGAAGGAAAAGAGTGCCCCCACGGCACAGGCCCGCCCGCGGATCGGTAGGCCCCGATCGCGGGCCAGGCCACCGTGGGGGCACCCCCGCGGGGCCAGATCACCCCGCGCCCCACCCCAGGACCCCGGAGCCCGTCCGCGCCGCCTTGTCCTGCCGTCCCAAAGGTGGTTCAATCCACTCCGGCTGGCGTGGGTTGACAGCGGCGGGACTTCGGCCGGAGAATCGCCGTGGGGGCCCGCCAACCGGCGCGCCGCGATTCTCGCCCCCGCCAAATATCCGGTGCCGGAGAATTCGGCAACCGGCGGGGGCGGGATTCACGCCAGCCCCCGGCAATTCTCCAACCCAGCGGTGGGTCGGAGAATCCTGCCCATTGTCTCCAGGTCTCCAACAATACAGGCCTGAACAATAAAGTACATTGGAAAGATAGCATCATGGTGCAGACTTATGGCAGTATTATGTCACAGCCAGTGTTATATTCGGAAATTAATCTATAGTGTGTTTAGTCAGAAGCCATTCTAGTTTTCGAATGGGGCACATTTATTGGGCGTCATTCTCCGCCGGCGGGAGTCTCCGTTTTGCCGGCGCCCGGGGGTTTCCCGACGGCGTGGGGCTGCCCCACAATGGGAAACCCCATTGACCGGCCGGTGTTACGGAGACTCCCGCTGGCCGGTCGGCGCAGAAATGTGGCAGCCGGGTAGGAGAATTTCGCCCCTGATCTCTAGTTCGGTCATGTTCCATAACAGATGCAGTCAACCAGGTGACCGGAAGGAATATAACGCAAGCGAGTTACGTTGATAAGAGTGAATGGATAACGGACAGCATGCACAATACATGTGCATCACTTTGAATGTTCGCATGTCCTGTCGACATCGTTCCCGACAACATTTTACACTCTGCTTGAATTTCTTTTTCATTGAATTCAAATCAGGCAACTTTAAAATTCTGTCAATTTCCTATGGCCCAATATATTTGTAAGACCTTCACAACTAAGTTCACTCCAATTTTTTTGTTTTTAAAATACATTATCAATTCCTAATTCTTTCATCACAATGCATGTAGGGTGATGTTTATCATCTGTTTGGATAATTCAGACCTCAAAAGATTTTAATGCATTTCTGAAATACTGAGTGGAAATAATGGGAAACTTAATCACTGCAAACATGGGGGAAGATCCATATAACCGCTTCCCCAATGCTGCCCAGCACCTGTGCCTGATCCATGCGAAAGCCTGCATCACATTTCACGGAGGGAGGCCTGATCAGATTCCTGGATGGTGTGCAGCAGAGGCGGGAAGTCCTGTACCCGCAATCCAGTAGGCAGCCCACCACCAGGGTTTCCATTCCCACCTGGGAAGAAGTAGCTGGCTTGGTGAGTGCCAGCACTCTCCAGAAGAGGATGGGACAGCAGTGAATGAAAAGCCTTCTTCACATGGCTAGTGTAAGTCCGCCACCTTCAGGTCCCACTGCACCCTCCTCATCCACCCCTCGCACCTCGAAGGTAATCTCTCAACCAGCCACCTCATGGGTTGCCCGCAGGTGACAAGGTCCTCTTCCTTCCTCCCCCCCCCCACCACCCCCAATGCTGCCCTTCACCCCCAGTCTTAACTCTGCTCCTCACATCCTTGCTCCCATGCCAGTCCCAATCATGCCATTCCTCAACCCTCTGAACTGGCAGGACTCCCACCTACAATCCCATCTCTGGTGGACAAACTCAAGCATAACCAGTGTGAGAAATCACAGCCATCCGGTGTCATGCAGGAGCTCCAGAACCTGACCCCGCATGAGGAAAGGGCCTTTGAGCTGGCCGGGGAGGGGCAGGACCGTGACTGTGCTGATGGAAAAGTGGGGGCAGTGAGAAAAAGAGATAACCCTAAGGACCAACAGCCATTCCTAAAGCCTCACGTGAGTAAATATGTTGCATCATTTATCACCCGTGATGTACGAATACCAACTCCCTTCCCTCGCAGGGCAAGCAAAAGAGCAGCCCGAACCATCCTCATGCCCCCCTGGAATCACCAGACCCGAGAGCTCTGGGGGATACTTCTTGAATATAACCCTTGAAGAGGCATCACATCTGTCACCCGTACCCTCCGCCAGTGCAGGTACTCACACCTCAGTGGAATTACCTAGTTGGCAGGCTTCTGGGTCTCTCACTGGTGAGCACCTCTCACTTGATGCAGGGTCATCCCAGGGATCCGGCACTCAGAGGGCAGCTGGGGTGCTGGGCATTGCTGAGACCCAGGCTATGCCCCTGGGTCTGCTCATCCCAGGATTGCTGGAAATGCCAAGGCAGAGTTGTGAGAATCAGGAAGGGATGACAGCATTCCTCCTCAAACTGCAAGGCTGACTGGAGGAATCCAATCGCCTTCAGTTCGCGGAGATGGTCCTATCACTCTTACACAATGGGGCCAACACTGCGAGAGGAGACGTTGGTGCAGGACCTGCAGTCCATGATGGCAGATGTCCGCTTCAAGCCTGAGGGCATGAGCTCCATGACTGAGGGCTTCACCTGCATGGCGCAGGCACTGGTGGGAATCTGCGCCAGAGGACGATGGGGCTTCTGGATCTTGGAGGAGCACAGCGGCCACCAGGCACCCGAAGGGAAGAGGACTGGCAGGAGTGCAGCCTGGGGCCTTCACACAGGGGACCCCAAGGGTATCCAACCCATCTGACATTCCCCCTCCGTGTGAGCGGTACACTTCCAGCTCTGCACACTGAGGAGGGCAGCACTGCACTACCCATGCTGCTCGAGAGTATGCCCAGACCCTCAAGGTCCAGGCCCCCACAGGGGATGCCAAAAAAGTAATTGCATGGAGCAGGGCGTGGAATGCTGAAAACCATCTCAACCCCAGCTGTGGAACCTGGCCAGACACCTAGATGTAGTGTGAGGGTGAGGAAGGGGAGGAAACTGTGGTACCTAGTGGGCACAGATGAACATAGACACTAGTTAACACGGCTCAGCACTCTAAATAGGCACTTGTAAATAAACATCATTCTGTTCACCACCAGATCCTCTCGTGTCTCTAAACCTAATGATAAGCCCTTTCCTTCGAAGAATGCATTCATCTCCCTGTCGGACAGGAGTCAGCTGTATCGCTGAGAAAGGGAGGAACATCACTCTGTCCTCAATGCAAGTCATCATCATTCTCCTGCAGAGACCGGCCAATGGCTTTAACGCCCTAGCCATGGTATTGGGCACTGTCATGGAAACCTACCGCTGGCACCACACTAATGCTGTTAGCAGTCCCCATGTTTGGAGATATCCTCACCCCTAATCCTGCTCAGCCCCATCCTAGAGGCTATGAGGGTGTCCTAGCCCGATGGCCCAAACGAGCGCTGGTCATTGTCCGAGGTCCTTCCTCCTCCTCTTCCATTGGTTGCCCATGGCAGCCCCCCTTGTCCTGCTCATATAGAATCATAGAATTTACAGTGCTGAAGGAGGTCATTCGGCCCATCGAGTTTGCACCGGACCTTGGAAAGAGACCTACTCAAGCCCATGCCCCCACCCTATCGTTGGCACCCAGTAACCTCACTTAACCTTTTGGACACTAAGGGCAATCTAGCATGGCCAATCCACCTAGGGGTGTGGCATTCCTCCAGCTCCTCTGGGTGCAGATGGTCTTCCCATTCTGAAGAGCGCACAGACCACAATATTGCGGGCACCCTCTGGGCTCTGTGCTGGAGGGCACCCCTTAATCGTTCCAGGCACCAAAACCACATCTCCAACCTGCACCGCCAGCACGCGCATTGAAGCATGAGCCTTGTAGCAGGTCTCTGTGTCAGTTTATGGCCTCTGCACTGGCATCCCCAGCCACCTCCTAATTGGATACCCCTTGTCCCCGAGGAGCCATCCCTCTAGTCGCTGCTCTCCCAAAGACATCTGGGATCTGCAAGTGCCCCAAGATGTAACTATCATGGATGCTCCCCAGGAAATGGACACCCACCTGCATGATTCACATTGTGCGATCACAGACAATCTGCACGTTGATGGAACAGAATCCCTCACTGACTTTCTAATGGACAGAGAGAGAGAGAGAGAGGACTTGAAATCATCCTCACTGAATGCAGGCTTATCAGTGATAAAACGTTGACAGATCAGACTAAGAAAAACACCAAATTCTTTCAGTCTTTCAAGAGCATATCCCCTCCTCATGCCTTTCAACTCAGGTGGGAAAAATGGTTAATGACCCATCAGCTGCACTGACGGCTTTACCTGATATATTTTTTGACACATAATCAAAAAAAAAAATCAAGGAGATGTGTCCCACTACATCAGGCTGGCAGGTCACTCTGCCAGCAACATCAGCTTTCAAAAGATCCCCGATGTAAGAATTAAAAATGGTCTTGCCTGTGCATAGCCCTCTCCCAGCGGGGTGCTGTACCTACCCGTGTGCATTCGGTGAGTTCTGCTCACCAGATTCCCTCTACAAAAGATAAATTGCCCTCTACAAAAGATACATTGTGCGCGATCCAAAAGCCTGGAAAGTAGCTCACCGCGGCAGAGGGCGGCCAGTGAAAGCTGGGATCTACCCAGCTCGTAACATCGCGCGAGATCCAACGCGATCGCGTGAGACATTGAGATATAAGTTCCGCCCATTGTGGGCGGGATCACCTTTTGGCAAATCTGCATTTAGAGTGAGGCAGCTATTCAGCCCCTTGACATTGGGGATCTCGGGCAAGCGCCATTCAGCACTGGTCCCCACAAATGGCGACCAGATGGAATGGCACTCGTGAGGGTCTCCCAGGGGATCAGAGGCCCCCAGGTACATGCCCTTTGTGCAGGGTGGTGCCCTGGCAATGCTGGTGCCACCTGTGCACCCTGGCAGTGTAAGCCTAGCACCCAGGCAGTGCCATCTGGGTGCCAGCCTGGCACTGCCAAGGTACCCAGATGGCATGGGCATAGCCAGGGTGCCAGGTTGGCACTGCCAGGGTGCCAAGCTGACATTTTCTGCGCACGCGTGATCGAGCCGGGGGTGCCCTGCCCGGTGTTCAGGAGGGGCCGGGCACCCTCCCATTGTGCATACTGGGCTGGGGGCCTCAGAGATCAGAACGCCATGCTATCGGACTTTATTCCTATTTATTTGAATCGTGCCCTAAATGTAAAAGATTTAAAACAATGATGGAAGAAAGCTCTTCATATAGTGAAATAGAGACTGATAAATAATCCTAATAGTTACCAATGAAAACAGGAATAAATAAAATCAAATTAGTTATCCAGTTTTTTTGCAGTGGTTCTCGATTAACGCTCATGGGCAGAAACATATGTTGCGCAGGCATGTAATAAGGGTGATATATCAATTACCTGTTAAATGCAGAACTTGATATTCAGTTCTATTGCAGTCAATGGAATTACATATCAAGCTTTCTGTCTTGCACCCATCAGAGCAGATGCAAGAATCACAAATTTTAAAGGGAACAACATGAGAAAAGGGTGCTGATTGGTTGGCAAGTGGTCCAAGAGTTTCCCTAAAGCTTTGGTTTAAATTGAAAAAGACACATGGGATTTTCTGGTTGCATTGTCTGTCTTCTGCAAGCAGAAGGCACATGTCCAAGCATTGTACCTTTTTCAATTAAGGAAAAGTGCACACAGAGCCACCATCTTGATAGGGGGCAAAGCGCAGCAGAGTGAATGTGCAGCCATCTTCAACCAGGAATCAGCAGAAAAGAGGGGTGGCATGGGTGGCACAGTAGTTAGCATTGCTGCCTACAGCGCTGAGCACCGCGGTTCGATCCCGGCCCTGGGTCACTGTCCGTGTGGAGTTTGCACATTCTCCCTGCATGGGTCTCACCCCCACAACCCAAAAATGTGCAGGTTAGGTGGATTGGCCGTGCTCAATTGCCCCTTAACTGGAAAAAAATAATAATTGGGTTCTCTAAATTTATTTTTATAAAGGAATCAGCAAAAAAGAGCCTTTTATTGAGTCTTGTCACGAGGAATATGGAGAACTTGACTGAAACCCACATTAAATAATAATATTTTTACAAAGTAGTCTAAAATAAAGATTTTCATATTCAGGATATATTGATCCATAATGTGCAAACATTAAAAATTAAATACCCAATGTTAATATGCTGCTTTATTTTTGTTTTGTTTTTGTTGGCATCTGTGGTCATTCATGTTTAAACGTTAAAGTAGGGCATATTAGTAAATAATATGGGGAGCAGTGTGTTACAGAATAGATGTTCATTATACACCCTGTCTAATTTTCCTTTCATTGACCACAGCAGAATGGAACATTGGGTAAGGTGATAAAAGGCAGTCAATCTGCAACCAGCACTTTTCCACTTGTACCCAAACTGAGAATTACCCCTGAAGGGAAGGAGAAGAGATCTACAATGGACAGCCAATCCGCCGTGCGGAGGCTATCACTGGTGACAGCTACTATGTACCGCTCAGCGAGTCCAATCACAACTGATCCACAATAGCAAAATTCCAAGTTGTCCAGATCTCAATCAGGGAGAGAGGAAGACTCACTTCAACACCTTTCAGTGTTGAGCTGTATCATACCAGAACGACTGAAGCTTACCTCGCAATGAATGCTGCACAGACACACTATTTGGCGCATTGAGTCAGGGGCCTCCAAAAATGTCATGGATGGGAGGGAAGAAAAAATCAACCTGGAAGTGATCTTTATTAAACAAAAAGCAGGACCATGAAGACGTGTAAAAGAGGTTAAGCGATATTTCATGCATAACTTTGGTTAAAAAAAAAGCTCCTTGGGGAAAGGATTTGAACCTAATGCAGCCCACTCAATTCCTTCAGCACACATCATATCTGAATGCTTTAACAAACCCAAACTCCCAGAAGAAAATAATGAAAACCAGCTTGAATTTGTTCAGATATTTTCCCGGTAATATGTGCATTTACATTTTAGCACTCAATGTCCAGAGCTGCTGGATTTCAGGACCACCAGATCGTTAAAACAGCTGGTGTTTTTTTTTAAATAGCGATATTTTAGGCTGCCACATGTTTTCTTTGCTTGAGCTAAAATCTTTGCTCAACTTATCAATCAACAAATTCCACTTGGCCCGTTTCACTGCACTACCATTTTTCCTATTACCCTGAATTATATAGCACAAAAGAAAAATAGGTTTCAATGTCCTTCATTGCAACGTAACAAAGCTTACTGATTCCCGTGGCCTCAGTTCATCTGAATTTTGAAGCAAGCTGCCATTGTCCGTTATACCTCCAGAAGCAGCTCGCCATATTGAAGACTGCATTTGGACCAGTAGTTTCATCTGTAATGCCCCTCAGTAGAATTCTCTTGGGGCCGGGAAGTGGGGAAAGCAGTCATCTGCGAGCAGCAGCCTTCACGTGTATTTTGGAGACTAGGAGAGGGGGTGGAGCATTCATGCTCCGTTGGCACCATGTGAAAGGTTTTAGAAAAACGTATATGTGGCGACTGTTTATAAAGGCTGCATTTGCAGCAATGACTGGCCTCCTTGCGTGGCTTCGACATCCAGCCCACCAGCCTTCTACCCTGGTGCCTCCTGTCCTGAGTTCTCTTTTCCGATTCTTTTGACACTCGACGGGACCATCTTCGGGCAGGCTTACTGCACTAACTATGGTGGTAAATAAAGTCTACTGGTTTAGCACAGTGGGCTAAACAGCCGGCTTGTAATGCAGAACAAGGCCAGCAGCGCGGGTTCAATTCCCGTACCGGCCTCCCCGAACAGGCACCGGAATGTGGCGACTAGGGGCTTTTCACAGTAACTTCATTGAAGCCTACTTGTGAAAATAAGCAATTATTATTATTGGGTCCTGTGCCTTTGGAGGCATCTCAACAAAGGTTATAACTGTCCCCCAACCCTCCCTCCTGACCCAGCTTCTTAAAGCTGCACCCCGCCTCAAACCCCCCTCACTTCCCCCACTGGGTTTCTGCTAGCCAGGACCCACCGATACCCTAGATTTACCTTCAGTCTGGTCTTCATTCGCTCCTTTTCTTTGGCCACTGGCTTGTCATCCCAGTAATGGCACTGTTTGGTGGTGCAGAGCTGCTGGTCATCTGATTGGCCGGCAACTCTCTAAGGTGTTACATCCTCCCTAGATGGGGGCAGAAGTCCTATGCTTAGCCAATTGTTAGCTGGTTGCCGAGTAGCCGGTACCGGCGGTGATGCGTTCCCAGTTGACTCTTCAGATGGTGAAGTGGGAAACCCCATCATCCAAAAAATCCTTCTCAAAGTACTTGAGTGTCAAATCCAAAACTAGGCCTCCGAAACAGAAATAATCAATAGTGGGAAGAAATGTGTTCACGTAGCACAGCTACGCAGATGTACACTGATTCCTGGAGGTCGGGAGCACAATGGGTTGCTACCTTTTCGATATTATTAATCAAGAGAATGAATTGATGTCCCTCCATCTGTCAGGAGGATAACAATTCCTCCCCCTTTAAATAAGGTGAAATAAATCTGCAATTCTACAAGTCAAAGCCCATCAGACTTTGCAAAACATTGAACTCTAAAAATCATTAACCAATTTCAGCTCAATGTGACAGATTCTGATGTCACAATGGTAATCACTCTCATGTTCTGTAAATGTTATATTTACTTTAATGAAATATGTATCCCAGCGCCATGGTTAGAACAACTAATAGATTATCATTAAGTATTTTTCTACATAAAATACCTCTTTCAAATGGCAGGATCAATTTGTCTCAAGATCTTATAGAGCAATCAATGTCTTCTCTTTTAGATCTGTAATAAAGTAATTAAAAGATGCTAAACAGAATTTTTATATGTAAGCCAAATTGCTTCTCATAATAATTAAGTAAAATTCCAAAAGCTGGAAAACACGATGGCATATTTTCAGGCCTTCCGCCTGGAAGAAAGAGGAATAATGCTGGGCAATATTTTGCACCAGATCTCCAGGTTGCAAGGTTTGCCCGGGCCTGCACTATTAGATACAAGGAGCATTCCCAGTTCAGATATAGGTAAATTTAAAATGCTGATTAACATGCTGTGGCATAAATAGGACTTGATTCGAAGTGGATGGTGGTCGTGATGTACACATTATGACCATTACCAGGTGGCATGCCAGCCCTAGATACTCCTAAAGGCAAGTTCCTTGTGGGGCTGGGAGGAGGTCCTCCAGGTTCAAGCAGCCTGGGCCACAGCCACGCCGGCACTCCCCTCAAGACTTGGTCCCATCATCTTGCGGCAGAGGGGTCAGTTGAGTCATATGATACTGCCTGCGACCAGCGAGCTGTCCTGAGCAACTTGGTGTCTGGCCTCAGCTTGTGATCCTGATGCTAAAAAGGCCTGACCCTCAAAGCAGGTCAACCCTCCAGTCGGGATTAATTGGCAACACATTTGATTGAAAGTCTACTTGAGCGGTGAATTTCCCTCATGATCTGCTTAAGAAGAATGTTGCTACTGCACTTTGGTAATTGTGCAGATATATTCAGCAGTGCAGGCCACAGGCTAAAGGATGGGCAAACAGGTTAATGTGGATCAAACATGCAGAATATGAAGAACTGCCCATTAGCAAAGGTGGAAATGGAAAGGGATCTGGAGTGATTATTGATCATTCGCTGAATGTCGACCTGCTAATGCAAAACTGTTATCAATAAAATTAATCAAACACTTATATGTACCCTGAAGGCATTATTATTGTGAGTTAAAAGTAAGTTTAACCTTTTATAGATCGTGGCGAGGTGGAACATATTCAGAACATTTGTAGTCAGATGCCCCAGCACTGGGCCGAGATTATTTCCTGTTTGCCACTTTAATAATTATCTCACTTCCCACTGAGGCATAATTCTCCCATTTATATTGCAGGGCAGGTTCAGCATCAGTGGGGCATGCCATAAGAGCCGAGATGGTGGAAAGTCAAATTTGGATGTGTGGGGGGAGGGGGGGGGGGGGGGGGGGGGGGGAATCCCAGCCAAATGTTTGAAGGGCACTTAGATTTTGAGAAAGCTTTGAGTTGCGACTACAAGCAGATCAACCATGATCCCAATGAATGGCAGAGCAGGTGCAAGGGGCTGAGTGGCCTACTCCTGCTCCTAAGTGTTCCGTTGTTTCCTATGGCAATTACTCTGCTGCCACTTGTTCTGTTCAACGGTTTCACAACTTCCTGCAAAGGATTTCTCTTTAGGGTTCTATTCTTTTCATTATTTCATGGTTCACGAGTATCCCTGGCCAGACTAGCATTCATTGCCCATAACGAATTGCCCTTGTGCAGGTTAACTGCCTCTTGAACTACTGCAGTCCATGTGGTGTCGGTATACCCACAGTGCTGTATATAGGGAGTTTCACGATACTGACCGAGCAACGAGGAAGGAACAGCAAAATTCCAAGCTAAGATGTGGTAGACTTGGAGGGGAACTTATAAGTTTACAAGATATGGGAGCAGAATTAGGCCATTCAGCCCATCAGGTTTGCTCTGCTAGGTAGTGGTGTTCCTGCTGTTTCTTACCATTTTGCAGGATGAAGTGGATCAGTGTTGGAGTGCCAGTCAGGACAGGCAACAACAGAGGTGTTGACTGCTCGCACGCCAGTACCCTCACACCTGAGAGAAGGCTCCAATTTGCAGACTTGCACCTATACATTCATTTTCCTTTCAATGCAGCGGCCTTTTTCCCCTTCAGCCTTGACAAAAGCTGACAACTGGAATACATTTGAGCCTTTTCCAAATCTGATATTTTACCTCCCTTATTCTGACACTTCCATCTTAATTCTTGGTATCTCTTTCAGTCTCACATACATACAATTTTCTGTTCTTACCACTTGCAAGTCAGGTGCATCGGAACGCAATTCAACAGCTTTGTTGCCCCTTACTTGGTGTCGGGATGGGGCGGCAGAATTCTGTGAGATTTGCTTTGCTCGAAACATTTCACGAGATTTAATGGAGCTTTGTGAGATGTCGAGATCTGTATCTCACTCTCCATGGGCCAAATGGCTCCATAAGACATAGGAGCAGAATTAGGCCACTCGGCCCATCGAGTCTGCTCCGCCATTCAATCATGGCTGATATTTTTCTCACTCCCATTCTCCTGCCTTCTCCCCATAACCCCTGATCCCTTTATTAATCAAGAACCTATCTATCTCTGTCTTAAGGACACTCAGTGATTTGGCCTCCATAGCCTTCTGCGGCAAAGAGTTCCACAGATTCACCATCCTCTGGCTGAAGAAATTCCTCCTCATCTCTGTTTTAAAGGATCGTCCCTTTAGTCTAAGATGGTGTTCTCTGGTTCTAGTTTTTCCTGCAAGTGGAAACATTCTCTCCCCGTCCACTCTATCCAGGCCTCGCAGCATCCTGTAAGTTTCAATAAGATCCCCCCTCATCCTTCTAAATTCCAATGAGTACAGACCCAGACTCCTCAACTGTTCCTCATATGACAAGCTGTTCATTCCAGGGATCATTCTTGTCAACCTCCTCTGGGCCCTCTCCAAGGCCAGTACATCCTTCCTTAGATGCGGGGCCCAAAACCGCTCACAATACTCCAAATGGGATCTGACCAGAGCCTGACAGCCTCAGAAGTACATCCTTGGCTCATTTAAATATGCACTTGCCTGCTTCTCCCAGGGCCTGTGAACAGCAGCAGCATCTGGGAGACATTGCCAGGGTGCCATTTAGGACTGGTCCATGTGGACCAGTCATATGGGCACCTTGGGAATCTCCCAGGGCGTTGGAGACCTCTGGGTGGGTATTGGGCAGGGTGGTACCCTGGCATTTCTCTGGTACCTGGGTACCTTGGCACTGCCACCAGGGTACCCTGGAATTGCCAAACTGGCACTACCAGAGTGCCCAGGTGGCTCTGCCATGCTGGCAGCATCAAGGTGCCCAGGTGCTAGATAGCTCATGCCAGGGATCAAGCCCGAGGGTGCCTTGCCCATAAGAGGTGGGTAGAGGAGGCGGTGCTTGAGGTCCCTGGAAGAGGTAAGTTGAGTGCAGTGGAGGGAGGCGTCCAGATGCCACCGTGGGGTCACTTCTGTGTGTGGGGGGAGGGAGGGGGGAAGAACTACTCTGATCTGCAAGTAGTCTTCCTGCACTGGTGAGCTGAGCTCGTCAGTGCAGGAAATGACATAAGTGCGTCCTCGACGGGCATCCCTCGCCGAAGCCAAAAGAAATGACCAAGTGCCATTGGATCTAAACACTAAACGCGCCCAAAACCGAATGTAAAAATGTTTTGTTTGAATCGTGCCCCAAATCTGCGTTTGGAATTGTGCCTAATTACGATGCAAATAGCAACCTGCTTCAGGGAAACCTTGCACTTACTTTTAGCTATTTGGGAGTAAAGTATATCAAAACCCCAACCTCTCATCTGCTCTGGTATCTCATCACTTAGTGGCAGTAATTCAAAAACACAACACTGAAACAACTTGTTCGCGATGATGCACAGGAAATAATGAGAAAAGTAATGATGTCATGCACCTTATTACCGAGTGACTGATACAAGCAACAGCTGGGAATTGTGATTCCTCTCTATGCACCAGTTCTAGAGCGCCGGTTAATGCATCCCATGAAAATCCTTTTTGCAATCTTGTCGCTAACCTGTCAATCGAATCGCAACAAGGATTGCATTAAAGTAGCGCAAACAGAAATTTCATCGGAAGATGGTACCCAGTTCACTAAAAATAATGAAACTAAATCCCACATATAGTCCATCTGATTGACCTTGGATTGCATTGTGGAATAATTGCTCAGTGCTGCAGCAATGTGTTTTGATTACGAAGGCAATCTGGGATGTTTTTCTATGTTAAATGCAATGTATAAATTAGTTAGTGTGTGGTGCTAGCAGCAATAAAGCCCACAAGAATAATGTTAGTTTAGACAGCAGTTTGTACATGGGAATAAATAATACCAGTCCCAGGATTGGGCTAAAAGTCTAGTCACTGAGCGTGAAAAGAAAAATCAGTGGTAGGAACCATTTTCATCCTTCAGTATAATATCCTGCAGGATATCAATTTCAGAACTCAAAAGGATCTGCTCAAATCCTCGTCATCTCACTGGACAAATCCAGTTTGATACAGAGGCACAATGGTCCCAATCATTTTCCTTGTTGCAGAAGGCTCATGGTTCACTGAACCACACCGATCGAGAAGTTTGTGTTCTTTTGTGTGGCATGATGCCAAAAAAGAACATTTACTGTCAAGCACACAAGTTAAAAAAAAAAAAAAATCCTTTCATTCATTTTGAGATAATTACGAGGATGTACAGTGTAATATCCACACGGGACCTACGGGGTGGAATGCTTGTCCTCTTCGTGCTCCTTGCAGAGTATGAACTCCCCCGCTAGGGACAGTACCTCAATTAATCATTGGACAGAAGGTCAACCACTAAAGCAGCGATCAGAGAGAGGGGAACCCGGTAGAGATCTACTGGGTAGTCTATATCGTTCTTGTAAATAAAATGTTGTTCTTACTTTACTCAGCATGGACACCCCGTATCCTCATTAAATACAGTGGCCTTTATTTTTAATGCAGTAAAACTAAACATTCAAAATCTTTTTTTCTTTAAACTTGGAGGCTCTTAGCTTATAAAAATAAGCAAAATGATGAAAATTCTCTTTGAAGTATAATTCCTGCCATTATTCTGGAATCTCACTACAATCTAATAGATTTTTTGCGTTAATTTACATGATTATTTTTCAGTTTTCACTTAATAGTCTTGTAGAAATTGACAAGGCATAGCTATATCTTAAACCTATATGACATTACCCCATTCCTCTACTAATCATGTGTCTACGATTCATTTCACCCACTTCCAGTTTTCTGCCTTTCCCCACTTTTGCTCTCTCTGTCGCATGGGGTGTTCTATGTCCTGGGCAGTGAGTTATGTATATTCCAGCAGTGCATCACAGGAATCTTGTTAAGCTTTACAGCTATACAGGCTGCTATGACTGAATACTTAATCACAAAAATGAGTTGGCAGTTATGATGTACAATGTGGTTAAGCCTTGCAGCGTGTGTCTTCACCGGCAATTGAGAACTGTTGAAATTGCCATTCATCATTGCTATCCTGACAGCTTTATATAACCTTCTGTTTTTTACTTATTTATGAAGATTAAAGGTGTCTTAAATCAACAGTTTCTCATCAGACAGATCACTTTTCTTTTTGCAAGCTGCTAAACTTTTCATCATTTAACCAACTGACGTGAAAAGCACTTTTGCAAATCAGAAGAAGCAATTATTATTTTCAAATACATGCAGAATAGTTTTAGAAATATATTCTGAAAGCTTCTTCACGAACGCAGCAGGTAAATGGACTGTCTTGTGAGGTGCTAAATAATAGAGGGCCGCAGAGGTGCAAACACGTACAAAAAGTGGTGGATATAAGGGGCATCAAGTATATTTCTGGGATTTGGTGCAGTGAAGGAAGGCAATCTGATTCATACGGAAGAGTGCAGGATACGGCTGATATTACTGTGCTTATCTATACAAGAAAAGCCTCAGGTTGTATATCTGATCTGTGCTGTGTTAACTGATCTCAGTTATATTGGTGAGTTGGGGACCCCAAAGGCCATCAATGCCAGTGGGGTAGGCAGAAGGAAATTAAACCAGAGTTTCAGCTATCCCCATTAACCCCGCCAATGAAATACATGAATAAGAACAAAGGTATTTCTAAAGACTCAATAAGGACACCCTCTATATTCAAGACTCTGGTGGAAGTTCTATGTATAGACTCAGTCAAGCAGCATTGTCAGATCAGCTGTTGGATTCCAAGAAGCAGCAATTCTGGAACAATAAGGAAAAAAATGGGGAAAGCATAAGGCAATGAGCTTGTCACAGCCTCCTGCTAATTTTGATCCATGAATGAGGAAGGGACACAAACACTAGAGAGTCTAACTTGCAGCATTCCCTTTGGATGCTTGTGAACTGAACCCAACATCATCAGCTGAGTTTTCTGCTTGGTGCCAGCACCCCAACACCAAGATCAAATGAGGTCCTGAACCCCCTTTCCCCTCCCCATCCACATTCCCCCCTCCCTCCTCCCCAAATGTGCCAGGTGCAGTAAACTAAGAGCAGGAGTTTTACAGGATTGGCCAATTAGTGCCCAGAGAGCATGCTTGCCCCCCTTAGGGTGGGCTTTCACAGCTGGAGTGCCAATCAGAGGCAGATTGACACTTTGTGGGACCCCGTGTTCAGCTTCATTTCTGCCACCCGCAGGGAACCTGCTGATCGTTGGGAAATTTCATGCTTGCCACTTCCATTCCCACCCTCATATCATCAACAAAATCCTGCACGTTATCCCAAATGAAACATTCAGTTCTGGATTCGGTTGCGCTTCCTAATTTCCATTTTGAATTTCTGTTTATTGTGAATTTTCGCATTTAAATTTCAATGTCTATATCCTTTCCTCTTTAAGTCTCCACAATGACATTAATAACACAGTGGAATTGTCTCCAGCAGTTCCTGAATGTGTCACAGAATGCTGCCAATTATATGGCAACTACCCGCAGGTTGATAGATATCAGTTTTATCATCACTGCAGGTAGTTATCACATTACTGAGCAAGAACACTGACACCCAGGGAAATATTAATACCCTCATTAGAAAAGAAAAATGTTCAACAATGCAAATAGTTCACTGGGAAAACTTGCAACTTGTTTTTGTATAAAAGGAATATCGCTTAATTTCTGAGAATTATTCAGAGGCAAAACCTGTTGATTTTTATTTTATAGTTGTAATATTTCCTGTTCACCAGTTAGGTAAATAACAACTGCCATGTTTATTTACAGTAAGAAGTCTTACAACACCAGGTTAAAGTCCAACAGGTTTGTTTCGAATCACTGTTGGACTTTAACCTGGTGTTGTAAGACTTCTTACTGTGCTCACTCCAGTCCAACGCCGGCATCGCCACATCATGTTTATTTACATATAACTACAAAGCAGAGGCTTGCAGCCTCGGAGCTATGGGTCCGCTTCCAGGATCAAACTGATACAGAACCTGATCCCTGATCGGTTACCCAGATCACGTGACCCTCTCGACAGATCACCCCATAAAGGAGACAAAGACCACACCCGCCCTCTCTAAGTTATTTTATACATCAATGTACATTAAGTTTCTTAGTCTCCGATAATTAGAGCAGTAAATAAATGCAATCAGTCCATCATACATAGAGTCGATCAGGTGGTTTCTGATTTCTAGTGGAGCGGTGTAACTCCTCTATCAGGGTTGCTCCACTGGGATGCTGTCTGCAGAAGCCATAAACCATTGCTAACCACTGTGTCACCCCTTATGGGAGAATACTGCACCAATGCCATATGGAGAAGTTCTACAGGGGGAGGATTCTGCACCTTTGGGGCGGCCCGACACCGGAGTGGTTCACGCCAGTCCGTCCCGCCGGGACCCCCCGCCCCGCCGGGTAGGGGAGAATCCCGCCCAGGTTAGCACCAGTTACTTAAAAGGGTCAAAAATCACCAATAATCTCGATGAATGTAGCAATTGCTTTACTCTATTAAAGACCTCTCCCTGGGGCATCTTCCAAACCCAATGCTGGTGTTTTTTTTAGTAGTAAAAGCAAAGGGGCCAATAATGTCAACCAATTTGGTAGAAAAATCTCATAGTAATTTACCATTCCTAAGAATGACTTGAGCTCAGATATGGATTTGGGGAGCCAGTGCCTCCTTTATTGCTCTGACCTTGTCTTCCATTGGATGCAATCCTTGAGCACCTATGTGATACCTCAGATAGATAATCTCAGTGGCTTTAAGAATACATTTTTTCTTCTTGAGGCCTACTCCAGACTCTTGAAATTCCTTCAGCACCCTGTCTAAGTCAGCTAGATGCTCAGTTTCTAATGATCCAGTTATCAAAACATCATCCAGGTATACTATGGCTCATGGCAGACCTTGCAATAGACTTTCCATTGTTCTCTGGAACATAGCACATGCCAATAATGCAACAAAGGGAAGACATGTATACTGAAACAAACCTTTGTGTATGTTTATCGTAACATAATCTCAGGAAGCCTGGACTAACTCAATTTGGTGATATGCGTGGTTCATATCTAGCTTCATTTCAGACTGACCTCCAGTCAGCTTTGCGTACAAGTCTTCAATCTTGGAGATTGAATAATTATCTAATTGGCAGCATGATTAACTATTGATTTGTAGTCTCCACAGATGAGGACGGTCTTGTCAGGTTTTATCATGGGGACTATGGGTGCTGCCCATCCCGCAAATTGAACTGGCTGGAGAATACCCAGTTCTTCCAATCTCTTCCGTTCTGTGTGCAACCTATTTCACAAGGTTTATGGTACTGGTCTCGTTCTAAAAAAATGTGAACTTGCCTCTGGATCTACATATATCTTTGCTTGGATGCCCTTTATTTTACCTAACTCATCATGAAAAACGTTCTCATACTTTTTCATTAACTCGACAGTCCCTTGATCTGTACTTGGAAGATCTCCATCCAGTTTAATTTGATTATATTGGGCTAATCACGGCCCAAAAGACTTGTATTTTGGCCCAACAGTACTTTTATTGGGATATGAGCGGACTGCTGCTGGTAGCTTACATGTATTGTGGTAATACCCTTTATCTGTGCAAGTTCTCCTGTGTAAGTTGTTAGTTTTGCTGTGGTACCCCTCAACCACAGTGTTGGACTCCCTCTTGTAAATGTCAAAATATGTGTTCAATTACCATGTCAACATCCATCTTGAAGGGACTACTGCTTACCAAAAGCATCACAGTGATGGGGGCTACTTTGCCCGTTTTCACATTGAACAATGACTGAACATTTAAATCTGGAGTACTGGGGTCTTCCATATTATGCAATTGCAATGCATTACTAACCCTGTTCTCGGGTAGACTTGATTTACTTTTACATCGGTGCCTTAAGTGACCTTTCCTGCAGGAAAAACATTCAGCCTCTTTATACAGTCAGGTTTCGGGGGAGTCATTAACCCCACACCGGTAACACTCTATTTCAATTCGAGGCATTTGATTAGCTCTTTTAAATCTTCGCACTCTATTTGTGGCTGCATTTGCTTCCCATTTTTGGTGTCACTGCTAACTGCAGCTTCCCGCCCTAGCTGGAGGACCATGCTATTTTGTGCACTCAGCGCTCTCCATCATCAATGCTATCTCCAGCACCTTCTTAAAGTTCATATATGCTTCCGCAAATAGCTTCCTTTGGATGGCGGCATCATTTATCCTGTTGACTAATCGATCCCGCAGCATACCGTTGAGAGTGCCTCCAAAGTCACAGTGCTCTACGATCTGTCTTAACTTGATAATATAAGTTGCAATAGTTTATTTGGGGCCCCCCGGTTGAGTTAAACTTGAATCGTTGCAATATTACCGATGTCCTAAGGTGGTAGTGTTTTTTCACCAATTCAATTAGCTCAGTGAGTGACTTGGGGTCGTGCACACTTAGGGAGGCGAGGCTGCATATTAAATTGTAGGTCTGGTCCCACATTCACTGAGAAAGATTGCCTTTCTCTTTCTCCTCTATTTTCTTGGCCTGAAAAAGTAACCTGAACGTTCAATGTATTGTGTCTAATCCTCCATAGAGGCATCAAAATAATAATAATCTTTATTAGTATCATAAGTCGGCTTACATTAGCACTGGAATGAAGTTACTGTGACTATCCCCTAGTCACCACGCTCTGGCACCTGTTTAGGTACATTGAGGGAGAATTCAGAATGTCCAATTCACCTAACAAGCATGTCTTTTTTCGGGATTTGTGGGTGGAAACCGGAGCACCTGGAGGAACCCACGCAGACATGGGGAGAACGTGCAGACTCCGCAGACAGTGACCCAAGCTGGGAATCAAACCCAGGTCCCTGGCACTGTGAAACAACAGTTCTAACCACCATGATACTGTGCTGCTCAAAGGATCTATCTATCCTAACAAGGGCACATCGGCAAACACCCTCAACTTGTTTCTCAACTTGAACTGAACTTCAACGTGACTTGATACTCATCATCTTGGGACCGCTTTTTTTTCTTTTATCCTCGTTGCCAATGTTATATTTCCTGGTCAACTGTGAATAACAATGACAATCTTTATTTACATATAACTGCAATGCAAAGGCTTGCAGCCTCATGGTTGTGGGTCAGCTTTCAGGATCAAACTGATACAGAAACCTGTGCTTGCTAGTTTCCTGTTTATTACCCAGGTCACGTGACCCTCTCAGCAGATCGCCCCACAAAGGGGGAGCAAACACTACAAACACTTCCCAACTTGTACATCTTTTGAAACTGTGTAATCAAACTCCGCATTTTCACAATTAGAAAACAAATAAGTCAATGAGGCATGGAGCCAGTATTTCCTTCTACTAATTATATTTTTAACATGGTTGCCAACACGAGCCATTGAAGTTTTGGGGAAGGGAGGCTGAAATAAAAACAGAAAGTGCTGGAAATACTCAGCAGGGTGACAGCATCTGTGGAGAGAGAAACAGAGTTAACGTTTCGAGCCCATTTGACTCTTCATCACAAGCTGATTTTGTTTGGGTGAAAATTCTGCTTGTGACAGTCTGCTCGGAGAGGACACTTACAAACAGTATGATTACACGACGGCTGGCAAGTAATAATACAGGAGGATCAGATGTCGAAGGGCACCTGAATATTGGAAACTACTGATGGTAAAGTATGTGGTAGGAATCTTAAGTACATAGCAGTCTGCCTGAGGGTAAGAGGACCATGGACAGGAAAGTAGAATGAAATGTTTGAAAACATAATGGTGAGTTTAATGTGCCCACCTTTATTTGTGCCAAAAGAAATTACTATCTCTTCTATTTTTTTTACTCCATTCATGGCATGTGCGTGTTACTGGCCAGGCTAGTGTTCCTTATTGAGGATGTAAGTGGAGAACAGATAAGTGTGAAGCAAATTTATTTATTGAGTCTTTATTTATTGCAAGTGATGGGTGATCAGTCATGCCCTCACTCTCAGGCAGTTGTCTATCCTTTTGCTCATCCTCTCCATCCTGTCCACCCTTCTAATGTTGTTGGGAAGGAGGACCTTCCTTTACTATTGCCTTCAGCTTTCAGAAGTGGCAACCTTTCCTCCTGATGTTATATAAGCTACAATGATTCTCAAGATTCTAAGTGGCTTGTATTATGGAGCTCCACCCAATTTACTCAGGCACTTAAATGAGACTTTTAAATGCCGATATGACGTCCAGGGTGGCAGGGTGGCACAGTGGTTAGCACTACAGCCTCACCGCACCAGGGTCCCGGGTTCAATTCCGGCCTCAGGTGACTGGCTGGAGTTTGCACATTCGCCCCGTGTCTGTGTGGTTTCCTCCCACAGTCCAAAAATGTGCATGTTAGGTGTATTGGTAATGCTGAATTGCCCTTTAGTGTCTAAGAGGTTAAGTCGGGTTACGTGGATAGTGTGGAGGCATGGGGCGCAATTCTCCACTCCCATGCCGAAGTGGCCGCGCCGTTGTGAACGCCGTCGTGGTTCACGACAGCGTGGAACGGCCCCGGTCCCGACCGATTCAGGCCCTGACAATGGGCCAGTATCGGGGCCGGATCATCTACACGCGCCAGGCCTTGTCGCCCGCATAAAAGCGGCGCCGCATAGATGACGCGGCTAGCGCCGCATAACGGACATCATCCGCGCACGCGCGGGTTGGCCGGCGCCAACCCGCGCATGCGTGGTTGACGTCCTCTCTACATCCGCCCCGCAAGAAGATGGGGGACAGATCTTACGGGGCCGCGGAAGGAAGGAGGTCCTCCTTCAGAGAGGACGGCCCAACGATCGGTGGGCACTGATCGCGGGCCACCCCACATTTCAGGTAAAGCCCGGTGCAGGATGCCCCCTTGCCCCCCCGCAGGCCGCCCCCCCAGCGTTCACGCACCGCCCACGACTGCAGCGACCAGGTGTGGACGGCGCCGGGGGGAACCCCCCGTTTTGGCCTGGCCGCTCGGCCCATCCAGGCCTCAGGATAGCGGGGGTGCCGGAGAATCACCATTTTCGGTGTCTCCGGCGATTCTCCGGCCTGCGGCCCGTGAAACTCGACCGGGCCGTTCCCGCCGCTTGGGAGAATCACGGGAGGGTGTCGGACTGGCGTCCCCGGAAATGTTGGCGGCCCAGGCGATTCTCCCAACCGGCGTGGGAGTGGAGAATCGCGCCCATGGGCTTAGGTAGGGTGCTCTTTCCAAGGGCTGGTGCAGACTCGATGGGCTGAATGGCCTCCATCTGCACTGTGCATTATGTGATTCTATGAGAACAGGATCACTGTGAAGCATGTTGGGATCATTGGGGTGCAAGGAAGACTGGAAGAGCAATAGTAATAGGAGATTCACTATCCTATTGAAGCTAAGAGAGTGTGAGAAGAGACTGGTAGCTAACACAACATGGAATCTAAAAATCTTGTATCGGCATATGGATAGTAAAAGGATGGCAAGAGGAGGAGTGGGGCTGTTTAGGGACCATAAAAAGGATGGATGCATGGAGACGGGCATGGTTAATGTATTAAATGAATACTTTTCTTCTCTCTGAACCAAGGAAGAAGATGTTGCCAAGGACATGGTGAAAGAGAAGGTAGTTCAGGCACTTGATGGGTTTAAAATTGATAAGGATGGGGTACTGGATTGGGTGTTCACACTTAAAGTTGATAAGGCATCAGGACCGGATGAGATACATCCAAGGATACTGAAGGAAGTGGGAGTTGAAATTTCAGACGCACTGGTCATAATTTTTCCATTTTCCTTAGACTCAGGGATAGTGCCACAGGACGGGAGAATTATAAATGTTACACCCTTGTTCAACAAAGGGTAAAGATAAGCCGTGAAATTCCAGGCCTGTCAGTTTAAACGTGGTGGTGATGAAACTTCTATAAACGATAATTCGGACAAAATTAAGTCACATGGACAGATTCAGATAAATTAAAGAAAGCCAGCAAGGACTTATTGACTTGCTTGTGTTGTTTTTATGAAGTTCCAGAGAGGGCTGATGAGACTGCTGTTGTTGACGTGGTTGGTATACAAGGTCTTCCAAAAGGCATTCAATAAAATGCAGCACAGCAGACCCATGAGAAAAGCTAGAATTCATGTAATAAAAGGGACAGTAGCAACATGGATATGAAATTAGCTGAGTGACAGGAAACATAGAGCAGTGGTGAAAGGTTGCCTTTCAGACTAGAGGAAGGTTTATCATGGTATTCCCCATGGATCCTGTTAGAACCCCTGCTCTTCCTAAGATATATTAATGACAAAGCCTTGGTGCGCATAGTGCCATTTCCAATTTGTAACTGATATGAAACTTGGAAGTACAGTGAACCATGAGGAGGACAGTGTAGAATTTAAAAAGAGCATAGACAGATTGGTGAAACGGGCAGGTAAGTGGAAGATGGAATTTAATGCAACTGCACAAGATGCTGGTGAGACCACATCTGGAACACTTTGAGCAGTTTTGGTCCCCTTGTTTAAGGAAGTATATTATTACATTGGAGGTGGTTCAGAGAAGGTTCACGAGGATGGAGGGATTGTCTTATGAGCAAAGGCTAAATAAGTTGGGACTCTACTCATTGGAATTTAGAAGAATGAGATATGATCTCATTGAAACATCCGGGATTCTTAAGGGGCTTGGCAGGGTAAATGCTGAGAAGGTGTTACTCCTAATAGAACATAGAACATTACAGCGCAGTACAGGCCCTTCGGCCCTCGATGTTGCGCCGACCTGTGAAACCACTCTAAAGCCCATCTACACTATTCCCTTACATCCATATGTCTATCCAATGACCATTTGAATGCCCTTAGTGTTGGCGAGTCCACTACTGTTGCAGACCAGAATTGCACGCAATACTCCAAATGCGGCCGCACCAGAGCTGCAACATGACCTCATGGCTCCGAAACTCAATCCCTCTACCAATAAAAGCTAACACACCGTATGCCATCTTAACAACATTCTCAACCTGGGTGGCAACTTTCAGGGTTCTATGTACATGGACACCGAGATCTCTCTGCTCATCCACACTGCCAAGAATCTTACCATTAGCCCAGTACTCTGTCTTCCTGTTATTCCTTCCAAAATGAATCACCTCACACTTTTCTGCATTAAACTCCATTTGCCACCTCTCAGCCCAGCGCTGCAGCCTATCTATGCCCCTCTGTAACTTGTAACATCCTTCCGCACTGTCCACAACTCCACCGACTTTAGTGTCATCTGCAAATTTACTCACCCATCCTTCTACGCCTTCCTCCAGGTCATTTATAAAAATGACAAACAGCAGTGGCCCAAAACAGATCCTCGCGGTACACCACTCATAACTGGACTCCAGTCTGAACATTTCCCATCAACCACCACCGTTTGTCTTCTACCAGCTAGCCAATTTCTGATCCAAACTGCTAAATCACCCTGAATCCCATGCCTCCGTATTTTCTGCAGTAGCCTACCGTGGGGAACCTTATCAAACGCTTTCCTGAAATCCATATACACCACATCAACTGCTTTACCCTCATCCACCTGTTTGGTGACCTTCTCAAAGAACTCAATAAGGTTTTTGAGGCACGACCTACCCTTCACAAAACCATGTTGACTATCTCTAATCAAATTATTCCTTTCCAGATGATTATACATCCTATCTCTTATAAACCTTTCCAAGATTTTGCCCACAACAGAAGAAAGGCTCACTGCTCTATAGTTACCGGGGTTGTCTCTACTTCCCTTCTTGAACAAGGGGACAACATTTGCTATCCTCCAGTCTTTTGGCACTATTCCTGTAGACAAAGATGACTTAACGATCAAAGCCAAAGGCTCAGCAATCTCCTCCCTAGCTTCCCAGAGAATCCTAGGATAAATCCCATCCGGCCCAGGGAACTTATCTATTTTCACACTTTCCAGAATTGCTAACACCTCCTCCTTATGAACCTCAAGCCCTTCTAGTCTAGTAGCCTGAATCTCAGTATCCTCCTCGACAACATTACCTTTCTCCTGTGTGAATGGGAGAATCTAGGGCCAGAGGGCATAATCTCAGAATAAAGAGATGCCAATTTAAGACTGAGATGAGGCGGAATTTCTTCTCTCAGAGATTTGTGAGTCTTTGGAACTCATTGCCACAGAGACCTGTGATGGTAGAGTCCTTGTGTATATTTAAGACTGAGATAGATTGATAGATTCTTGATCAGTAAAGAAATCACGAGTTATGGGGAAAGGGCAGGAAAGCGGATGTGAGGAATGTCGGATCAGCCATGATTCTATTGAATGGCGGAGCAGGCACGAGGAGCCAAATGGCCTACTCCTGTTCCTATTTCTGACGGTCTCATGTTCATAGAAGTGTGAAGTGATTAATTTTGGCTGGAAGAATGCAGAATGACAACAAAGGATACAATTCTAAAGGGGGTGCAGGGCACAGAGAAAACTGGGTGTATATGTGCAAAAATCACTGAGGATGGCAGGACAGGTTGTGGGAGCAGTTAATAAAGTATAAGGCATCCTACACCTTATCAATAGGGATATAGAGTAGCAAAGCAACGAAGTTACATTAAATCTGTATGAAACACTGGTTCTGCCTCAACTAGATTACTATGCCCCTATCTCGGCACCACAGTACAGAAAAGACGTGAAGTAATTGAAAAGGGTACAGAAAAGATTCCTGAGAATGGTTCTAGGGTTGAGGAACTTCAGTCATGTGGATAGATTGGAGAAGTTTGAGTTTTCTCCTTGGAGAAGAGAAGGTGTAGCGGAGATTTGATAAAAGTATTCATAATCATGAGGGATCGGGACAGAGTAGAGAGGGAGAATATGTTCCCATCGGTGGATGGATCGAGAACCAGAATGCATACGTTCAAGGTAATTGTCAGTGAGTGGTTAGGATCTGGAATGCACTGCCTGACAGTGTGGTAGAGGCAGGGTCAATTGAGGATTTTTAAAGGGATTTATATAATAATCTGGAAAGGGAAAAGGCAGGAGTGGTGCTTGGAGAATTGCTGCTTCAGAGACCCAGCGCAGACACAATGGGCTGAACAGCCTCCTTTTGTGCTGTAACCATTCTTTGATTCTAACCTATCCATGTGCAGGGTAGGTGGATTGGCCACGCTAAATTGACCCTTACTTGAAGAAAATTTTAAGAATATATTTTAAAAATCTTTGGGCAGAAGTTAATGTCCCCCTGCGATGGGACTGGTGGGTGAGCTGTTTAATCAGGTGGGGGAGTGCCGGGCTGGGGGGGGGGGGGGGGGGGGGGGGACACAGGATGGGATCCCCGTCACCTTCCACCTCCAGTTATTACGCCTGGGGAGGGAAGATTCATGGCGGTCTACTCACCTGGATGCCAACCGAAGCCCTTAAAAAGGGCAACTAATGCTTGCTTAAGTGCCTCATCCTGCCACTGCTGATACTCAACCAGACAGAGAAACCGCCATGTAGGGAGTCCAAAAAGTACAACTCTATTGGCTTTGCTTCCGGATTTCCAGGTTAAGGTACGTGGGGTAGAGGCCCTTGGTTCAAAATCATCTTTAAATTTGTTTGGAGAAAAATAAGACACAGCTGAATTATATAGCCATAATCAATATAAATTTATATGAAAAGTTTGAGGGCATAATTTAATGTTGGCAATGGGGGTCTCGCCTTGCCCACTGGGATTAAATGCCCACCGGCCAGCATCGGGATTTTAGGACCCCAGGGTGGAAATCCCGCCCCTGAGGCTGCTGGTCAATCAATGTCAGGCAATTCTTCATTGCCCATCAGCAGCACTGGGAATGGTGTATCAGAGCCACCAAAGGCCCAGGACCGGCAAGACATCCAGGCTACAGAGTGAGGCCAGGATGGGTCACGGAGAGGTGGTTGCTGGTGTGTTGGGGTTTCAGAAAAAAGGGTTGGGGATTGTCTGTCAGCAGGTTCATCCCCACCTTCCCTCCTCCCCTGATGCCGGAACGCTCGATCAGGCATTGGGTGTCCGACTCCAGAAGCTGGTGATTGCTTTCAAGGACCCTCCCACATGCCGACTCCTGTAAGTGGGCATTAATTGCCTTTCCCATTCCAGACATAATCCGGTGGGAGAGAGAATGTTGCCAGGGTCTGCGCCATGGACCTTCCCATCCGATTCAATTCTTCCTCCCTCCAATCACACTATCTGGGGAGGGGGGCAGGGTGCATTAAATTCCATTCTCACACTTAGTTAAAGTGCTAGGTTAGTTACAGTGGAAAAGCCTCTATGTAAACTGTGCTTTAATGCTGCCTTACAAATCATGACCACTAGATGTTCTCATACAGCAGTGCAGATACTTCATCAAATCCTAAATACAAGGTTTGTTTTGCATCGATTAAATGTTTAATTCCATGAAGGTAAATTTGACATCAGGGGCGGGATTCTCTGACCCCCCGCCGGGTCGGAGAATCGCCGGGGACTGGCGTGAATCCCGCCCCCACCGGTTGCCGAATTCTCCGGCACCGGATATTTGGCGGGGGTAGGAATCGCATCGCGCCGGTTGGCGGGGCCCCCTCGGCGATTCTCCGGCCCGCGATGGGCCGAAGTCCCGCTGCTGGAATGCCTGTCCCGCCGACGAGAATCAAACCACCTCTCTTATCGGCGGGACAAGGCGGTGCGGGCGGGTTCCGGGGTCCTGGGGGGGCGCGGGGCGATCTGGCCCCGGGGTGTGCCCCCACGGTGGCCTGGCCCGTGATCGCGGCCCACCGATCCGCGGGCGGGCCTGTGCCGTGGGGGCACTCTTTTCCTTCCGCCTTCGGCATGGTCTCCACTATGGCGGAGGCGGAAGAGACCCCCTCCACTGCGCATGCGCGGGGATGCCGTGAGCGGCCGCTGACGCTCCCGCGCATGCGCCGCACGGCAAAGTAATTTCTGCGCCAGCTGGCGGGGCACCAAAGGCCTTTCCCGCCAGTTGGCAGGGCGGCACTGAGTCCGGCGCGGGCCTAGCCCCGCAAGGTTAGGGCTCGGCCCCTCAAGATGCGGAGAATTCCGCACCTTTGGGGCGGCGCGATGCCGGACTGATTCGCGCCGTTTTTGGTGCCGGTCGGCGGACATCACACCGATTGCAGAGAATCCCGCCCCAGGTTCCAAAATTTAATTTAAAAATAAATACGGAGTAAACAATCTGAGGACAGTTCGATATATTTAGCAACTAAAATGTTTCAACAATGTAACCAGCAAACACTACTTAGTTATCACGGGAAATCCTTTTGTTCTGCTTTAGAGTTTGAAACATTTGTAAAATAGGTAGGAAAAGCATTGCAAATCCATAATCAGTACCTCCTAAATTTGGGTTCCTTACAAATAGTATGTACTATTTGTGAGAACCTAACAAATCAACTTAATTCACAACTCCCGTGGCAACATTCAAATCAAACAATTTGAAATTATATGTAACAGAGATAAGACAGATCCAGAATATTCAGAACCCTGCTCAGATTTGCAGAATTTCAATAGTGAGCAATCTTGGATAGGTATAAATCCAGATGCTTCCGGTGACGGCGGGCGGTAGGCATCCGCACAATGGAGGGCTCCCGTTCGGGAACAGCATTTTTGGGGCTTTAAGCCCGGTCCCAGGGTCCACAGAGGCGGCAAAAGCAGGGAGAAGGCACAGAGGAGGCACAGTGAAGGCAAAGTAATGAAAAATGTCGAGGGTGAGCAAAAAAACGGCCGTAGAAAAAACAGCTGAAGGTCCGTCGGGGAGTGGAAAAGTCACCCGGGGTCACCAAGGAAAATGGAGGCTGGTGCACCAGGGGAGGCCGCATTGCTTACGGCTGAGAAAATAACTAAGGTGATGGCTGCAGAATTCGATAGGCAGTTTACAAAATACATGGAGACAATGAGGAAGGAGATAGGGAGGTTATGAGTGTGTTGGTGGAGGAGGCAATTTCCCCGGTGACGACAGCGGTGGCGAGAGCAGTAGCGGAGGTGCGAGAGCAAGGGGAGGCGCTGAAGGAAGTGGAGGAGACGTTATTGCAGCACGGTGATCAACTTGCCTCGATGCGGAAGGTGATGGAGATTAACAAGGATCTGCGAGGAAAAATGGAAGACCTGGAAAACAGATCCAGGCGACAGAATTTGAGGATTGTAGGGCTGCCCGAAGGAGTTGAAGGACTGAGGCCGACTGAGTATTTTGCCGTGATGCTGGCGAAACTATTGGGGGAGGGGGAGGATCCCTCCCGATATGAACTGGATCGGGCTCATCGGTCGTGGAGGCCTGTACCAAAGGCGAGTGAGCCGCCAAGGGCAGTGACTCTGTGCTTCCGTAAGTACAGGGTGAAGGAGAAGGTCCTGTGCTGGGCCAAGCAGAAGCGGGTGGTGCAGTGGGCTGGAGCTGGTATCCGTGTATACCAGGACTTTACGGTGGAGCTGGCGAGGAGGCGGGCTGCCTTCAACCGGGTGAAGAGGGCCACTGTACATTAGCAAGGTGCAGTGCGACATTGTATATCCAGCGAAGCTGAGGGTGACTTACAAGCTCAAGGACTTTTATTTTGGAACGGCAGAAGCAGCGGAGGAGTTTGCAAAGGCAGAAGGACTGTGGCAGAACTGAGAAATTGAGAAATGGCCATGTGCCGATGTAATCTCAGGACTGTATTTTCTTCTTTTTTGTTTCACTGCGTGCGGGTGTCTGGTCTAAAGGAGCCAATGTTGTATATATTTGGACAAGGGAAGTGATGGGACTTTCACTCGAAATGAGGGCTCTTTGGGGTATAGGTGGATATGCGGGGTTTGTGTGCGAAAAGGAGATTTCTGGGATTTCCTAGGGCCGGGCAAGGGGGAAAGGGACCCGGGCGGGGGCCTCCACGCTGGCCGTTTAAGCCGGCCAGTGAACGGGAGTGAGGTGGGGGGAGGGGCTGCGGCAGAACAGGGTCCAAGTGGTCTAGCCGGGGTGGAAAGTTGGGGGGAAGGAACCGAGGTTGGGGGGAGGAGTTTTACAGGAGGCAGTGGACGGGAGGAGTTGGAGAGGGGGGGGGGGGTGTTTACAACTCTTGGGTATCATGTACGGTACTCTTTCAGAGGTTGGATGGCATTGAGCGTGGGGGAGGGGGGGTGGGGAGTGAACTCTATAGGTTAATGGTGATCATGGGCGGTCCCAGACTCCTTTTTCTTTTTCTCCTTTGTTTTTAGTTTCCACCGTGGGGGGGTTTGTTTTATTGGATGCATATGTTGACAGGAGGGCCGTTGTTTGGGGTGGTGGGAGGATGGGATCATTGTTATTGTTAAGGGGATTGATTTTGTATTTGTTACTGTTTACTGTTTGTGGGTGGGGTGTAAAGTTTGAAGGAAAATGTGAAAATGGAGAATAAAAACATTTTTTAAAAAAGGTATAAATCCAGGGGCGGGATTCTCCGACCCCCCGCCGGGTCGGAGAATCGCCGGGGGCTGGCGTGAATCCCGCCCCCGCCGGTTGCCGAATTCTCCAGCACCGGATATTCGGCGGGGGTGGGAATCGCGCCGCGCTGGTTGGCGGGCCCCCCTGGCGATTCTCCGGCCCGCGATGGGCCGAAGTCCCGCCGCTGTCAACCCACGCCAGCCGGCGTGGATTGAACCACCTCCGGGACGGCGGGGGACGGCGGCGCGGGCAGGCTCCGGGATCCTGGGGGGGGCGCGGGGCGATCTGGCCCCGGTGTGTGCCCCCACGGTGGCCTGGCCCACGATCGGGGCCCACCGATCCGCAGGCGGGCCTGTGCCATGGGGGCACTCTTTTCCCTCCGCCTTCGCCATGGTCCCGACCATGGCGGTGGCGGAAGAGACCCCCTCTACTGCGCATGCGCGGGGATGCCGTGAGCGGCCGCTGACGCTCCCGCATATGCGCCGTCCAGCAAAGTCAGTTTTGCGCCAGCTGTCGGGGCACCAAAGGCCTTTCACGCCAGCTGGCAGGGCGGAAATCAGTCCGGCGCGGGCCTAGCCCCTCAAGGTGAGGGCTCGGCTGCTCAAGATGCGGAGACCTCCGCACCTTTGGGGCGGCGCGATGCCGGACTGATTCACGCCGTTTTTGGCGCTGGTCGGCGGACATCGCGCCGATATCGGAGAATCCCGGCCCTGATGTCCACCATCCAAGCTGAATCCACCTCCTCCCCACTGGGAGAATTAGGCTAAAGTCAGGGCTTTGAATTGGCAGGGTTCAGACTTTCATATTCAATCGAATACCGGAGAACAGAAGTAAGGATAAATCTGTTATTCTAGTTCCAACAAAGAATAAAACAAAGCAAAGAGAATTAACACGGATGCTTAGTCGATATGACATGGTGGCGAAAGAACTGGGTTGGGGGGGTGGGGGGGGTTAGCGCCGATAGATATAACCCAAAAGTCACTCGCCTTTCACCATAATATTAAAAATGCCCAGGATGTGTAATGGTTTGACCAATTAAAACACGGGCGCCTTACTTTGTGCAGTGTGTATGATTCAAGCCATGTTAATTTCTTATATAAGTGGAAGACAGAAATCTAATGAACACCAGTTTTAAAATTAACCGTGGAACATTCATGTTTTTCACTGGTCAATCATAGATGTAACCATAATAATCCTCTCTTAGGCATTGTGGTACATCAGCAACATATTGAAATCAAACAACCTGAATTTCTATGTAGTGTATATCACATCAGAATTTAAGAATGAAATTTCAAACAATACACTGGTACAAATAATACACTGTCTGCATCAATGGTGCCGATGGTTGACAGCTTCAAATTCCTAGGTGTGCACATCACCACCAATCTGTCCTGGTCCACCGACGTCGATCCTACGAACAAGAAATTACAACAGCGCCTATACTTATTAAGAAAACGAAGGGAATTTGGCATGTCCACATTGACTCTTACCAATTTTTACAGATGCACCATAGAAAGCATCCTGTCTGGCTACATCACAGCTTGATATGGCGACCGCTTGGCCCAAGACAGTAAGAAACTACAGAGAGTCACATGAACCCGCCTCCCATCCACTGACTCTCTCTACACCTCCTGCTGCCTTGGGAGAGTGGGCAGGATAATCAAAGACCCCTCCCACCCGGCTTATTCTCTCTTCCAACCTCTTCCATTGGGCAGAAGATACAAAAATTCGAGAACACGCACTAACCGATTCAAAAACAGCTTCTTCCCTGCTCTTAACATCACCTGAATGACACTCTTATGGACTGAACTGATCTCTCCATGCATCTTCTCTACTGTTGCCGCACTATACGCCGTATGCTTCACCCGATGTCTATGTCTATGTACTTACATTGTGTATTTACATATGTCCTATGTTTTTCATGTATGCAATGTTCTGCATGGACTATAAGGCAGAACAATACTTTTCACTGTACCTCTGTACAGGTGACAATAAATATAAATCTCCATCAAGTTGACCAACGAAAACAACCTGCAACACCCATAGCAGCTTTATGCAAATGCTCTCTCATTAAATTAGGGCATATCTCTGTACTCCGATTGTGTACAGCAGATAAAACCTCTCCATAATTTCACCCTCTTGCATGATCAAAACACAATTATGACAATTGTCTTTAAGCATTCTTGGTGCCACGATTTACAACAATAAACAGGCGCTGTAACAGGTCAGAATACCACTTGCAATTATTTTATATGTTTAACTACATTATACAAAACTACGATGGTGCAGAAGAATTAGTTGAGCTCTTGTATGTTCCAAACTTGAAGGGGATCAATATAAATTACCTGCAATGTTATTACCCCATGTCTCTCCTGGAATAAATACAATCATCATCAGCTGCTTAACTGACAATTTGGAACTCAGAGACTTTACAAGACACTGAAGTGAAAACTTTGGATTAAGAATTAATGCGTTTGAGTTGTCTTACCGGCATAGAATTCAGGGCTGTACACTGCACCCACAACTGGATTTAATTTCCATCCTAAAGAGTGAAGAAAAGAATTTTATATGATGTGGTGTTCAGTAGTAGAGAGTACAACACCTTTTAAGAAAAAAGGATTTATTTATTTATTTCATGCACAATAATGAAACACATAACACTTCAAAAAAAGCCAAAGCCAAGTTTGCTATCAAAATAATCGTGAGGCCTATGGTGCTCATTGTAATGTATTCATCAATCTGATACAACTTTAGAAAAGGGTAAAATGTGCTTAAACACTATTCAAGATGCAGATTTTGACCATTAAAATGTTGAGGTTCATTCATTCAGGTTTTAATTGTTGGAGATTCTAAAAATGTCACATTAAAAATTAGGCTTTCAACTTTTCCTTTCTCTCTTTATTTCTCTTTCTGTACCTGATTTGTCATTGAATTCACTGACTAAACTTAAGACTTCCTTCTGTTTATTTCACAATCTGTAGTCTGATTGTTCACTCAGGTCCCAGATGCCCAGTTTCCCTCACAATGCAATTAACAGCTTGTAACAAGTGTGCTGGAAATATCATTGCAAACAAATGTGCAAGGAGAAGTCCAACTATAATGGCAGAGCCCATTGGATTCCCGGCTACATAAAATTATGAAGCATTAAGTATCTAGCAACAACACGACAAAACATTATAAATTTGCTTGTGACATAAAACCTGCATTCCACATTCCACAAGAAGCCTCTAAAAGTTTTTTGCACCACCAGAAATTTCCAGCTGTTCTCACCAGCAGGACCTTCTGGTCCCACCAATGGCAACCCCTTGCTGCAGTTTTCCCGGCAGCAGAGGATGGATTCAATGGGGAATCCCATTGACAAGAGCGGGACCAGATGATCCCAGCGCCGACCAATGGCAGACCTCTTCAAGCCACTGAGAAACATGCAGCAGGGTGGTGTGAAAAATCCCCCCCCCCCTCCATGTCTGGAAATTAACCTATGTTATGTAAACAGATAGATACGAGAAAGTCAATGGCTTCAGTGAAAACAGGAATCTCTTGATAGTGGCTCCACTAAATATGCCTGCCTAGTTTTCTGCAAATAACATGCAGTGGAACATTCAAAATCCCAGCTCTACTGCTAACACTGTCTCCCTTTAAAAGTGTATGGAGGACTATAGGCACATTATTGAGAATATTTAGGAAGTCACCATTTTCAATTTGTCATGCTTCCTACCTTGTAACGCAGCCTGAATGTCACTGCTATTGTATGCCTTTTGTCTTTTGCATCTCTATCACACCATAAATAATGAACCTAACCAAGAAAAAGTTGGGAGAGGTTTCCTTACGCCCTATTCTCTGCTTTGCCCTGTGAACTTGATTAAAGCCGTTGCCGTTTGGAAGCGCCATTGATTAGTTTCCCCAGCAGAGGTTCTCATATGAGCTGTTTGAATGTATTTCATATGCTGCTCCCATTGCCATCAAGGATCTGACAGATTTCTCTCAGACTTTAAGTTACACTAATGGTCTCTCAATTTGTCCAAGTAAAATCCTCTGAGACTCAGATCGATGTTCACAGCTGAAAGGTTGCCTCATTTTTCATCTCCTTCCCACTCCCTTCCTGATAGTTGGATCATCTAACTTTCCAGAGCTGATGTGGGGAAGGCTTCATTTATCATGAAAATAACAGCAATTAAACTTTTCTTTGTCTTGTCTATGAGCTCTGTGCTGGCCCATAACTGTGTGGGTTAATCAAGTGAGACGAGTGTGGTTGTCTGTGAGCCCACAGCTGTCACAATGCGCCAGCCTGGCACATATAGAATAGGAACACAGAGTCAAATCCACCACGGTGCATATTATCTACCCAGGATTAGAGTCCAGCTGGCTAGTGCTGTCAAAATTGTGAAGATTTTCCTTTCTTATCAAAACAAAGGAGGATATTAAGTGAATCTATCCTTCGTTATATATTAAACCACTGCGATAACGTGATGAACCTTGCCTTGCTCAGCAGCTGCGAATATTATCTCTAAATTCACCTGACAAAGTTTGTAACGACTTGAGAAATGCACAGAATATTGTTTCACTTTCTTCCGCATAAATATGTTGTGCTTCACTTAGTTTGAACACACTCAGACATATATTCGTAAGGACATCCTTTATTTCACTTCCACAATATTTTCCAATCTTATTATTCAAGGGATTCTGACAGATAGAATTCTCGGCATGATTTTGACAGATTCAGCTCGGTCGTTTTTGACTTTTTGCAAAGCCAGCTGGCCACCTGCCTTTCACGGCACCAAGCAGACTGCCACCATTTTGAGCCTCTGATCTTATTGAAATCGAACTGGCAACGAAGGAGCCAAATTCAGCGTCCTCGGCCAACTTGTCAGATTCAGGCCAGCAGCAAAGAAATTTGGGGGGGGGGGTTGATCAGTCTGGAAGATGGGACTTGCAAATGCATTCCTGCCACTCTTCGCCCCACAAAAACCATTGAAACATTCCTTTTCTTCCCCCACCTCCCCCCAACTTCTTAAGTTGCATCACCATAAAAGCAGGTGGAAAAGGGAAGAAAATTAAGCTCTAACCCCGATCAGTTCCATCGTGAAATCCAAACCCTACGTACGTTATGTTTAACATGAAAACAGGACAGCCGCCTAAAACGGGCCAAGTTTCAGATGCCCAATAGCAGGCTCTGTGAAAATGGAAGCAGTCAGGAAATATCATTGATAGGATGGCAAATCTGCTGACTCCATTTTGAGTGTGTTACCTCTCAGTTCATGCTAGTTTTGGCAAATTAACATTATACCCAACAAGGCAGTCAGCATCTGTGGAAATACCAGGTAAGGTGACATGTTGTAAACCCCTGCAGCACAATTCTGATAAAACATTATTACCTAAAACATTCAATTGTCTCAAGATTAACAAAGAAAAAGATTTTTGCAATCACATTTGAAGAAAAATATAGTCAAGGGTAATATGGAATCTTTAAAAAAAACAAATGGAGGCAACATTGCAAATGAAAATAAGGACATTGGAAACTAGATGAATGAGATTATTTTCTGTATGACTTCACTGTAGAGGAAATAGGAAATATACCAGAATTCCTAGAAAACTAAAAAGAATTAATGTCTGGAAATGTTAACATAAGCAGGGAAACAGTATTAACAAATATAATGGCACTAACGACTGACATGTCCCCAGGGCCTGATGGTTTGCAAGCTAAAAGGTTTGAAAGGTGTAGTTGAGGAAATTGCAGATGCTTTAACCATAATCTTTCAACATTCTCTCGATTTAGAGCCTGTCCCTTTAGTTTGGAAGATTGCAAATGTAACTCCATTATTTAAGAAAGGCGAGAGAAAAAGAGGGAATTACAGATTTGTTAGTCGAACACGATGTGGGTAAGTTATTGAAATCTTGAAGGACATAGTAACTAAGCACTTAGAGAAATTTAAGCTGGTTGGAGAGGGTAGGTCATGTCTAACAATCTTATTGAATTTTTTTGAGTAAGTATCTAATGTAGTGGTATATAAACGTCAATGTAGGTAATTTATATGGACTTCCAAAAGGTATCCAATAAATGTAAAAGCACATGAAGGACCATTAGCTAACATTAAAGCTCACTGTATTGAAGCCACATTATTGAGTAACTTAGGAGATTGGTCAGGCGGTAAAAGACAGAGGTAACGGATATGTGACTATTGGTATCCCATAAGGATCTGTGCTGAGCTCAAAATATTCACTGGACTGCATATTCCGAGGATTTGGTATTCCACTCAGATATTTTGCTAACATGATGCTGCTTCGCTTTTCTTCCGTGATCTTCTGAGCCTGGTTTTTCCAGAAATGCAGAACGCAGAGTTCCTCGGTGAACTCTGTCGCAATGGTGCAGAGTCAGGGGGAAGATAGAACATGTCACCTCACTGCGGCATAGTAGGTTTAAAAGTGCAGTGTGAATGTTGGTGAATGATTGTCGATGAATGAGTGAATGGTGGGTTTGGAGGGTGGGTAGGTAAGTGGGTGGGTAGGTGGGTAGGCGGTAGGTGGGTGAGATGTTAATTGGGTCTGTGGGGGGGGGAAGGTTGGGGGGTCGGTGTGAGTAATTGGGGGTTCAGCTCTGTAGTTACTGGGGAGTGAGCCGAGGTTTCAATCTGTCTGACATTTCCTGGGTCACTATTCAGGTAAGTACTGCGGAACTCAGTGTCGAGCTGAGAATTGGAGACATTTGCCGAGGTTCCCGCGGAGCAGGGGAAGTGAGCATCTGAATTTGAAACCCCCTGGGCAATTCTCACATAGGCCCGATAGACAGACAGAGAAACTTCTTCCGCCAATTGAGGACAAGAGAACATAATCAGTCAGGTCATTCAGGAGCCACATTAAGAAATACCTCTTCATGCAAAGGATTCTGGAAATATGGAACTCTCTCCCAGAAAGAGCAGCAGCGGCGACGCCAATTCATCATTTTAAATTTGAGATAGATTGATTGTTGATAGGCAAGGGTTTGAAAGACCATGGGACCAAGGTTGGTGCAGATCAGCCACGATCTTACTGAATTGCAAAACGTGCTCATGGGGCTGAGTGAAATATTCCTGCTTTTATGTTCCATGTGTATTCCTTTCCATGGATGCTGACTGCTTCCTTTTGACTTTTATCACTTGGACTTGCCTTTCGTTAACCATCAAACATGGAATTTACCAGACTAAGATCTGACATTACCAGCTTATTGAAGAAAAAGTCGTTTTATGCTCACAAGTGTAACGAATAAGTGCAATGTAATTCTCTGTCTCAAACACAAAATATTTTTATTACATATTCTGCTTATACCGGTAACTGAGAGTGATTTTCTTATTTCTATTCTTGTCCCAAAGATGACGAAGCGAATTAGCAGCATGAGTAGGCCTAACCCTAACCCCTCGAGCCTACTCCGCCATTCAATACAATCATTTTGTAAAAATATTTAGTGTACCCAATTCATTTTTTCCAATTAAGGGGCAATTTAGCGTGGCCAATCCACCTACCCTGCACGTCGTTGGGTAGTGGGGGTGAAACCCACGCAAACACGGGGAGAATGTGCAAACTCCACACGGACAGTGACCCAGAGCCGGGATCGAACCTGGAACCTCGCCACCATGAGGCAGCAGTACTACTCACTGCGCCACCTATTCAATATAATCATGGCTGATCTCATCTCGGCTTCAACTCCACTTTGCTGCCTGTTGTCCATAACTTCACCCATTACGAGTTACAAACATGGCAATCTCCTTAACTTTACTCAATGTTCCGGCATTCAATGCACTCTGGGGTATTGAATTCTACAGATTCACGACTCTTTGAGAAAAGTAATTTCTCCTCATCCCTGTTTTAAATCCGCAGTCCCGTATTCTAAAATTATGACCTCTCGGTTTAGATTGCCCCACAAGAGGAAAAATCCTCTCGATGTCTCCTTTGTCAATCCTCCTTATCATCTTATATATCACAATTAGACCTGCTCTCATTCTTCTAAACTCTAGCGAGTGTAGGCCTAAACTGCTCAAATTCTATGCATGATACATACCCCCCAAGTCTGGAACCAATTCCAGTGTAAAATGCAGGAATGACGAGATCCGACTGAAAATAGCCAATCAGTATTTTTGAAAACCATCCGCATGATTCAGACATTGCAGCAAAGAACAAAGAACAAAAAATACAGCACAGGAACAGGCCCTTCGGCCCTCCAAGCCTGCGTCGACTAAACTAAAATCTTCTACACTTCCTGGGTCCGTATCCCTCTATTCCCATCCTAGTCATGTATTTGTCAAGCTGCCCCTTAAACGTCACTATCGTCCCTGCTTCCATCACCTCCTCCGGCAGTGAGTTCCAGGCACCCACTACCCTCTGTGTAAAAACTTGCCTCGTACATCTCCTATAAACCTTGCCCCTCGCACCTTAAACCTATGTACCCTAATAATTGAACCCTCTACCCTGGGAAAAAGCCTCTGACTATCCGTAATAATCACTTGTCACAAGTCAATGAAGTTACTGTGGAAAAACCCCGAGTCGTCACATCACGGCATCTGTTCACAAAGGCCGGTACGGGAATTGAACCTGTGCTGCTGGCATTGTTCTGCATTGCAAGCCAGCTATTTAGCCCATGGTGCTAAACCAGCAGTGTTTGTTTATTCCTCATTTTGTTGAAGGATTTTAGTTAGCCCTTATCATATGCAGAAAAATTTCTACACTTGGCATCGTGTTCAGGCTGTTTCCCTGGCCAGATTTTATTCTATTGGCTGGTCTTACCCTTACTTCACATTGCATAGGACTGCCAGACAACATGATCGCCCGTCCAACCTGAAATCAACTTGCCAATTTAAACAGATATTCAATACGACTAAAGCAAAATCTCATTCTCAGCACAATAGGGTTTAATTTGAGATTGTGCATGCTTCTATTCTAATATTTGGGATCGGCGGGACATATGTTAATTAACATTTAGTTCTTCACGTGAAATTACCCTATCTCTTGATAGTCTCTGGTGTATGTTTTATTAGCTCACAGTGTGATCTTGGCTACCGTTATGAAAAACATTAACCCTGAAATTCCTTGCATCACAATTCCTGCAATTATGCCAAAATTATGCTCAATGATTCCCTCCGGTGCTGACCCAATCACTCTTCAGGCTGATGATGTGAACCACATCCCGAGTAACAGTCAGCCCATGCTGTCAGGAAACCCCAGTGCTCAACTGCTTGCAGAGTGGAGGCTATAGCTCTGCCCAATCTCCCACCCAGAGATCTTGAAAGTTCAACCAGTATGTACAGCTCAAGGGATATTTATACTACCTTCTGGATGGGAGGTTGCCGCATTTCCACACCCTTGATGCACTGGCCACTACAGAAATGGCAGACACAGAATGGGCAGGGACTCTTCAATGAGGAAACCCTGACATCTGACTCCTTCAACTCGCCATCATTCGCTTTATTGCAAGGGACAGACAGAGATTCCAGCTCTAATAAGAAACTCCTGCTCGCAGTAGAGACCTGGAGAACTGGATTCTCCACTGTTTTCCTTGGGGAATTTGCCAGATTTCTGATGGGAGTTCTGGTTGCAGACCAACAAAACCCCAAATGAGCTGTCTTCATTATCTTAATTGCCTTCACAATGAAGCATTTTGCAAATCTTTTCTTTTGATGATGGAAGAGAAGAACCAATGTATTATTTGCATTGCAATGATGTGACAAGGAAGTAACATAATTAAGCATTTTGAAATGATTTACATCACAACACCATATGCTTATATAACAAAAAACAGTGCAAAACATTTTCTCGTTCTACTTTTAGGCTCCGGGATCACTTTCCTGCCTATCATCTTGTGAACCGGTTATCAATTTTAGATTCAAATTCAAGGAATTTGTGAAATCTGTTAATGCTCGTGAATAGATGAATACTAAACCAATACGATTCCAATTACAACATTGACAGAAAATTATCTGAATTAAATTACTACACGTAAGACCATAAGACATAGGAGCAAAATAAGGCTATTCGGCCCATCGAGTCTGCTCCGCCATTCAATCATGGCTGATATTTTTCTCATTCCCATTCTCCTGCCTTCTCCCCATAAATCCTGATCCCCTTATTAATCAAGAACCTATCTATCTCTGTCTTAAAGACACTCAGTGATTTGGCCTCCACAGCCTTCTGCGGCAAAGAGTTCCACAGATTCACCAACCTCTCGCTGAAGAAATTCCTCCTCATCTCTGTTTTGAAGGATTGTCCCTTTAGTCTGAGATTGTGTCCTCTGTTCTAGTTTTTCCTACACATCTTCTCTATCCAGGCCTCGCAGTATCCTTTAGGTTTCAATAAGATCCCCCTCATCCTTCTAAATCCCAACGAGTACAGACCCAGAGTCCTCAACCGTTCTTCATACAAAAAGCTTTTCATTCCAGGGATTATTATTGTGAACCTCCTCTGGACCCTCTCCAAGGCCAGCACATCCTTCCTTAGATACGGGGCCCAAAACTGCTCACAATACTCCAAATGGGGTCTGACCAGAGCCTTATACAGCCTCAGAAGTGTATCCCTGGTCTTGTATTCTAGACCTCTTGACATTAATGCTAACATTGCATTTGCCTTCCAAGCGGCCCACTGAACCTGCACGTTAACCTTAAAAGAATCTTGAACAAGGACTCCCAAGTTCCTTTGTGCTTCTGATTTCCTAAGCATTTCCCCATTTAGAAAATAGTCTATGCTCCACTCCTCCTTCCAAAGTGCATAACTTCACACTTTTCCACATTGTATTCCATCTGACACTTCTTTGCCGACTCTCCCAGCCTGTCCAAGTCCTTCCGCAGCCCCTTGCTTCCTCAATACTACCTGTCCCTCTACAGATCTTTGTATCATCTGCAAACGTAGCTTCAGTGCCTTCAGTTCTTTCTTCCAGATCATTAATTTGGGTGGCATGGTAGCACAGTGATTAGCATTGTTGCTTCTCAGCGCCAGGGACTTGGGTTTGATTCCCGGCTTGATTCACTGTCTGTGCGAAGTCTGCACGTTCTCCCCGTGTCTGCCTGGGTTTCCTCCGGGTGCTCTGGTTTCCTCCCACAAATCCAGAAAGATGTGCTTGTTAGGTGAATTGGACATTCTGAATTCTCCCTCAGTGTACCCGAACAGGCCCGGAATGTGGCGACTAGGGGATTTTCACTGTAACTTCATTGCAGTGTTTATGTAAGCCTACTTGTGACACTAATAAAGATTATTATTATTAGTAGTAACTGTTCTTCATGTTAGATAGGTCGGAAGGAAAAGGAAACACAGAAGTGTTTTCTTCACCTTGCGTTGAGGCTGTTCTGTGCTGGGGTGGCCACATTCTTGTAACAATTTAACAAATTGGACTGCCTAGCTGCTTAAACATATTCATACTCAGGATCTATGTAAAAAGATCCTGTCACAGTAATTTGTTGGTTAAAAGTGAGGCGTCGATGATAATTTAAAAATCTAACTTTTCATCATGGCCATAAATACAACAACCACTTGCATTTACCTAGCACCTTTAAATCGCTAAACTGTCTCAAGGCGCTTCTCAGGAATATTCTCTGGCTAAATTTTACATCGAGCCAAATAAAGAGATATTGGGCTAGATTTTGAATCAGAAGTCAGAGACTGGAAACGGGGGATTAGTTTCTGGTCCCGACCTTGCACAGAGTGCTTTATGCTCCCCCACGAAATCCCCGGAATTAACTCAATTCTCCAAGCAATGAAGGACCAGGGAGCAGGATCACCTTCCAATCAGGGACAGCAGGTGAGCAACCGACCATGTTGGCCTGGACCACGTGATGCCCACATTGCTGACTGAAAATCCTAATCGGTGCAGGGATGGGGCTTTAATAGACCCATTAATCTTGAAAATAGTGGAACTCAATTGACTATCTGCCATTTTCCAGTAGTTAGCCAATCCATCCCCGAGTCGTTCCAGGTAGCCAATCCATCTCCGAGTCATTCCAGGTAGACAATCCATCCCCAAGTGGTTCTCACTGAAAATATCTTGGAGTCGGGATCGTGGCAACGAACAGGCACAGTAGCTAACAGCACAAATTTGCATGCCTTTCTGCCTCCTTTCCCGAGCCCGATCCATTGGATCAGATTTTGATCTTAATTCGTTAGTCTCTCTGACCAGAAGCTTAGCCAGAGGCAGGTTTGAAGGAGTGTTTTAAAAGGAGACAAGAGAGGTGAAGAGGTTCAGTGAATGAATTCTGGGCCTCAATATCAAAAGGCTCAGTTATCAGTGGTGGAGCGATTAAAATAAGAGAGGCTCAAGAAGCTAGAATTGGAGTAGTGTAGGTATTTTAGCGAATTATAATACTGGCGATACATACAAAATTAGAGAGGAGCAAGGCCATGAGTGATGTGGGAACAATGATGAGAAGTCTAAAATTGAGTCATTGCTTAAACGCGGGCCAGTGTAGGTCATCAAGCACAGGGGTGATGAATGACAGGACTTGGGTTACAAGTTATGTACAAGCACCAGAGATTTGGCTGAGCTTAAACGTATGGAGGGTAGAAGCTAAGGCTTAGACTACAGTAGTATAGTTAGCTGTAGAAGTACTAAAGGCAAAAATGACAGTTTCAGTAGCTAAACCGAGGCATGTTTGGAGCTAGGCAATATTATAGATGTGAAAATAGGTTGCCTTAATAATGGTGCAGACGGGACAGCACAGTGGAACAGTGGTTAGTGCTGCTGCCTCACGGCGCCGAGGACACAGGTTTATCCCGGCCCCGGGTCACTGTCTGTGTAGAGTTTGCGCATTTTCCCCGTGTCTGCATGGGTTTCATCTCCGTAACCCAAAGATGTGCAGGGTAGGGGGATTGGCCATGCTAAATTGCCCCTTAATTGGAAAATGTAAAAAAAAGTAATGGTGCAGATATATGTTCAGAAGCTCACATTGGGGCCAAATACAATACAATGCCAAGGATGTAAACAGTCTGTGTCAGCCTAAGACAATTACCAGGGAGAGAGAAGTAGTCAGTGGAAAATGAATGGAGTTTGTCACGAAGATTGAAGACATTGGCCTCTGTCTCCCAATAATTAACTGAAGGAAATTACTGCTCACCCGGTACTCGATTTTAGAGAAGCAGTCTGATCATTTCGGGAGAGTGGAGGGGTTGAGAAAGGTGGTAGTAAAGTAGAGGTGGGCATTGTCAGCATTCAAGTGAAATTTTGGTTTAGGATGATGCTGTCTAAAGGCAGTGTGTAAATGACAAATAGGAAGGGGCCAAGATTGGTTGGGAGACATCAGAGGCAATGGTGTAGAAGTGGGAAGAGAAGCCACTGCAGGTGAACCTCTCACCCTTACTGGATAGATGAGAATAGAGCCAGGTGAGTTTAGGCCCAACAAGCTGGAGAACAGAGGAGAGGAGAGGAGAGGAATGGAGGGGAGGGCAGGGTAGGGGAAGGGAGGGGGATTTCAGGGTTAACTATGTCAGAGGTTGCAGGCAGGTCAAAAAAGGAAATATAAATTGCCACAGTCACATGAGATGTCATTTGTGATTCTGATGCGAATCGTTTTGGTACTGTGCCATGGGGGAAAACTGGCATTCAAATATGGATTTCTGGGAAGGTGAAGTTTGATTTGCGAGTTGACAACATGTCCAAGGGCTATTGGATGACGAGCACAATTTTTGAATTTCATAACCATCCATTCATTCATCTCCGTATTGTTGATGCATCTAATGCCGACATAGAACTCCCCATATTGTTTCCAAGCATGCTTACAGATTCATGAACAGATTTTCAAATGCAAAATGAAGGCAATTTTAAATCTCATGGGCTCACCTCCCTAAACTAGGCTGACTACTTTAACTATTTGCTTTCACCAGAATAAAAGCAAGGTTGGACAGTGGTTCGCACTGCTGCCTCACAGTGCCAGGTTCAATTCCAGCCTTTGCATGCTGTCTGTGTGGAGTTTGTACGTTCTCCCCGTGTCTGCATTGGTTTCCTTCCACAGACCAAAGATGTGTAGATTAGGCAGATTAGCCCTGCTAAATTGTCCCTTAGTGTTCAATGATGTGCAGGTTAGGCAGATTAGCCCTGCTAAATTGCCCCTTAGTGTCCAAAGAGGTGCAGGTTAGGTAGGTAGAACGGGGTTATGGGGATAGGGGTGTGGAGTGGGCACAGGTAGGGTGCTTTGTCAGAGGGTCAGTGCAGACTCGATAGGTCGAATAGTCTCCTTCTGCACTGCAGGGATTCTATGATTGGCTTCAGGGTATCTCAGTGAGCATAAAGAACTCAGAAGTGAGGTGATAAATATGCCAAATGCACCAAAAATAATTCCAATCATATTTCTGTCTTAAAACTGTAATGGAAGCAGAAACTGCATAAATATCCAATTACCTCAGTCAGTTTCTAGTCTCAGAACTTTTTGTGAATATTAAAAAGATAATTTCGTTGAAGCAAAATTAATCAACTGTTTTCATTTGAATGACGTATCCTGGATCAAATAATAGTGTCGCAAGCTATGTATTTTTAATAAATTATGCTATTTTTGGAGCAGGAGACAAAATTGACAAGAAAAGAAATGGGAGCAGGTGTAAACAATTTGGCCCTTCGAGCCTGCTATGCAATTCAATTAAATTACAGAATCATAGAATACCTAGAATGCAGAAGGAGGCCGTTCAGTTCATTGAGTCTGCACCGTCCCTCTGAAAGAGCACCCTCCCTAGGGCCACACCGCTGCCCTATCCCTGTAACCCCACCTAACCTTTGGACACAAAGGGGCAATTTCGCATGGTCAATCCACCTAACCTACACATCTTTGCCCATCATGATGGTTGTTCTCCCTCAATTCTATCAAAAACCCCATGTCCTTTAATTCCCTTTGTATCCAAAAATCTATTGATCGACTATGCGCTCACAGCTCACTGCGGTAGAGAATTTCACAGATCCCCACCCCTTTGAGTAAACAAAATTCTCCTCGCCAAAGTCGTCAACAGGCAACCCCTTATTCTGAGACTGTGACGCTAGGCTCTCAATTTTCCAGCCAGACAAAATATCCTCTCAACATCAACCCTGTCAAGCCCCTTAAGAATTATTGGTGGGGGGCAGCACAGTGGCGCAGTGGTTAATGCTGCTGCCTCACGGCGCCGGGTTCCCAGGTTCGATCCCAGCACTGGGTCACTGTCCGTGTGGAGTTTGCACATTCTCCCCGTGTTTGTGTGGATTTTGCCCCCATAACCCAAAAGATGTGCAGGGTAGGTGGATTGGTCATGCTAAATTGTCCATTAATTGGAAAAAAATGAATTGAGTACTCCAAATTTAAAAAAGAAAAAAAAAAGAATTATGGCCGTGTTTCTCTGTCCCACCGTACCGGATTTCTGGTGCGGCACGCTGTCGGGGTTCTCCATATTGCTGGCTGGTCAATGGGGTTTTCCATTGTGGGGCAGCCCCACACCATCGGGAAACCCCCGGGCTGCCGGCAAAATGGAGCATCCCGACGTCGGAGAATCCAGCCCTATATATGTTTTAATACAATCAGTTCTCGTTCTTCTGAAATCTAGTTAATATAAGCCCAGTCTACTTAATCTCTCCTCATAGGAGAATCTCGTTTTCCCAGGAACCATTCTACTGAGCCTTCATTTCACTCTCTCCAAGCATATACTTCCTCAGGTATGGACACCAAAACTGTGCATCGTGCTCCAGGGTGGTCTGACTAAGGTCTTGTACAATCACTTAATGATAAAAGCTAATAGACCAGTTGTTTTCCTAATTGCTGCTGTAGCTGTATGTTAACTTCATGGGATACTCGGACAAGGGCACTAAGTTCCTCAGAATACTGACATTTTCGAGTCTTGCACCATTTAAAATATATTCTGCTTTTCTATTGTTCCTTCCGAAGGGAAACATATCCCCACATATACTCCATCTGCCATGTTCTTGCCCAGTCACTTAGCTTTTCTACATCACTTTGCAGTTGTATTCTCCTGACACCTTATATCCCCACCTCATTTTGTATCATCGGAAAACTGAGTACATTACATTTGGTTCTCTCAATCAAGTCATGATAGCATTATTCTAATGGATAAAACAAAGCATTTAGATAAATTGGTTAAGGCAAGGATAGACAAAGTATCATGTTCTGACAAAACACATCCAAGAACCCTGAAGAAGGGAATTGTACCTCAGAATTTTTAACCCTCCCTACCTGCAAAATTCATAATGCCACCATCCCCACCATCTTCCTAACTTTCTAACTTTCTGACAGCATTGGCCCTCTTGCTGCAAGCACAGTGGGAGCTCATTGATGGTTAATTATTGTGGTCTGATGGTGTCAAACAGTGCCGGCATGATCTTGATGCTGATTATAGCAGTGACACTCAGCGTTTGGCCCTTCAAGATCATGGACTGAAGAGGCCAAAGTAATTCAGAAGTGTTCTACCGGTCCTTATGGATCAGGATTGCTCTTCTGGTCCCACAAAGATACGTTGGACTTCCTCTGCTTCTCTTGAAGTCAGTAAATGTGAGGTATGTATATGGAAAAGAAAAGCAGTGCATTATACTCTGAATAAATAATGCCAGGCCCCATTGCTTAGTGTCACTTTGAGGAAAGACTCTGAAAAGACCTTCAATTAATGATTCATTGTACATCATGCTTTTTGTTCATTAACAACAATTTGGTAGTTTTGTTGTTCTGAACATTGTTTCTTGTACTACATTTTGCCGTTGTATTCAGGCTGTTGACAATTAAATATTTTTAAGGTCCTTAAAATTGCCCTCATGACTACAGAATACAAATTTGAATCTGGGCCTTTAAGCCACTGTGAAAGGCTTCCAAGTAAAATCTTCTTTATTATATCTAGAAGGTCATTTTTGACGCATGCCTTGTTTCAACTCTGCTTTGGCAGAACATACATAAAAGCAAAAGGCTGATAACTCACCATTTGTGTAAGGGTTGACTGTCTTTTTGTTTGTCATAACTCGTGCTGTAGCATTATTAACCTAAGCAAATAGATGATCATGTTAGCAAGCAGAGTAAAGGAGACGCCATTAAATTCCAAAAAAAGCATGCATTACTAGCATTACAGTTACATTTAAATAATGCATCTACTGATAAGAGAGCATTAGATGCATAACAGAATCACAAACTATCTTGAATACATTTATTTTCATGACAAACATTGTGATTTCAAAAAGCATCATTTAAATCATTTTGAAAGGCATAAAATGCAAATTAAACAATACTGCTAATATTTGTAATTTAAAGCATGCATCTACTTTCCAT